>NC_060214.1:94765227-95085909 GCF_021130785.1 Homalodisca vitripennis
TGGGTTTAAGATTTTTGTAAGGTTTTGGAAATTTCAACCCCCTTTTGTGGGTTAAAAAAAAACATAAAATAAGTTTTAGGAAAATTAAATTGACGATTAAAATTTAAAAATTGGATTTTTTGGATGTACCAAAAAATCTTCCTTTTTAGAACGAAAAGTGGGAAAGGTTTTAAAAAAGGAGATCGGCCTCTTTTATTAGCAAAAATTTTAAATTTTAGGGAAAGATAATGATGAAATTTTAAGAATTCAGAATAATTTTTTTTTGGGGTTTTGGGGGGTATCCGCAGGCCCCCCTTAATTTTTAAATTGGGGAACTTTAGCTTATGGGCGAAGGGATATACTGTACAATTATAAAAACCCAAACCCCCCGAACCAAAAGCAAAAAACTTTTGAAAAAAGTTTTAATTAATGATAAATGGGAAAAATTTTTTGGGAAAAGTCCCTTTAAAAAAACCCCTTTGATATAGCCTTTAAAGGTTTTAAATTTCTAGAAGAATGGTACACATTCCCCCAAAAAAAATTTTTTGGGTTTAATTTTCATCTCATCCATTGAGACCTTTTTCATAGCCTTCAAATTTTTTTACATCAAGGGTATGAAAAACCATGAAAACAAAAATGCATATTTGATTTATAAATCACAACTTCTTCTTTTTTGGTTTAAAAGTTTTTTTTTTAGTTTTTTTTAGGTTTTTTTGTTACAAAAAAACGTTTATTGCAATTGTCCCCCTTTCCCCATGAGGACGGAAAGAAGATTTTCTACACAAATTCAAGAAAAAATGGCTCCCCCCAAAAACCCAAAAACCCACCTCCGTTTTTAAGTTTTTACGGGATTTCCATAAATTCCCCTTCGGAAATTAATTTTAAAAAAAAATATAAAAAATTTTAAATAAATTTGCCATTTTTTTTAAAAAAAAATTTTAAAAATAATTTAAAATTTATTTAAATTTTTTTAAAAAATAAAAATAATTTTCAAAAAAAAGTTAAATTAAAAAAAAATTAAATAACAAAATTTTTAATTTTTAAAAAAAAAAAGGGGGGGTTTGATAAACCCCAAAAATTTTTTATTAAATTTAAAAAAATAAAAAATTTAAAAAACCCCCAAAAAAAATAAAAAATTTTCCCTTTTTTCAAAATTTTTAAAAAAGGGGAATTATTAAAATCTAAGGAAAAAAAAAAGATTTTTTAAGAAAAAAATATTAAAAAATTTTAAAATTTAAAATTTAAAAAAATAAAAAAAATAAAAATTTAAAATTAACCCCCAAAAAAATTTTTTTAAAAAAATTAAAAATAAAAAAAAAAAAAAAAGAAATTTTTTAAAATTTAAAAAAAAATTTTAAAAACCCCAAACCCCCCGGGGGGGTTTAAATTGGAAAAAAAAACTCAAATAAAGTAGGTTTTTAAATTTTCTTTAAATTACCTCCCATTTCTTTTTTTTGTTTTTAAAAAAAAATTTAAATTTTTAAAATTTTTTTCCTTAAAATTTAAAAATTTTTGAAAAAAATTGAAATTTTTGGGTTTATTGAACAAACAATTTAAAAAGAAAAAAAAAATTAAAAACAAAAATTAGGGAATTTTTTTCCCCCTTTTGGTTTTGGAAAATACCCAAAATTTTTTTTTCCCCTTTTTAAAAAAAATTTTTTCCCTTTTTTTCCCCCACCTGGACCCCCTTGGGTTTGAATTCCCGCCCTTAAAACCCGGTTTACTTTAAAATTTCCCAACCAGATGAAAAAAACCAAGGGTTTTAAATTTAAACCCGGGGTGGTTCCCCAAAAATTAAATGGGGGACCATAAAAGGGTTTTTGTCAAATTTTTTTTTGGAATTTGGGTTTTCTTTCGGGGCCTTTGAAAATTTTTGGTAAAAAAGGGAAATTTTTTTGGTTTAAATTTTTCGTTTTTTCGCCCCGTCAATTTAAACAAAAACCTTTTTTCCCCAATTTTTAAAATTTAAATTTTTTTTTTTAACCCCCTTAAAACCAAAAAAGGGATGGGGGAATTTCTTTTAAAAACCCAAAACCTTTTTTTTGCAATTTTCCTCAAAAAAATTAAAAATTTGGTTTTTAAGGGAAAAAAAATTTCAAACATTTAAAAGATTTAAACTTTAAACCAGGGTTTTTTTAATTTTGTGCCCCTTTCCCCGGCTTAAAACCAAATTTGGGGCCCCCCAACCCCCCCTAAAAAGAAAAATTTTACTTTTACCCGGTTTTCCGGGGGGTCCCGGAAAAACCCCGGTTTTAGAAATTTTGGACCCTAATTGGAAAAAAACCCAAAAAAATAATTGAAAACAAAACACGCTCAAAAGGGAATTTAATTTTTTTAACATCAAAATTTTGTCTTTGGGCCAAAATTTTAAAAAATTTTAATGGAAAAATTAATAAAAATTTAAAAAAAATAAATTTTTTTTTTAATTTTTAAAAACAAAATTTTTAAAAAGAAGTTTTTGGTTGCCTTTCAATAAAAGGAGGGGAATTTAATTTAAACCCTTTAATTTTAGGGAATTGGGAGGGTCTTTTTAAAATTTTCTTTTTTGACTTTTGAAAAATTTTTTTTTTTAATTTTTTAAAAATTTTCCCCCGGCCTAAAAATGCCGTTGGGAAAGGAAAAACAGCCCCCTTTTAATGTTAAATCCAGCCTCTTTTTTTACCGAAGAAAACAACATTCCCTTAAAAAGGGAGGCGAACGGGGGGGTTTTTTTAATTTTAAATTTAAACCAAAGGGGAAATTTAAAATTCAAATTCAATAAAAATAACTCAAATTTCCTGCCCCCCTAAACCCCAATTTTGAAATTAAGCCCAAAAGGACGGGTTTTAAAAATCCAATAAAAATTAAATTACTACTTGCCTTAAATTTTTTTTGTTTCCCCTAAAATTTAAAAGTTTTAATTTAAAAAACCATTATTTCAGTTCAAAAATTTTTAAAAAATTTAAATTTTTTTATAAAACTGAAAAATTTTTGGGGTTAAAAATAATTAAAACTTTAAAGTTTTCCCTTAAAACCATTTTTCTGGTTGAATTTTTTAAAACCTTAAAATTTTGTTTGGAAAATTCTTTAAAAATTTAATTTTTCCCTAAGGAAAAAAAAAAACGTTTTCTTAATCAAAAATTTAAAAGGGTTGGTTTAAAAATTGGTACCGGGATTTAACTTTATTTTAACCCCTCCCTTGGCCTTTAAAACAAAAAAAAAAACGGAAAAAATTTAAAAAAATTTATTAAAATTTCCCCAAACAAAAAATTTTTATCTAGAAACCCCGGGTTATGACCAGTAAATTTTTAAAAATTTTTCCCCAGGAAAGGGAAAAGTCCATAAACCATTTTGGTTTAGAATTGGAAAATTAAAATATGAAATCAACCCGGTAAAAATTTTTTTAAAAAAATTGCCCAAACCAAAAAATCCAAAAAACATTAAACTTTTAAAGCTTAGGGGGAATTAAATAACAGGAATGTCAAAACATTAAATTTTTCCCCAAATCTAGCTTTTTAAATGCAAAAGGGTTGAAAAAAATTCAATTTAAAAATTAAATTTTTTTTAAAATTTTTTAATAATACAAAAAAGTTTAAAAAAAAAATTTAAATTATTTTAATGTGGAAATTGTTGGGTTTGGGGAGTTTTTGGAAAAACCCTTATAAATGTAGTTTCAACCTTTTACCAAATTCCCCAAAAATTTGGAGTACCCTTTTTAAATTTTTCCCTTTCAAAACCCAAAGACAATGGGTTCAGTTATTCCAAAATTTAAAAATTTTTAATTATTTTAACCCCCTTTAAGGTTAAGGTTTCTAACTTGGTTTGGTGAAAAAAAATTGCTGGAACAATTATGTTCCCCGGTTTTCCAAAAATGCCCCCCTCAAGGTTCATTGCTTCCCTGTTAAAATATTTGGGGAAGAAACACATTCCCGGGTTAAATTTAAGGGAAATGGAAAAACCCTTTGAATTAAATAACCAACAATTTCATTTTCTAATTCCACAAAAAAAAAATAACTTACTTCAGAACCAATATCCCAAAACCATTTATAAAAGATTTTCCCCCCCCTAAGGGGAAAAAATTTGATCCCTATTTTTTTTAAATATACCCAAAACTTTTAAAAGCAACGTTAAATTTTTTCTTCTTTAAAGTTTAAATTCCCAAATCCCAAACCAAAATGTGAAAAACAAATTCCAAAATTCCCAAAAAAGGTTTTTTTCTTTTTCTTTTTTTTTTTTTCCCCAAATTTTTGGAATTTGTAAGCCAAAAAAAAATTAATTGTATAATTTAAATTTTAAAAAAATTCCCTTTTTTAAATTTCCCGAAAAAAAGTAAAAAAATTAAATTTAAAAAAAAAAAGGGAAAAAAATTTTAAAAAAAGAAAAGGGTTTAAATTTAATAATTAAAAACTCTAAAATTTTTAAAGACTTTTAAAATTTTTACGAATTTTTAAAAGAAAAAGTTTCAGTTTTGTGAAAAAATTTTTTTGCAAAAAACTTTTTTAACCAAAAAAAAATTATTCAAATTTAGAAAACCATTTTAAAAAAATGTTAATTTAAAAAAAATAAAAATTTTTTTTATTAAAAAAAAAAAAGATTAAAAATTTCTTTAATGGTTTTTTGAATTTCCGGCGGTTTTTTTCTTTTTAAAAAGGTAAAAATTCCCAACCCCATTTTAATTAAAAGGGTTTTTTCCCTTTAACAAAAAAAGTTTTTTTAAATTAAAATTTTCAGAAAAAACTTGTTCTAAACCAACCCTTTTTGGTTATTTCAATTATTTTTACGTTTAATCGGGAAAATTTAATTTGGAAAACCCCGACACTGTTGTTAGTGGGGACATTTTTACGAATGCCCCAACTCTTTTATAAATATTTATAATTAAAACAAAAACTTTCCCCTTCCCTTTTCCCCAATTTTTGGAATCTGAAAGTATTTTTAAAAAAACAGAAAACCCCCCCTTTAAAAGGCTTTAAATTAAAATTTCCTATTAAAAAAAATGTTTAATTTTTCCCTTCCCTTAAAATTTTTTCGAACCAAAAAGTAAAAACTCTTTAAAATTTTTTTCCCCCGGGAAATGGTTAGGGAGAAATTTAAATTCAATATGATTTTAAACTATTGGGTTTTTGGGTTTTTATTTCATGGAAATTTTTTAAAAGGAACCTGGGTTTTTTAATACCGGGGGCACAAGAATTTTAACCTGGGAAATTTTAAAATTTGGCCCGAAATTTTGAAAAAAAGGAAGGGTTCAAAAATTTGGAAAAAATTTCCCAAAAAAAAATTGTGTGCTTGGAAATTTTTTTCCCCCTTTCCCGGGTTTCCGACAACCGGAATATTTGGACTTTTTTTTAAACAAAATTTTTTTAAAAGGGTTCAAAACCAGGTAAAAAGGTTAGCCGAAGTCCTTAAAGGGCGGCCTCTAACCCCCTTAAAAATTGGGAAAAAAAAAAATCCTTTTTAAAAATTTTAGGAAAAAAAAAAAACCATTTTTTCAAAACAAACAATTGAAGATTTCAATTTTTACCCTTTAAAAGAAAATTTCAATTAAACGGAACCCAAAGTTTTAAAATTAAGAAAGTTTAATTTAAAAAAACCTTTTTAAAAGGTTAAGTTTGGGGGGGGAAAACTTTTTTTTAAAAAGCGGATTAAAAATTAAAAATTTGGGTTAAACAGAGGGGGGGTTTTAAGGATGTTTCCTCCAAATCGGATAAAAGTTTTTTAAACAAAAACCCCCCTTTTCCCGAAAAATTTTTTTAAAGGCCCTTTTTTTAAAAATGGGGTCTTGGAAGGGAAAACTTTTAAAAGAATTTTTAAAAAAAGTTAGAAAAGCCGGAAAATTAATTTTTGAATTTTTAAAATTTAAACCTTTTTCCCTTAAAAAATTTTACATTTCTTGTAACCTTTGGGCAAAAAAAAAAATATGGGGGGTTTTTGTTTGAATTTGGGAAAAACAGGTTAAAACCAAAACACTGGCATGGGGGTGTTAAAATTTTTTCCATTTTCAAACTTAAACCCCGGGGTTTTTGGGCCCAATTTTAATTTTTAAAAAGATTTTTTTTAAAAATTTTGGTTAAAAAAATTAAAAAAGTTTTTTAAAAAGCCAAAATTAAAAATTTTTTTTTTGAAAGCTTTTTAAATCATTTACCCAACAATTTTTTCCGGGGGTTTTTTTTTTTAATTTTATGGAAGGTTAATTGGCAACTTTTTCCCCCAAAAACTAAAGTTTTAGAACCCTTTCCTTTTTTTTAAAAAAACTTTTTCCAAAAAAATTTTAAAAAGATTACAAAAAATAAAACCCAAAAAAACTAAAAAAACTTTTTCCGAACTTTAAAGTTGGCTTGTGAGCCCTTAAAAATTAAAAGAATTTAAAAAAGAAAACTGTAACCCCCCCTTAAAAAAAATTTTCCAAAATTAAATAACCCCCTATTTTTAAATTTCCAAAGAAAAAGGAAAAAACATTAAAAATTAATTAAAAAAGACATTTTAATTTTTAAAGAATAGAAGGGATAAATAAAAAATTTTTTTTTAATTGAAATTTAAAAAAATTTAATAAATTTAAAGAAATTTATAATAAAAAAAAGGGAAAGGGTTTTAAAATAAAAATAAATTCTTAATTTTGGGAAAAAAACCCTTTGCATTTAAACAAAAAAAGGGGGAAACCGGAAAACAAGAAAATTTTTTTGGGCCGAAAAACAAAAATTTTTAAAATTAATTCCCTAAAACCTTTCAGAAAAAAATTTATTAATTAAAGGGGAAAAAAATTAAAAAGTTAAAGAAGGGACCAAATTTTTGGGAAAAAGCCTTTTTTAAAAAATTTCGGCCTTATACTAATGTTTTTAAACCCCCCAAAAATTTAATTGTTTAAAATTTTAAAATACCATTTTTAAAAAAAAATTGAATCAAAAAAACCACTCCCCCCTGGTTAAAAAAAAAATTTGGATTTTTTCTTCCCCCCATTTTCTTTTTTCCCAAACAAAGGAAAAAAAAAACTGTCAAAAAAGGGTTTTTAAAAATTAAAAAATGTTTCAACAAGCCCCGAAAAGGTCTTTTTCTAAAATTACCAAAGTCAAAAAAACAAAAAAATTGAAGGAAGGCCCGGTTTTTGGCCTTAATGGGGATTCCTAAAATAAATCCAAAAAAATTTTTTTTTTAATTTTTAGCCCCATTTTCCTTTTTTTTCCCTTTTTTTTAATTTCCCCCCCGAAATTCCCCTATACCCGGAAAAAAAAAAATTTTTTCCCATTTCCCAAAAGTCATATTTAATAAAAAGCATAATTTTAAACCCCTCACTTTTTTTGTCCCCCCCCACCCTTTCCCTTTAATTTAAAGGAATTTTTAAAATTTAGGGATTTTGTCATGGGGATTTTAAAAAAACCCCCAAAAATATTGGGGGAAATTTAAATGGGTTTGTTTTTTAAATTCATAAAAGACAATAAATTATTGTACCAAAATCCATTGGAAAAAAAATTGGATTTTTTTTCCCAGGGTTTTTCCAAAAAAGGGGGTGCAAATTTTATTTTTATTATTTACCAAATAATTTTTTAAATTTTTTTTAAAAAGGGGCCAACAAAAAGGACAAAATTAATTTCAAACTTTTTAAAAAATTGTTTTTTACCCAAAAAGAAAGGAAAAAAGGTGGGAAATTTTAAAATTTTACTGGTTTTGAAAAACTCTTGGGTGGTTTTTTTAAAGTGGGCAATAAATTCCCTTTATTGAGCCTTGCTCAAAAGTCCTTGTAAGGAAAATTCTAAAAATGTAAAAAAAAAGTTTCAGAATGCATTGAATTCTTCAAAAATTTAAAAAATAGGTTTTAAAATTATTAAAATTCCCCCGGGCCTATTTTTTAAATTTCCCAAAAACCCCAATATTTAAATTAAAAAGGTCTTTAAGAGGCTAGGCCTAATTTTGTTGTTTTAACCAAAAGTAAATCAAATAATAAAAAATTTTTGGGCGAAAACCCTCTATCTCCCCCAAAATTGAAAAAATTTATTTTTAAAAAACCTTAAATTAAAAATTTGGAGGTTAAAAAAGGAACATAACGAAGGGAAACCAATTTTAAAAAACGGAATTTAAACCAAATTTTGGCATTAAAACTTATAAAAATTTAAAAGATTTTAACCCAAAAAACCCCCAAAGTTTTTAAAAACTATAATAACCCCCTTTTTCAAAATTTTTTTAAAAATTGGAAATTTAAAAGAATCAATTTTAATTCCGAATCGGGCGATAACCTTTCAAAATTTAAAGGTATTTATTAACAAATTTGGAACAAAAATTTTTTACTTTCAAAATTTCAAACGAAGGAAAAAAAAAAACATTTTAAACTATGTTAAAATTTAAAATAAAATTTAGAAAAAGGGAAAAGGGATTTTCAAATAATTTGTAATTGTCTTTAAATTGGTTTCTTTATGGGGAATTTTAAAATTTTTAATTTTTAAATTAAAATAAAGAAGGAAATTCGGTAATCGCCCCCAAGGTCCCCCTTTCCAACCCTGTTTTACGGTTTATTAAAAACAAACAATTTAAACTTCCGTTTTTTAAAATTGGGAAAAAAAAGTAAGTAAATTTTTGGGGAATTTGTTTTTGTGTAAATTTTTTAAAAAAATTTAAATTTGAAAAAATCTTATCCCTTTTACAGAAAGGAACTAATTGGAAACCCCAATATTGGGGCAAAGGATTCCTTTTAAAATTTCCGGTTTTTTTCCCTTTTTAAAACAAAAGGTTTTGCAATCGTTTAAACCCCTTTCTGGTTTCCGTTAGGGCCCCCAAAAATTTAAAAATTAACGTTTCTTTGTTTTCCGGAAAAAAACAGGGAACAAGAAATTAAAAACGAATTTTTCCCCTTTTGGGTTAAAATTTTGGAAAACCAAACGCTAATTTCCCCAAAATTAAAAATTACCTAATAAGTATTTAAATTTAAAAGCCCCAATTTTTAATTAAAACAGATTTACAAACTTTTGGGGGGTTTAAAAAACAAAACCTTTAAAAGGTTTTTGAAATTTTAAGAATTTATTCCCTTTTAAGGGGTTTTTCTTTCATTTTTTTTAAAAAAATTTTAAAAAAAATTAAAAAAAAAAAAGCCCTTTTCCCTTTTTAAACGGGGAAAAAAATAAAAATTTAGTTTTTTTGTTAAAAGTTTTCGGTTAAAAAAATTGTCATATTTTGTATCAAATTTTAAAAAATTGATTTTAATATTAAATGCTCAAGCCAAAGGGTTTTTCATTAATTTTTTAATTTTTTGATGAAAAAATGCCCCCATTTTAAAAGCCAAAAATCCCCTTTTTTAAATTTAAAAAACATTTTTTAAGGTTAAGCTTTTCCGTTTAACCCTTTTTGGGCCAAAAATTTTAAAAAATTTAATTTACGTTTTTTCCTTAAAATTTTTTCCTTCATTTTTCCCTAAAAAAAATTTTTTTTCCAAAAATTAGCCTTAAAGAAAAATTTAAAGGGGGCTGTGAAGAAAGGGTTTTTAGGAAAAAAAAATTTAAAATTGCTGATTTGAATTAAAAAAAGGAAAAATAAGGCAAATTTTTAATGTTTACAAAAATTTTACTTTTTAAACTAGGGGGTGTGTTCCCCTTTTTCCCGAGACCCCGCGTAAAAAAGTAAATAAATCTCAAAAGGTATTAAAAAAAATTAAGTTGTTTTGTGTTTTTTTCACCACACGTATGCATTTTTTCGTTTTTCGGTTTTTTGGTTTCCCTCCCCCAATTGGCGGGAAATTTTTTACTTTAAAACCTCCCGGGGGTTTAGGTTTGAAATCCTGAAGTAGAAAAGGGAGACACAGGTTTATGAAAGGTCGTATATCCCAAATTTAACAGGGAATCCCTTTAATATTTATCGATTATTTCATTTTTTTAAATAAGATTTCCCCTTTTTTTCCCAAAATAAAAGACAAAATAAAACACTGGGTAAACCCTTATATTGAAAAAGAAAAATGAAAAATAATTTATATTCCAAAAATTTGCATAAAAAATTAATAATAAGGAAAAAAATAAAAAAAAAAAAAAGGCCCCAAAAAGGGTGCCCCCCTAATCAAGCAATTAAAAAATAAAACCGTCATACATAATAATAAACACAATTAAAAAACAGCCCCCTACTGTTGAATTAACCCCCTAAAAGGCGATTTAAAGGGCAACTAAGCCTTTTCAATAGAACAATTTAAAGAAACCATGAAAAAATATAAGAAAAAAATTAAACTAAATAAAAATAATTTTCTTCCCCCCCTTCAAAAAAACTTTGGAAGTATGACCCCAAAAAGTGTAAACTAGTAATAAGTATTTTTCATAATTAATTTTAAAACCTTATGAAATATTTAAATTTCTTTGATATTTTGGGTTCCCTAGAGGAAGCATTTTTTTACTTTAAAAAAGGGAAAGAGAAATTTTAAACCTTTTAGTTTATAAGAATGATAAATTTCTATGCTCCTCGCCAAACAAAACAAATTTTTGAACTTCCCTAAGTTTTATAGAAAACTTCCTAGAATATAATGGAATTAAATGCGCTGTTCAGTAAAATCTGTGAGCATGAATAATGAACTGTTTTCTTATGAAAAAAACGGAAATAGTCCACAAATTATTTCTAATCTAAAGTAAATTTTGTGCTATCATAAAGTAAATTACAGCTTGTTTTGACAACTGTAAAAAATTTTGAAGAATTATATTCCAAACTCGTTAATTTTTTAAACCACGATAATTTTTTTTAGGGTTTGGGGGAAAACATTCTAGAAGCCTTTTTCCTATTGGAATCAGGGTTTTAAATTTAAAACAAACTCCCCAATAAAATTTCTTTTTTACTTTTGTGAGGCCCCTTTCCCTGCTCAAGGAACACCTCAGAACCCCCCATAACCGAAAAAAGTGGTTAAAATAATAATTTTTCCCAAAAATTTTTTTACTAAATTTTTTTTTTGGGCAAAATGGTTTTTTTTTTTACTACAAAAAATTTTTTTATATTAATTTTTGTAACCACTTTTTTTTCAGTTTTTTGGTTTTTTCTGATGATGAGCCCTTGAAATACGAAAGGCCCCACAATACAAAAAAGTATAATTAAATTTAGTTTTTTTATTTAAAATTTTTTGAAATGGTTTTTTCAAAACAAGCAGGGAGGTTTCAGAAAATTACGTTAAAATTTTAATGGGAATTAAAATTCATCAACCCTTTTAAAACCCTTTTCTCAGCCCATCTGACGAAAAATTTGGGGGAAAGTTACCTGAAAAGCTGCAATTTTCCCAAATATTTTTTCCCTGTGACAATAGGGGGGTAAAGTTTTCGTATAAAGGTTTGCGAGGTTTCGTAAACCCTTCCCCTCTCAAGGGGGGGCCGGGGAAAACCCGAACTGTTTTTGTAGAGTGAAGACTGCCTCTCCCACTCCCCCCCCCCCCCGCCCAACACTTCCCCCTGTCCTGTAGGAGTGGTGGGGGTAGGGGGGGGTTTTTGGTCGGAGAAGGGAAACAAAAAACTCACTCTCCTTTCCCGGGAAGGGGGATCGGGGCGTTTAATTTCTTCCCTCAAATTTAAAAGCCCAATTTTTAATTGGGGCCATTCAGAAACTTTTCACTCCGGTTTTTTGGGGGCATTTTTTACACCTTTTGATTTTTTTAAAAAAAAAAACCCCTTTAAAAAAAAAAAAGTTTTTAAAAAAAAAAGTTTTTTTTGGGGGGCAGGGTTTTTTTAGAATTTTGCAAATAATTCAATTTAAAAAACAAAGAGTTTTTAATTTTTTGTTATTTATAAACGGGTAGATTTTTAATTAATTGTACAAATTTAAAACAAAACGACCACCCACTTTTAAAGCCTAAAAAATTTTCGATTTTGGCGACTTTAAGACGCTAATTTTAATTTTTCGTACTTAAAGTGAAAATTAAAAGAATATGAATATTAAAGACAGGGGGAACTGGGAATACTGCTAGTTCAGATTAGTTTTTTTGCTAAAACGTGTGATCATTTTTTCTAAATAAGTAATAGGTAGGAGATTAAATAGTTTTGATGGGTTGTAATTTTTAATCTCACACACACCTGTTACATACTTAATCGGTAAATTTTCAATATATTGTATAACCTCTCTTTTCGTGAAACATTTATATAAAACGTATATTAAGATTGTAGTGTATATTATAGTATATTATATATTCTTTACAATCAATACTTAATTGTAAACTTTAACAATAATTTAATAAATCTTATTGTAAAGTAGGTAATTCATTGTGGTAGTAAAATGATCACACGTTTTAGCTAAAACTAATCTGAACTAGCAGTATTACAGTTCACCTGTCTATAATATTCATATTCTATTAATATTCACTTTAAGTACGTAAATATATTAGCGTCTTAAAGTCGACAATATCGTAATATTAGGCTTTCAAGTCGTGGTCGTATTGTGTTAATTGTACAATTAATTATAATCTAGCGTTTATAAATAACAAGAATTATAACTCTATTGCTTTTTATTGAATTATTTGCAAAATTCTAACAAAACCTGCCAAATACTTTGAAAATGTCAAAGGGGTCTTTGAAAAATCACAAGGTGTCAAAAATGAAACCAAAAACGGAGTGAAAAGTTTCTGAATGGACCCAATTAAGATTGGCCAGTTAATTGAGGGAAGTATTAAACGTCCGATCGCATTCCGGATGAGAGATGAGCTTTTGTTTACTGTCTCGACCATAAACCCCCCTCATCCCCACCACTCCTACAGGACAGTGGGAGTGATGGGCGGGGGTGGGGGGAGTAGGAGAGGCAGTCTTCACTCTACAGAACAGTTCAGTGTCCCCGGAACCCCCCTGCAGAGTGAAGGTACGTACCTCGCTATCCTTATATACGTAAACTTTACACCATATTGTCACAGGGAAAACTATTTCGGAAAATTGCATGCGTTTCAGGTAACTTTCGCCCAAAGTTTCGTCAGATCGCTGAGAAAAAGTTTTAGAAGTTGATAGAATTTTAAGTTACATTAAAATATCAACGTAATTTTCTGCAACCTACTGCTCTGATTTGTAAAACCATTTCACAAATATAAATAAAAAAAAAACTCAATAATATACTTTTTTGTATCTGTGAGGCCTTTCGTACTCAAGGAGCTCATCATCAGACCAACATAACTGAATAAAAGTGGTTACAATAATAATATAAACAATTTTGTAGTAAACAAAACATTTTGTCAGAAAAAATTTAGTACAAAATTGTTGATATTATTATTGTAACCACTTTTATTCAGTTATGTGGGTCTGATGATGTGTTCCATGAGCACGAAAGGCCTCACAGAAGTAAAAAAGTATTTTATTGGGGAGTTTGTTTTAAATTTATAACTGATTCCAATAGGAAAAGAGCTTCTAGAATGTATTTCCCAACTAGTAAAAATGATCGTGGTATTAAAATTAACGAGTGTTTGGAATATAATTCTTCAAAATTCTACAGTTGTCAAAACAAGCTGTAATTTACTTTATGATAGCACGAAATTTACATAGATTAGAAATAATTTGTGGCACTATTTCCCGTTATTTTCATAAGTAACAGATCATTATTCATGCTCACAGATCTTACTGAACAGCTGCAGTAATTCCATTATATTCTAGGAAGATTTCTATAAACTTATGGAAGTTCACAATATGTTTTGTGTGCGTAGGTAGCATAGCAATATCATTCTTATCAACTCAAAGAATTAAATTCTCATAGCCTTTTAAAGTAGAAAATGCTTCCTCTAGGGAAGCAAATATCGAGTAAATTAAATATTTCATAATGTTAAAACTTAATTATGTAATACTTATATACTAGTTTACACAATTTAGTCATACATTCAAAAGTTATTTTGAATGAGACAAATTATTTTTATTTAGTTTAATTATTACTTATATCTTTTCATGTGTTTCTTTCAATGTTCTATATGAAATGGCTTAGTTGTCTTTCATCAGCCTTTTATTGGCTAGTTCAACAGTAGGTGGCTGTTTTATAATTGTGTTTATATATTATGTATGACGAGTATTTATTTTATAATTGCTTGATTATGGGACCACACGTTTGGGCCTTGTATAGGCCTTATTGTTGCCTTATTATTACATTTTATATGCATAAGTTTGAATATCAATATTCTTCATTTTCATTTACAATATAATGGTAGCAGTGTTTTATTTTGTCTGTATTTTAGGAAACAGTGGATCTTATGTACAAAATGAAATAATCGATACAATATTGACAGGATTGCCTGTTGAATTGGATATACGACCTTTCATGAACCTGTGTCTACCTTCTACTTCAGGAGTCAAATCCTAAAACTCAAGAGTGTTTTGAACGTAAACAATTCAGACACGTAGGGATGAACACACAAAACACGAACACGACATATGCATACGTGTGGTGCAAAACACGAACAACTTAACTTTTTAATACCTTTGAGAGTTATTTACTTTTTACGCGTGTCTCAGAGAAAGGGAGCACACGCTAGCTCTCAAAAAGGTGATTTTTGTAAACGATTACAAATGCCTATATTGCTTTTATTAATTCAAATCAGCTATTTTTAATTTCATAATAACATCTTCATAAGCACAACCCATTAAATTCTCATAGACTCCATACTTGAAATAAATTATATGACGATGAGGCTAAATTTTAAGGCTAAACGTAAATTAAATTGTTAATGTACAAAATGCTAGAAGGAAGAGCTTCAACTAAAAAATGTTTAAACTTATCGAATGCTTTATACTAGCATTTTGTCTAAAATTATTTGTACCTTGCTGAGCAGTAAAATAAATCAATCAATTTTGATACAATATGTACAGATTTTGTACGTACTACTACTAAATAGGAATTATTGTGTCAAACGTATAAGGAGGGCTTTTTTAATTATTAATGTAAAAATGTACGAAAATTCCCTCAATGATAAATCTTAAATGACTAGCATTTAGTATCGTATACCCTCTAGTCTGTAGATACTTGAATTAATAAAACTTCATAATAAATACTTAATAGGTCATGAAATATGATATTAGATGTGTTCCAAATGTTAACACAACAGATAAAATCGTTTTTATTTCTGTTCCCTCGTTCCTACAGACATACACAAAGAAACGAATATAAAATTGCCCGAACGACAGAAAGTTTAATTCGATTGTCAATCCATGTTTTAACGTAACCGATTCAACAGGCAATCCTGTCAATATTGTATCGATTATGTCATTTTGTACATTAGATAAAGATCCATTGATTTCCTAAAATTACACACAACATTCACCAACATTCTACTCTCATTTTCACGAAGCTTAATGTTTGACATCAATGAATCCGTAAATATGTGGAATTTACCTTACAGCTATTACCGACTTTCCTTCTTTATTTATAAAATTAAATAATTCCCTTTATATAGAAACTACTAGACACAGGGTTACTAATATTGTAATCATACATCGTCTAAGATATTATGATATTGACGAATTTTACATAGTTTAACAATGTCAGTTCCTCGTGAATTTTGATAGTAAAAATATGTACACTTGTAATAAATACGCTTGAATCTGAAAGCGTTATCAGCGATTCTTGGCTAACTAATAAGTTCTTTAAATTATTTTAGATAATTTGACACAAGCTTCAGTATATAGTTAAAACTTTCGAGTTTTTGTAAAGATCTGTTTAAATTTTATTTACAGATTAAGTGCCTATTTGTGTTACCGTTCTCGAATATTTCATGGTTTCTTCGTTCATGTTCTCCATACCTCCAAATTTCTAAATAGGATTTTTGAAAATCCAGATTCAATTAATGGGGAGATAGAGGTCGCACAAATTTATATAGATTTACATCTTGGCTACAAGCGACTATTTAGGCCTGTAGCCTCTGAGACATTGATAATTATTGATTTGGAAAATCTCACTAAGCACCAGCAAAGTAATATTTTGAATTCTATTCCATTAAGCTAGAGAATTCAGTGCATTCTGAATACTATTGACAGTGTTAGAATTCGTTGCTGACAAGTGTACTGTGAGTAAACAGAGGCTCACGTAACAGCAATTCTCAGTGCACCACTTTACAAACCAAAACACCAAGTAGATTTTCAAAACAGTAAGAATTACTATATTCTCACAACTATTTTCTTCATTTCCTGTGGCTACAAAACGAATTTTAAAATGTATTGATATTAATCGTGATCTTTGTGTTGCTTACAAATTGAAAATAATTTGTAATATAATAAAAATAATAATTGCACCCTTGTGCAAATCTGGGAACATCCATTTCTTTTCCAATCGGATTTGGTAAAGTTATTGTGGATTTGGGATGAGGTTAAATAGCAAATCCATTATTTGAGGGGGGGTGTGTGCTTTTTTACATGACACAATCCTCAATTTTCATGCACTACCGTGATTGATGGAAACGGGATAGCGGACATTGATGTTAAAATTATGAATACGTTATAAGATATGACGTATCGACAACTAGAACCTCCAGTATACGAATCTCGTGCATCAAGAAGAAGGAATTGTGCTAGAGGTTATATGATTCCTGACTTATACACTAGGAATACATTAAGCTAAATCAGCTCTCAATGTGTGGTGGTATGTAGAACAGAGCATCTGTCTTGTCTGATAACACTAATCATTGATCTCTACGACAGCTTTTATCGCTTTCGATCGGGAAAAACATCCAAATTCCATAACATGGGGCTAGGAATTGTGATTCATCCGTTTAAAATGTACTAACACTTTTAGAACGAAGTAATTCTAGGTAAAACATTAGTGATAAGCATAATTTTTCAATGCTTTTCTATTTTAATCCATTCATTATATACAATTTTATTATCTCTTTAATTGAATCATTCTGAAAGATAGGCTTATGTCAATCTGTATCGGCCCACATTTCTTTTATCGGTACTATGTCTTACTGCAAAGACATCACAATTACAGCAATTTATTTTTCTATTAGCATTCGCTAACAAATTTCATAAAGTCTTTAATTTCCAATGTTTTAAACTCAATTATATAAATTTCATTATCCCTTCTATTCTTTAAAATGTGTCTTCAGTTTCCTTAATGCAATTATGTTTTGTTCCTTTTTTTCCTGGAAATTATAAAAAGTATGTGTTATATGAAATTAATGAGTACAGAGTACGTAATCTTTATTTTACGGCTCACAGCCAATAGCTAGCAGATTAGTTTGTACCGGAGTATTTGTAATCTTAAATGATGAAAAAGTATAAAAAAGAAGCGCTCACCAGTTTTTGAGCGGTGCGACGACTGGAAGATTCCCAGTAAATGAAAAATTCACACCGTAAATAAATTGTCTGGTGATTAAATGAATTTAGAGCTTTTCATAAGAAGAAAGAATTATTTCGTTGCTTTAAAAGCTGTTTACGGTATTTAAAAAAAAAGTCATGCAGTGACGAAATTAGTTTCCCTTAGTCTCGGGTTTGAGTTGAAAATGCAGTTTTAGTCACAGCATAGCCAAGTGTTTGGATACCTGTTCTCCAAGTCACACGATACATATTTTAGTTTGCTCCCAGAAGGTTAGAGAAATGTCAATTAGATAAGGTATTGAGATTGAATTGCAATTATTTTCGGCTTCTCTCACTTCTACTTCAATACTTCAAGTTACTCCAGACCATGTGTCGCGTAACGGGCCTAAATAGATTTCAAGGCAATGGGTGTTTCCTTAACTGTATCCTGATTGGATGAGGGACATCCATTAAGGAAACGTGTACCATCATCAGACTTGATCCAGACTATTTAAAAATAAAGTTTCATCCAAACTTCAAGCTCATAGCTTAATTAACTCTTAACTTACTTGTGGGTGATACACGCTTAATCTGAAATCCTAGAAGGTAACATGCACCATCATCGAATTCAGTCTTGTCTATGTAGAAATGGTGTTTTACCTAAAATTTAAAATCGGTAGCTCAATTTGTTCTTAGATATCACTTTGCATGATAGGCTTCGCTAAGACTCAGCTAATCCTATGAACTGGTTTTGCACCATTATCAAAGTTTCAAGTCCATAACTCATTCCGTTGTCGAGATCCAGCGGAGAGTTAGTAAATCCAAGCTTCACTATTATTTTTTGACATCATATTCCAACTTGTGAGACAGTCTACCAATTTTCATAATTTGCTGGCAAAATAAAGATTTCCCACGGATGAGATCTGTACGCCCCCCGCTTATTATTCAAGCCAGGTTCGCAGTTTAAAATGCATGAAGAGTGACAATGACAAAAATATTTACTGCCTTTAAAGATCACTCACTAGAATATTAACTCTCCCTCGAAGCAGTTTCAGAGAAGATATCAATAGAGTTTTTACATTTCTTTACGAAATTAGGGCAATGGCAATCAACACTTTATAGGAAAATAATTTATAGCTGTCAAATGACTTCATAGCTTTTAAATAGTCTTCAGATTCTAAATTCGGCGAAGGAAGGAGGAGATCGTACTTAAGTTCCAGTAACCTCAGGTATAAAAGTAGTTGGGTATTCGAATAGTAAAGTGCTCACTAACACGAGTGTCCGTTCTATTCGAATACTCGATTACTTTGAAAAATAATTCGAATACTTTAATGAATGATTTTAGATACTAGTTTTTATTGAACAATGTTTAATAAATACTACTTATGAATAAAGAAAATACCTTTAATGAATGGGTGTTAGAATATACTATGTAATGAATGATCGCCGTGTATTCATTCACCTTTAACGAACTTTTGATACATTTATCGTTATAAAAAAAATTGAGACCTGTAAATATACATTTGTTTCAAAATGTTTTCTCAATGAATATTTTGAAGTGTAAATAAGTATAGTTTGCAAGATTATTTCACGAAACTGAAATATTTCAAGTATAATAATCTAATCTAACGTAAAAATAAAAGTACTGTAGAGGTATTACTTTAGAAGACTTTTTAATTATTAAATTTAATCCAACACATTTAACACGTTTTCTCTTGTTTATTTAAATAATTTTCAATAATTTTGTTAACTGTAAATAAAAGGGAATTTAATTAATATATCTTATTAATATTTTTATTTGGATTACATATCCACAATGGGAAGAACGAAGAATGAGAAATAACTTTATTTGTTATTGGATTGTTATTCACAGTGCCTTTTCAGGCACTGTGAATAACAATAAATTGAGAGAAATGAATGAATGAATGAATTATATAAATGATTCGTAGTTATATCAAAACATAGCATCAATTAATATCATTATGACATTATTTCTATAATTGTTATTGATAATTAGGTGCATGAAATGAAAGTTATTTTTATGTGAATTATGTAAATGAAATTCCGTTGTTAATTTAAATTCTAACACGATCTCACTGCCTTCATTACAGAATGTGTTTCTTCATAGTGATACAAGAAGACAAGTGAACTAGATGGCAATGACCTGAACAATTGTTCAGCATTTTTCCTCCTCCTCCTCCAACAGCAGAATAGAGAACCGTTCAATCTTAAACCTCTTCGAAATTAAAACTTAACTTGAATACACTGAACTGCCATTGTCTTTTTTTTGACACCGAGAAAAATTTCAAACCGATCACTACCAATTCATTGAGAACTTAAGGTATAAGTGAAATCTACTCCATATTATACTGGTCCAAAAGAACAACCAATACCACATTACAAATAATTTAAATCTTAAACTTTTGTATTTAAAATAATAAAACAAAATTTATTTTTATTGAATGTATTATTAGACTCGCTTTTGCATTAAAAGCTAGATTTGTGTTAATTTAGATGCATTGACATAACGTCGTATGTTTGATTCCTAACGCTTACAAGTTAGTGCTTTTGAGTGTGTTTTGCTGCAATTTTTTTGGTTATTTTTACCTGGGATATATTGAATCACAAGTCTCGAACCAGAGTGTTTCTGGACTTTTCTTTCTGGTAAATCTTAGTAATTATTCTGTCACTAACTTTCCTGTTTCTAGATGAATTGTCTGCAGCGAAGCTATCGAGTTTCAATCTTTCCGTTTTTTTTTTTATTTCAGGCAATGGATGTCACTAAAGTTACAAACCCTAGTCACCAAGTTACCATCCTTTTGAATGATTAAGAAACGTTCTCAGTTTTCCTTAGGAAAATCCATAGAATTTTCCAATCTCATTTGTATGGATTAAAAATGTCACCAGAAGACATGTTTATGGATTTCAAAAGTAGTACTTCTCTCACTCCCAATTTTGGCAGTAGGATGGGGGAAATTAAAAAAATAAAATTTAAATTTATTTCAAAATGACTGAAATGAATGTATTTCAAACTTGAAAACTTTCAAGTGATAGCTGAGGCGAAACGAATCTAACGGCAGCAGTAAATTTCAATTTTTACCACTTGAGATCTCCTAGCGAAGCACCCGTCATGTTAACAGCTTCAATTCCGAAAAGTGGGGTTAGAGGTGGGCAGGAGAAGCTTCTCTTACGTCGGTCCCACCATGTATAATGATCTCCTGAAAGTTTAACGGATCTCTCGAGTTTAAAGTTTAAGAGCCATCTAAATGCGTTGTGTCAGTCTAGCTGATAAGGATGATTTATTTTACTTAGTAATCAGGGCTGGATTTACATATGGGCTGAATTGGCTATAGCCCAGAGCGGCAGAATCCAGGGGGCGGCAAATTTTTGTAAAAAGGTAAAAAATAAATTATTTCAAAAGTCAAAAACATAATTTTCAGATGACCTAAATTCTAAATCTAAGTATTATTAAAATCACAGTCCAGTTATTGTATTGTAATTCCTAAATTTATCTTCTTTAAATTGATTGTTCTTTAATCCAACAGAAATATTTCGACTTTATTTTCATGATTCTTTAGTAATTTTCCAGTTGATAAATGTTGTGACATCTCATATTTTATGTTAAAAACAATAATTGCAACGATAATAGTAGCGTAACTTAATATTGACAATTCAACCTATTTTATTTGAGTTTTATTCCAAGCTTAGCGTGGCCGTCTCGCTGCGCCGCGTCGACCCACCGCGGTACCAAGGTAAAGTATACATGCTTGGTGGGAGGGGGTGGGCGGCAAATTGTGGATAGCCCAGGAGCGGCAAATATTCAAATCCGTCTGTGTTAGTAATAATATTAATCATTAGTCTGATGTTTGACATTGAGTTGGTCTGTAAACCAGAACTATTTATGAGAAAAGGTTGCAATAAGAGGCATTTGTATTTATTTATTCATCCAATATTAGGACTTTTCACGAGGATACAACTATAATTCCTATTGGAGGCTATGTTGTATTGACTGCGTAAAGGCGACTAACTTACATTGTTCTTCTTCTTCTATCGAGATTTTCAAGTGCCGCAAGAAATACCCATTCCCAAAATTGTTGCAAAAGATTTTGACACAACCCTATGGTGAAACACTAAATTTTATGGGGACACTCCAGTATTTACACCTGTGGTTGTATTCATCTGTTTGAAAAGTTCCAAGCTAACACAGATAGGCTGGATATCAAACCAGCGTCACGTGAGTCGAAAGAGGGAACTTTTAATCAAAATGGGAACGAAAATTAGATATGTTCACCTAATAGGGGAATTCATTCCTAATATGATACTTTTCTCTTTTTGAAAACTCTTTTTGAAAACTAGTCTTGTTCACTAAACTAAAAAACTTTCAAAGTAGGAATTTAAATAACGGAATAAATTAAAATAAAATATTTTCCTATGAAATACAGACATAGGACGGTAAGCTAAGCAATACAAGACTGCACTTTAAATGACGTATCTTTATACTAACCTTACAAATCAAATGGTAATTTCCGATAGAGTAATTTATGGAAATCCCGTATAAACTTAGAAACGGAGGTAGGTTTAGGTTTTGGGAGCCATGTTCGATGAATTTGTGTAGAAAATCTTCATACGTACTCTCATGAGGAGAGGACAATTGCAATAAACTGATTTTGTAAACAAGGACCTAAAACAACTAAAAACAAACCTTTTAACACATACAGAAGAAAGTTGTGATTTATAAATCAAATATGCATTTATGTTTTCATGGATTTCATAGCTTGACTGTACAAAATTTGAAGCTATGAAGAGGTCTCAATGGCTGAGATGATAGATATCATCCAAAAATGCATTTGAATAGATGTACCATACTTCTAGTAATAAAAACCTTAGGCTATATCGAAGTTCTTATCAAAGACTGTTCTAAATTTTTCATTTATCATTAATTCAAACATTTTTCAAAAGTGTTTGCTTTTGGTTTCGAGGAGTTGGATTTTATAATTATACAGTATATACTTCTGACATAAGCTAACAGTCTCTCCAATAAGATTAAGCCAGACAGGATAACAACATTATTCTGAAATCTTAAAATTTCATCATTATCATTCCTATAATTAAATTTGCTAATGAGAGGCCGATCTCCTCTTTTAAACCTTACACTGTCGTTCTCAAAAGAAGATTGTTGGTACATCCAATAATCCAATATTTAATTACTCGTCAATTTAATTTTCACTAATGACTTATGTATCGCTGTTTTAATCACGAAACGGGTTGTAATCCAGACCTTACTTAAATCTTAAATTAAATCCAATTAAATTCCTCTATATCTGACGACACGGTACAGTTCTTTCAGTAGTACCTAAAACAAATTTACAACCATTTCTTGATATTAAATCAGACATTTAGTGTTAATTGAGTTATAAATTAGACAGTGTATAATGCAAGTTTAGTTACTAGTTAGACTAATGATCGTTTGTTTAACTAACTGTCAGAAGTTAAAGTAGGACAAGCCTGGAATACTTTAATAAGGCAGGACATTAGTCAATTGTTACTACTACCACTTTGTGTATAAATGTAATTTGGTTGAAGTTCGTTTGTGATAATATTGGTTTTAAGTTCGTAACATTATTCAAAGGTCAACTATTGGATTAAGTTGGATAAAATAAATTATAAGTCACGGAAATCCCGTTGGAAACGAAAATAATCCTGTAAGGTAACTATTTGAAATAAAAAAAAACACGTTTCTCATTTCAAGAGTCGACACCGTAATGTTATGTAGACACTAATGATCACGTTTTCCTATATATATATATAGTTTTTTATATATGTTATATTATTATATATATATATTACAAGTTGCTTTGATTTAAGTCGCATTTAAACTTTATCAGGTAATCAAAACGCATAATTTTGTTTGACCTGGAAGCCAAAGTTACGGGACGCTCTATTAAAAATCTCTCTGCGCATTGAGATCACTTGCGAGTTTAAATCTCCTGTGAATCGAACGATATAAGAAATGTCCAGTTAAATTTTAAGAACCTCAATGCCGTGTGATATGTTTGAAATGTGTTCATAGAGATCTTGGTTTAATTTGAGAAGGGCTTCCCAACAGAGCCTATTGCCTGGTAACAGAGATTAATCAGGCTGATTGGCTCTGTAAGTAATGATCCTGACTTCTTTGCAGACCATCTCAAAAGCGTCCAAGTAAGTGTTCAAGACTAAAGATGGTCCTAGGGCAGGATCTGAAACACGGACACAATCATCGCTCTATGGGAAACTGAACTTGCATCTTTCAAGGGAATAGACCGATGGAAATGTGCAGTATCACATGAAAGGGAGGGGGAAAGGATTGCTGTCATTTCTTAGAGCCAAGCTGTTATTAAATATCTGAGTTCCTCTGTGATACGTTCAAACATGCACAGCATCAATCGTCATAAGTAATGAAATATTCTTGGCAGGAAAAATAAAGTTTCCCTCATAACTGTCATATATGACCACACTGTTTCAGTAAACAATGAAAGGGGTATCAAACTAACTATCTAGTCAGCTTTATATTGGGCCACAGAATTTGGATGTTGGTCACCTTCTGAAAATCTGGAATAATAGATATTCTACCTCAGATTACCACAAGCTGAAAAACCCCAGCTTTGGGTTTTTGGCTTGGCAAGAATGAACTAGTGATTGTAAATATCTCTTCTTATAGATTATCGCAAATTGAAGAAAATAAATAAATAAGGAGACAAAAGCAGGAAAAAGACTTTCTATTGATTTTGCCTAGAAGAAGAATATCTTTTGGCATAATGTGAGCTTTGGCATCAAAAGCGCTTAAATCTTTGGAAAACGAATCCTGAATTCACGTAACGCACAATATCTCTCATTTATATAGTTCAGTGAACTATATAAATTTAATATATAACTATATAAAAATCCATTTCATCCAAGAGTCGGGTTTGTTAGAACAAGAAGCAATGGCAGGAGGAGTAAAATGTATCTAGAATGATAATTTATTCTCAATTCTCCCTCATTAATATGAATATTACTGGTTAAAGTAAGAAGATACAAATGCGAATGATTTACACCTTTTCGCGACATTACTAGTTGCGAATTACACATTTTATTGATCGAGCCTACTTAAAAAATATAATGGGCAATTGTTATCAACTAAAGCACGAATATTTCCAATGTTTTTAAACTGTACAGGACCAAACACACTTATTGTATCTGTTGGCTTTTAGCTTTAGTGTTCTAGCTACAATTAGAATTTCCTCGAACCATTTTATACTGTTTACCACTAACTGAATTGTTCGCGCCACTTTTACAAAATGAAATATCAAAGTATTCATAGCAAATATTCCACGCCAATAATAAGTTTGTTTGAACTTTATGCCCCTGCGCGGCTATATAAACTACATCACAGATCTTTAGTAAAGGCTGTTGTCATGGACGTGCAACATAACATAAAGGATGCTACTTCACAGAGTTGGAAGTGACACACACAACGCCACATTTACTTCTGTTATCGTCCAAGGTTAATTTTAAACTTTAGAGCAACCTTCTTGATTTAAAGAGTATACAATTTGTAAATATAAGGGCCGTGTGTTTTTTTATACATTAAAACAGAAGCAAAGATAAATCCTTTCGCCTCAACGGTTCACGTCGTTTATAATCAGTTGATTTTCTGAACCGTGTTCATAACTTTATAAAAATCTATAAAAATTTAAAATCGATTTAAATGTAATTAATTTTTTTATGAGTATCAGAGTTTACCCCACACACGCGCGCGCGCGCGCACACACACACGCACCACGCACACACACACACATATATATATATATATATATATATATAATATAATTTGAAAAATATAGTGAAATAGATAAGTATTCCATTAAATTTGTATAAGTGGCAATGTATATATGGCAATGTATATATATATATATATATATATATATATATATATATATATATATATATTATATATATTGCCACTTATACAAATTTAATGGAATACTTATCTATTTCACTATATTTTTCAAATTCTCGATAACCCAGAAGGGTTTAATGATTTAAATGAGGTTAGATTTAAATCATTTAGCTTTTAAATGATTAAAAGGCCATAGAAGAACTATATTACGTTCCTCAACGTCCTAGAGAGATGAAATTTGACATATCCATGTCTCATGCTCTCAATAGATATATACAAGATATTTCTTAGTCATCAACCATCCAATAGGCTTTAAATGGGGTTGAAATTAGAAGAGCTGTATTTTTTCCAAATTCCCAATATCTTGGAAAGATTAAATTTGACACACGTTCCTGCTCACGCTCAGCAAATTCCCATGGAGTGAAAGCCTCCCATCATCGAACTTAGTATTGCTCATACAGAAGTGAAGCTTCATGCCAAATTTCAAGGATGAAGGTGATTTCGTTTTCGAAATACCGTACGAACAGACAGACAGAAATACAATTTTTCCAGACTCTCGAGTGATAGGCTTCGCTACAGGTCAACCAGTTATATTACGTAAATACATTGTCAAGATCTGTTTTAAAGTTAAAAAGTCTCGTCATATTAATAAAACTGCTGTAAAAAAATTAGTTTCCATAAATTGTATTTGTAAGCCTACACAATAAACGTAAATACTCGATCTGTGGTTACAATAACCCCCCCCCCCTCTCTCTCTCCCTCTCATCAAACCCTAAGTATATCCAAATGATTTGAAATGTGGGATTCTCTATTTACGGGCTTTAGAGAAAATAGATATGATACCAGCTCCCAATTTTAGTTTCAAATATACTCGAAAGCTCCAAGAAAGGTATACTAGTAATTAATATAAAATAAATTAACTCCAACTCTTTTGTGGGGATACGCAACGGGTCCCTATCATTTTAATTTTCACAAATCATACATAGCCGATGATGGCTTGATGCCGATGCATGATGGTTGGGGGATGGCGGGGGTATCTTCACCCAACATAACTTCTGAATAAATTGATGGTCCACATTAGAACTGACCATCCCTGCCAGAACACGGCTGAGCCAACCTTGCTGATATACGGCGAGGAGGCACTTGCTTAAAGAGTGGTGCCATTATCTGCAGAACCTTTTATATTTCTATTCTTCCTCACAACGAGAAATCGTTCCAGTTCAGAGAATTTTTATTCACAGCAATAACTTTACTGCTATGAATAACTTTTCTGTTACAATTCCTTACACATGACAATTTTGCACAAGGTCCCAGTTTTTTTTTTTTTTTTTTTTTTTTTTTTTTTTTTTTTACTACAAAATAAATTATCAACAAATTTCAACACACAATTGATCCAATACATTTTATTCAACCAGAAAAGGACACGAAGTCTGAGTGAAGTACTAGAGAAAAATTGATGGATAAAATGAAGTAGTGAGTGAGTAACAATACATAATATTATAGAAAAAAGTGAAACGCAGCAATTTCCACAGTAGGTTGAGTACTTCACAACTTCCTTTAAATCATTCACCAAGAATGAACGCAGAGACTGAGAGGAAGGTGGTCTCACAATATGATACGCGATTATTGTGGTATAGCCAATAAAGTGTGGTACAGGTAATCCAGGAAAAACATACACCATCTAAAGAAAATTCAGTTTTCAATTATATTCGTTCAGTTCGTTTATTCTTCTTTTGAATACCTACACCCACCGATAAGTATGTTTACTTATTGCGTCTCCTTTAAAACCTTATATTGTTTTTTCTTGTAGACCACTATGAATTTTATCTATATTTATACATTTTCCAAATTCCACATACTTCTGGAGTTTTTTTAACGTAAACAAAATGTTTAATTGTCTTATTTCCCTAAGGAACTTATTTTTGAATGAATGGGACTCATTCTCTCACACATAGATTTTGATTGATTGATATTTACATCTGAATAAATACCAAACAAATTCTTTCAGATACTAAAGATTCTAAAGATCTGCACTCTCACAAGCAAAAATATAAACAAAGTATAGTATAAGTATAAGCAAAAATGCTAACAAAGAAATACTTTTGTCTGCTAAAACTGCTAAAACTCTTGTTGGCATTGGTGAAATTCCAATTCATCTATTCATAGTTCCAAGAATTCCTCGAGATAAAAAGTCAAAATAATACTGTGGAATTGCCAGTCTCTGACAGTACGGGTGAGAACTATAGCGGACATAGTTATGCAAGAGTTGTTTGCACAAGCACATATAAAATGGAAGAACACTTTAAAGACGGGATTTAAACATATTCTAAGGCTCACTTAAGATCGAAGTTGTCTTCCTTCATCTGGCCCTCAACGATCGTGTACATTCTAAATGTCTTGAGATTGGAGCAGAAATCCAGCGTTCACCTTGTCTCACAAGCCACCTTGATTGGCGCGAACTTTAACACCCACAAATTGAGTCACTTTTAACTGAAGGATATTATTTAGAGATAAAGGCTATTAAGGAGTGTTCACAGTGGCAGTCGCATCATCACGTTTGTCAGTCTTTGTGTACTTCTACGACACCAATCCCTCAGCGCTTGTATCAATGCGGTTTGTGTATTTTCCTAAGCCTTCGACTAAATCGTGTCTCTCCTCCGGGAGCGATCTGAGAAACTGAAACAGCTGTCTTGTTATTAAATGGTTCTAGATGTTCCACACTATTCTGAATATTTCCTTTTTGTCAATCCTATTTAGTAGAATGCGTTGTTGGTAGTATCGATGGTTTTAAAATCATCTAAGAAGATGCAACAGAGAATTTTAATACAAAAACAAGATATTATAGTATGGTTCGGGCCTGCCATTATTTATGGATAGATGACCAGAGCCGCATCTGGAGGGGACGCAGGAGGGTCATTTGCCCCCAGCGGCAAATATAATATAGAAGACTGCGTCGTTGCATCAAAATTAATTGTTTACGCGTAGTTTTGTCGTTCTACTTACGCCAAAGTACATGTACGAGTACAATGGCTATAAACATACACTTCTGACAGATTTTCTTGATCGTGGCAACAAGGTTGGCGTTGGAAATATAATTCACTTGAATCAGAAGTGCTCATACACGGGCAAGACTTACGAAAAGCGTGCGAAACCGCGGGAAACAGCTAGTTGATGGATATTATTTATAGATCAGGCCGTAAAGAAATGAACGCACACGTGCGTCACAACAGTAACGACGTGACGATCATCCCATCATCGTGATTACCTCATCTACTCTTATGTTGTCCCGTAGGACGCCAGCCCCTCAGTGCTTGTAATCGATGCGCAAAAGCCTTGTGTATTTTGTGGCTAAGCTAAATCATGTCCACCCTTCGTGTTTAACCTGATCAACTGAAACTGCCATTTTATTTAAGTTCCAGCAGTCGCCCTTGAAAAATAAATTTATTGTGATCATATTATTTTCAGTCTTATTTGGTACGTTGTTGAAAGCTTTACAGCCAGATAAAACAGCGAATGGAACCGGAAACAAACGAGGACTTATAGGATAGTCGTGGTCTTGCCATTATTTATGGATCTGACCCCAATACCTACGTGTTACATATACGTGCTACATGTACGTGATCCCCTGGAATAATGTTGTGTCTGTTTACCTGTATTTATTAACTTAGTGTTTTTTTTTTTTTTCTCATTGTATTCAGTTTCAGAGTTACTGATTAATAATATTTTATCATAATATCAAGCTTTATAATGTGTTATTTTTAAATTTATAGTCACAACTCCAAGGTACCTTCCTAAAATGCAGGAAAAATATACAAAATGATTTCACGAGGAGTCTCAAATATTTACAGTAATTCGGAACACGTTCAGCAAATCAGTCTTATGAAAAAAGCTCAATAATATTTCTTTGAATATTTTCTTGTATGATATATAACTAAAGTAAAATACAATTTTAAAAGTTAAATATCCTTAAGTGATATTTTATTTTAAAAGTATATAGTTAAGTAGAAATGTTAATGTTTAAAAATGTACATACTTGAACAAATTTACATTTTTATCTCTTCCAGTTTATACTTAGGTCTTGTAATAATTCCTAATTTTATTACACAAAAATTTGACGTGAAATGATAAAAACTGTCTATATTTTTCTAGTCTTCAGGGAAGTTTTTGCCTTAAAGGACTGACGTAGTAAAATAAAAACTAAAAACTGATTACACCAAGTAATTTTTTGTTTAACATAGTTATATCTCATAAATATAAATAAATCGCAAAATGTGTATATTGAGAACGGTGGACCAATTCGCTTTTTGAAGGAAGTAGATTTCCGAGAGCTACATACTATTTTTTTACCGGAACAATAAGGAAAACTATACTGTGACACAGTAAGTGAATTCAACCGGCCGGAAGTAGACTTCTTTTAACCGACGTAAGCTTCTCTGTCCTACGTATGTATATATTGTTTCTTCGTCCGGATACTAAGTGAATTCAACCGGCCGGAAGTAGACATCTTTTAACCGACGTAAGCTTCTCAGTCCTACGTATGTATATATTGTTTATTCGTCCGGATAACAAGTGAATTCAACCGGCCGGAAGTAGACATCTTTTAACCGACGTAAGCGTTTCAGTCCTACGTATGTATATATTGTTTCTTCGTCCGGATAACAAGTGAATTCAACCGGCCGGAAGTAGACATCTTTTAACCGACGTAAGCTTCTCAGTCCTACGTATGTATATATTGTTTCTTCGTCCGGATACTAAGTGAATTCAAACCGGCCGGAAGTAGACATCTTTTAACCGACGTAAGCTTCTCAGTCCTACGTATGTATATATTGTTTCTTCGTCCGGATAACAAGTGAATTCAACCGGCCGGAAGTAGACATCTTTTAACCGACGTAAGCTTCTCAGTCCTACGTATGTATATATTGTTTCTTCGTCCGGATAACAAGTGAATTCAACCGGCCAGAAGTAGACATCTTTTTAACCGACGTAAGCTTCTCAGTCCTACGTATGTATATATTGTTTATTCGTCCGGATAACAAGTGAATTCAACCGGCCGGAAGTAGACATCTTTTAACCGACGTAAGCGTTTCAGTCCTACGTATGTATATATTGTTTCTTCGTCCGGATAACAAGTGAATTCAACCGGCCGGAAGTAGACATCTTTTAACCGACGTAAGCTTCTCAGTCCTACGTACGTATGTATATATTGTTTCTTCGTCCGGATACTAAGTGAATTCAACCGGCCGGAAGTAGACATCTTTTAACCGACGTAAGCTTCTCAGTCCTACGTATGTATATATTGTTTCTTCGTCCGGATAACAAGTGAATTCAACCGGCCGGAAGTAGACATCTTTTAACCGACGTAAGCTTCTCAGTCCTACGTATGTATATATATTGTTTCTTCGTCCGGATAACAAGTGAATTCAACCGGCCAGAAGTAGACATCTTTTAACCGACGTAAGCTTCTCAGTCCTACGTATGTATATATTGTTTCTTCGTCCGGATAACAAGTGAATTCAACGGCTAGAAGTAGACATCTTTTAACCGACGTAAGCTTCTCAGTCCTACGTATGTATATATTGTTTCTTCGTCCGGATAACAAGTGAATTCAACCGGCCGGAAGTAGAAATCTTTTAACCAACGTAAGCGTCTCAGTCCTTATATTGTTTCTTCGTCCGGATAACAAGTGAATTCAACCGGCCGGAAGTAGAAATCTTTTAACCAACGTAAGCGTCTCAGTCCTTATATTGTTTCTTCGTCCGGATAACAAGTATATTACGTGATATATTAAACACTTTTTGTCTGAAATAGGTTTCCGAGACCTGTATATTTGTATTCTCTTGATTGGGGTAACTAGGAAGATATTTGAACCAAATATTCTCCTACACGTGCAAAACAAGATATAAGAGCCGGTTAAATTCTGATACACTTCACCATAAACACTTAAATAATATCTACCTGATGTATACTTACTTACGCTTGAAACATTTAATGGGATATAATACTTCATAACTTTTTAATAAATAATATAAGAACTTTGAGTTTAAGAACTGCGAGCGAAGCCGCGGATAACAGCTAGTTACTAATATGGGACTCATTATATCATACAATTATCCAATATCCAAGATCGAATAAATAAATGGTTTAATGCTATACTAATGTACAGACTAATGTGTATATAAACTAAGTGATAGAATACTAGACAGGGAAACAAGTAATATGCGCAGAGTCTCTGTTTGCGAATTTCAAGTAATCGAAATATAATTGTCTATTCTCAGTCTCAGTTCTGGATGGTTTCCGTTCACAATTAAATGGGTGCCAAAGTTAATTTGGGTGGGTCATCTGCAATTGTCTAATGTATTTGGCGCGTCGACGACATCCTCTTATAGTACATTATACGAACATGTTGAGTAAAATTAGAATTAGTTTGGATGTAAACCAACCGAGTTGGAAATTAAAATTGGCGCTTTTTAATTTATGCTATCTTATGGCATCGAATGTCGCAATATTTTTTCAAAGTAAACTCTATCCTGAAATGTTGCCAATTAATATGTCGTTATTCTTAGAATCATAGAATATTTTATGAATAGATCTGTATATGATTTGGATACTGGATTGGAAATAATAATTTCACTTTGAAACAAGTCAGTATTGTTTTTTTTTTTTTTTTTTTTTTTTTTTTTTTTTTGTATTATTTAAGTTCGAAAAAACACTTGAATTTGTATTTAATTTGTAAGTACAATCTTTAAGTAATTATGAAAGAAAGCTCTTCAAAATATTGCATAGTGACTTTTCTAATATTTTAGGATTATATTTTAAGATATACTACTTACTTAAGATAGCATTACTAGAGAAAGAACCAATCTTTAATAATCGGTCTCGTTTCATTGTGTGTGCAATCTTATATCTTTTAACCTGTCTTTCAGGTTTTTTATGTGAAAGTTTGAAATATCATCTAAAAAGGTTTATTCATACTAAAATTTTTCTATATTTTAGATGTCGTTTTTCATCATTATTGTACTATATTACAAACAGTAATTAAATACGTAATGCAATAAAAGAATACTAGTATGAAATAGGTCAAACACAAAACCACGATCAGAGCAAACCAGTCGAGAATAATATGTACAAGAGAGTTGTAACAAATTCACATACTCTTTGTAACAGAAGATCTGTCATCTTGGCGAGTGTATTGCAGAATGGACTGGCAATGCTACCATCTCAATCGACGTCTGCCAAACATTTCACTCTCAATTAAAGTCTCATCTGTGCAGGTTCTGATTTAGTATTAAAACTTGTATAAGCGGTTGGCTGTCTTTTTAGTTAGAAAACTAACAGCTTAATAATGGTTGTAAATTGGCATTTTATCAATATCACTTTCTACTACACTCTAGGGTATATTACAGTTAACAAAGAATTTTATTCAGGGCAATCATGGTGTTTTTAAAGTAGCCTTTTGAGTAAACACGCATTGACTCTGAGATTTTGTAAGGGTCCTTGATGTGCAAGGATGAAAGATGCACGGCCAAATTAAATTACTTAAAAAGAAAGACCCGCCTAGTCCACCGTTGCAAATGGCCAAGGAATTCCTACAATGGCTTTCATTAAAAATTGCTATGGACTTGATATCTCGTAAATTCCATAGATCAGAAGGACGCAATATTTATTCCCAAAAGAAATTATTTTAAAGACCCGCCTGGTCCACCGTTGCAAATGACCAAGAAATCCCAACTATTGCAAGAGCGGTCTGTCTTTGACTAAAAATTGCATTGACCCTGAAATCTCGTAAATTGGCCAATGGTCAGAAGGACGCAATATTTATTCCCAAAAGAAATTACTTTACTGTTTACTTTAAAGACCCGCCTGATCCACCACTGCAAAAGGTCAAGAAATCTCTACACGTCCAAAAGCTGATTTTCCTCAGCCCGCCTACAATTCCCAACCTATTAAGTTTTCTATACTTAAGAAAGAAAATAAAAATAATTAATGTTAAGCCTTGTGCTTATAAAGTCCTGCAAAATAATTTATCGAGCCATTACATGTAAGCATTGGATCTATTTATGTGTACGTAGTCCATGTGTTTGTTGTCGCACCATTTTACTTCATCCATATATCTGGGACCTAACGGCAGTATATTCAATCCGGTAGTTTGTGTTTACAATCTATTCTAGTTAGGGATACGGATTAGATAATTGCCGCTGATCTCTATACTCGAGTGATTCGTTACCATACTGTCATTATTAAATAAATCTATCAAATTTGTCGTTTCCTGATTGTTCTATATAATATCAATTAAAACTATACTTATTTCGGTACTTTGAAATTATCTGGAGGCTACTATTAAAAAAATCTTAACGAGGACCTAAAAACCTACAATATTAAAAACAACAGACCTTATTTGACTTAATGTGAAAATTACATATTGTTACGACGATCGGTTCTTGTTTTATGTTCCCCGAAAAGAAGCGATATCGGCAAGAAGAATCCACTCTGTCCCTTTTCTACTATTTGTTACTAAGGCTCTACATGTATTACGTATTATAAATATAAAAAGTTTCAAGTTGACATTTACGAGCGCTCACGTGATCTGAGATAGAAATTAGGTACTATCTCGAAGGATGTTTTTCTTCTTTTGCCAGAAGTGCGAGGTAGCGACGAGGGTGTCACAGAAGCTGATCATAATGATAGCCAGGGGCATTTCCGATCAATTATTTCTCGACCTAAGATCATGTGCCAGATCGTCTAACGTGATCTGACGTCGGAAATTTTAGAATTTTGGAAATTCCACGGCCATCAGTACGGTTTCACGAAAAAAGGAAAACATTATTCGTGATTGTACCCATATTCAAACTCAGATCACGTGAGCGTTCGTAAAGGTTATATGTAACTTTGGAACCAGTAGTAACATATCTATGATAACCTAATCTAAACCTACTTATATATCACGTAGAACAAGAAGTAGATAGGATCAGAATCGCCTACTTACCGCTTCCTTTTTTGGGAGACAAAAACAAGAACCGAACGTCATAATGGGATGTAATTTTTACAGTCAAATAAAGTCACTTCTTTCTTATTAGAAAGAAGGGGGACATAGAAACTACATTATTATGTAGTTTCTATGTCCCCGGTAAGAAAACGTGTTCCAAAAATAGAAGCCTCCAGACAATACCAAAGTACTTTTATTTCAATAAATCTATAACCTTTAAATACCTTTTTAAATAACTAACAATATACTTGAATTCTTTAATGTCTCATATGGGCTCTCGCTTAAGAAAATAAGCAGTGATAACTCTACTGAAATAGATTTTATTTATAATCCACATAGTCTAATTCTAAAATAAAATTATGCTGTTTGTCATTGTTTATGTTCGTACTAGTGTTGCCACAGGAATCGAAGGTAAAAAATTAATAAATTTAGAATTATTTTGAAAATCTATTGATTTAGTAAAATTTTTGTAAAAGTTACATTATAAGGTATTTAAAATCAAACATATATTTACACAACATTGGCCATAAAAGATATGGACAATGTAAAACATAAAACATTATGTCCTTCAACTAGGACAGCTAATAAAGAAAGAAATTTAATTAAACATAATTTCTCCCTTTAATAATAAAATAATATTAAATGAATATAGTGATAGCATTCGTTCAAAGTAACGGTTATATCAAATAATAAAAAACAACAGAATGAAGATTATATGTTAAAGCATTTTAAGGGAACGGTCCAAACAATCAGAGTTCGCGATGAATAAAGTAGACTGGGAATAAATGCCATATATTTGATCAGCTAAGCCTTTCTCTGTGTAGCGATATTGAAATTCGTCGGCTTTGAAGCCTACAGAAGACTTATAAATAGAGATGATGTATCAGGTAAACACTGTTAGTAGCAATATTGGCGTTGGCTACAGCCGCAGCTGGCCTGACAGCAGCAGAGAGTTAACAAGTATGATCCATTGTTATGATGTCGCGCTCTCTGCGGCCGCCTGCGCCAAAACATTGTTTGATGAAGTTGCACAGTAAACATCCCCACAATACGAGAATCGACAATGGGCGAGATTACGACACACTGGAGTGTGCTTTGCGTCCGTGTCCGGTACAATAAAGCATAAAAAAGAGATATGCGCTTTTATATGTCGTAAAATATTAATGGGTTCTTTGAAACGAATCTTTGTGTCCGAAATAGTACAATAATTACACTTTGTAGGATTAGATTTGTGGTATTGTCATAGGAAGGATGATTACACAAGAAACAAGGGAATTACATATAACTTACGACTTTCACCTCAAAAAAGTAACGATAAGAAATTGAGCCATTAAATTAGTACTAAACAGAAACTTGTTGATTTTTATTAGTACTTTAGTTCTATTTGAAACTGCTGCTGTTTTTAACTAGTTTTGCTTTTTTTACATATTTTGTTTTTTATAATTCTGAACGTTAATATTTTTTTAGTGTGCGTAATGTAAGAGATATGTACAAACTAGTCATTACTCCTCTCTTACAGTTGAAAAATTCAAGATTTTTTTGAGGGGAAATGCCTTAGTATCAAACTCGGATTAACCATTTTGCATATATTTTGGAACACCTGATTGAATAATGGCTACTTCAGGTAAACTCTCACTTGTAATTACACTCTAAACTCTTTACAAATTATTTGAAATAGGAAGGACTTGAGGAAAAATAGTATTAGTAACAATGTTTTCCTAAGTGTTCCCATATGGCACATCCCTCATATAAGATAAACTAGTACTTTAGATAAAATAATACGAAATTATACTGGTAATGTTCATTTTATTTCATATTTTATTTCTGTCACAGCAAATGAAACGTGTTCAATTCATTTTTATTTAGACAAATTGTCATACTTAAATTGTATACTTTAATCGTTAGTTTGGTAGATGGGGTGTCTTCACCCAACATAACTTCTGAATGAATTGATGGTCCACATTAGGACTGGCTAACTTTGCCAGAACACGGCTAAGCCAACCTTGTTGATATACGAGGGAAACGTACTTGTTTAAAGAATGGAACCATTATCTGCAGAGAACCTTTTATATTTCTATTCTTCTTCAGAACCGTAAATTGTTTCAGTTCAGAGAATGTTGAAGTTATATTCACAGTAATAAATGTTATGCTATGAAAGAGTTTACAAACTGTCACATTAGTTTTTAATTATTATTAGCATTAAAAGAGTTTCATTTTTAACAATAATTTAACTCACTAATGTCTATATATAAAAAGCAAACACTTTACTCACACTCTTACTCATCACTATTTCTCAAATTTCACAATATCCCAGAATTGGCGTACGTGACTTAAACAGAAATACTAAAGCATTTTTATTAAGATATAACAATTATGAGGATTGAAATGAGGATATAACTCCTACGACAGCTTTATTTCGTTTCTTAACTTCTCAATGTCATTGAAAGTTGAAATTTGGCACATACGAGCCTCATGAGCTGTATAGAAAATCAAAAGGAATATGATCAAAAATAAACATCCACAGGACTTGGAAAGAAGTTGCAACCACCTAAAAGTGCTATATTTTGTTTTTCATCTCCCCTCATACTCTAAAAAGACAAATAATTGTTTCCATGAGGATTAACCACCCACGAGGTTGAAATGGGGTTGCAACACTTAGAAGAACAATATTTTTGTTTTTCCAACTCCCGATGTCTCAGAGATACACATATCATGACTTATATAAAAAATTAAAATAAAAGATTCTTAAACATCAAACATTTATAGGGGTTGAAATGGGATTGTAGGCGCTAGACTAACTGTATTATAACTTGTTATAACCATGTACCAGAAAATGGAATTAAAACACACTATCCTCATCGCCTGCATAGAAAAAATCATTTTCATTAAGGTCAACTACAAAGAAGTATGAAGTATGGGTTTAAATTCCAGTTGAAATACTAAAAAACTATATCTTTGTTTATTAAATATCCAGCTACCCTAGAAAGGTGACACTTGGCACACATTATGCTCTTAACAGACTACCGGTATACGAAATACCTTAAACCAGAAGTAGATTATAATGCCAGGAATTAGTCTATTTGTGGTCGAAGTAGACTTCACATCCTAACTTACTATTGTGCCAGAAACACATTAGACCAGAAGAATGTTATTTTATGTGTTATTTATACTGTTTGACCGAAGAACATATTTAAGGCCTATTAATGAATACATTTTCTTGGTCGGAACCTCAATGCTAATGCTACTACGCTCCATAAACATCTTAGACCGAAAGTAAATTGCAACAAACTGGGATCTTTTTTAAATTGTTATTATATAACAAAGCAACCCCTTTTATGGCACCGGGAATAACTTAGACCGGGAGAATATTAAAAGGGGGGGAAGTATACACTTTTTGACTAAAGTAGGCTTTCCAGATCGATAATATATTTTGATCGGAAAACAAATATAACTAGTATAGCGTGTATGTAATTAATCCGAATCAGAAATGCTTCCCCCACACGCTAAACTTGAATTAAGAGGCAGTGGAAATTTTTTGACCTTTTGAACCTCTTAGAAATGAACATTGAAATAATACGTACCATAACAAGTCTAATTCCGATTTAAATTATGATAGGGATCCATCATACTACACCATACTGTATGTGCTTCCACTAAGATATACTAGTACAATACATAAGAAAGTCGACATAGGAATACACTAGGATAGACTTAGTATTCCTCCCTCTGGCCTTAAATATTTTAAGTATTACTGAAATTATCGGAACTATTTGTTCAAATATTATAAAATGTTACAGAGAAATTTGTGTATTTCATAGGTAATTATAAAAATTACTTCACTCTCCAACTCTAAATTTTAGTTATTCTAAATCTGATCTGGAGGTTAGAAAATCTCCTGTGAATATCAGTCATTTTCAGGAATGTGTATTGTTAATAACGTCACATATTATTATAACGTACGGTATTGTTTAATATGAAGTCTAGTGTAAAGCCGCGGGTAACTGCTATGCTTTGATAAATTTCAACAGCTAACCTATGCACTATAGTACATGATTGGGTACGAGTGGGGAATGTGGTAAAAGACTAAAGTTAAATAGACTAGAGCAAACATTTGTGGATAGAATATAGTAATGGATACTCCATAACAAAACACATGGAGGTATATCAGGGCTGAAAAGAACAATTGCCACAGTTGGGTGAAGTATATCACAAGTTGCTACTAATCATGTAGTGTGATAAGATTTTGAGACAGAAGTCTGATATACCTACATGAACGAGATAACAAGAAGTATTTGTTAAAGAAAATTAAATAAGCTACCAAAGAAGTTAGGTTTGTTCTACAGTCAGTTGCCTGAATTATTCCAACTGATTTAATGGATATATTCTGACCAATTTACTGAATGTAAAGTCAAAACAGTAAACAAAAGTTGGATTCCTAGATCTTAAAAGCAACTTTAATATTAAGAATCAATATCAATACTAATTAAGAGTCAGCTGAACAAAATAACAGTTAAGCCTTGCAAGATTTCTTTCACAAGATCTCGTATGGAATAACAGAGCAAAGGCTTGGCACGAAAGGTTTTGTAATCTTGTTTTGTAAGGTACCATGACCTAAACTTATATTGACTACACGGTCAAATTTACAAAGGAACTAAAAAAAATAAGTCTTAATAGCTATTTAAGAAGAATTATTTGTAAGTGTGAGGTAATGCTAATAAAACGAGGTATGCCAGTCTATGTTCCACCTCTTACGTAAACCACTCTAATTGGTGCGAACTTTAACATAAATACAGTCTTTGTTAATTGAAGTACGTTATTTATACCAGAGACTAACGCCATAAAAGTGTGTACACAAGCGTGACGCAACGATTACGACGCGACAGCCTCATCGTCGTGTTTGTCAGTCTTTGTGTACATCTACGACGCCAATCCCTCAGCGCTTATAATCAATGCAGTTTGTGTGTTTTCCTAAGCCTTCGGTTAAATCATGTCCCTCCTCCAGGAGTGATTTGGCAAATTGAAACCGTTATCCTTTTAAGGGTTCTAGCAGTCCGCTCCGCGCTCTTGAGAAATTAATGTAGCCTACTATATGTTATTGTCGGTCTTATTAAGTAACACACGCTGTTGGAAGCTACCAAGAAAGATAAAACGATAAATTGAAACGGAAACAAACAAGGAATTATAGGATTGTCGTGGTCTTGCCATTGTTTATGGATCTGACCCAAATACCTACGTGGTACATATACATGATACATTGAAAGAATAATGTTATGATGGGTTTTATTAACTTTATTTTTTTATTGTATTGCGTCATAAGATTACTGATTAGCAATATTTTATTACCATTTAATACGGTGTAATCTGTTTTTTTAAATACAGTATTAGCCATAATAAACAGTACTGAAACTGAATCTGCTGTAGTTACCTTCTCGATCGGCTGATTCAACTGTCGATTGTTGCCACGGCTTCGTGTTCATTACTTCTTTCTTATTTGAGGTTAGTTTTTGCTAACATGGTGCTAACAACGGTAGACAAAATTTTTACCCTTGAGCATTATTTTCGCTCATACGGAACTGGACGTGCGGGTGGGCCAAGCTTCTCATACACTGCATTACGTTTTCAGGAACATTTCCACAAAAACCCGCCTAGTAATGCTGTGATTCTTAGTGTTGTTGAAACATTTCGAAGAACAGGTAGTGTTTTGACACAGCTTCTCTGGACGCCCAACTACTGTCTGTGTGTCAGCGCTGTGTAGGCTTCGTGTTCCGCCAAACCACGGAAGTGTTACAGCAAGTGTTACAGTCACCGAAAATAAGCCTAATGCGAGCTTCTCTTAAACTGAATATTAGCAATACGTCAATGCGAAGAATGTTCAAAAACATTGGTGGTTTTCCATACAGGATACAAACTGGACAACCTTTGAACTGCAGAAACAAACTAGCCAGAGTTCAGTACTGTGCTTCAATGTTAGCAATATGCTATGAAGAACCTGAGTTTCTGAGTGATGTATGGTTTACAACGAATGTCATGTGCACCTTAGTGGTTTCATAAACAAGCAGACAACACGTTTCCTTGGATTTGAACGTCCTGACATTGGTGTACAGAGGCCACAGCACAGTAAGCCTCTAACCATTTGGTGCGCTGTGTCTGGGAGGGGTATAGTGGGACCATACTTTTTTGAATGCAACAATGGAGAGAAATTTACTGTAAATCAGTATCGATATAGGGGCTATTTTTTGATCGTTTTGTGACCTCAAGACCTCAGGAGATTTTTTCGTGTACGAAACCTGCCGTTAAATTCACAGTGGCTCCAGCAAGATGGCGCAACCAGTAAAACTGCCGTTAACAACATTGCTTTCCTCCAACAAACCTTTGGCAACCGTTTCATCTCCCCTTTAGAACAAACTTTCCTTACCCAGCCCACTCCCCCGATCTTACAACACCGGACGTCTACGTCTGAAAAAAAAAAACATTTTCCGCAAGAACCATCCATCAACCATCGTCCAACTCAAAGAGAAAGTATCCATGTGTATTAGGAAAATGGACAACCCCTATTCATAAAAATGATGCAAAACCTACAAGAACGGTACGAGTGTTGCCTCAAACTGAACGGGGGTCATATTGAGTTTAACCAATTTTGCTTCCTTTGACTTGTATTTATTGGTAAAATCTATATGTAATGTTACTGAACGGTACGAGTGTTGCCTCAAACTGAACGGGGGTCATATTGAGTTTAACCGAGTGCTTACCTTAATAAAATATTACCATTTCAGTACTGTTTATTTTGGCTAATACTGTAAATGAGTAAAGACCCAATATAATCTTCCTTTCAAGATAAGTAGTTAAATATATTCGTACATGTGGCACGATTAAAGGGGCTGTGACATTAGATTAATACCAATTTAAATCCTTAAATGGTATTTTATTTCAATTTTATTTAAAATTTCGTACTATAAAGATGCACACACTGAAAACACATACTTACCTGCACCAGTTTATTCTTTGGTATGCTAACAAAATTGCCAAAAATGTCCCTTTAAATGTCCCTTTAATTACAAGAACTCTTCATGAAATGTTAAAAATATTTTTTCAAATCCTCATGGAAGTAGCTATGGTTAACTCTATTATTATAACTCTATTTTATATTCCGCTTAGTGTTAGGGTCTTCGACAGCGTCATATTTGACGTTTTCCACGTTACGTGTAGAAAACTCGGTTGCTCCAGCGTCCTTTAGAAACGTGCCTAAACCAACGTAGTGCAGTCTATTGTGCACCTTATGAGACAATGAGATCATCTCTTCATCTAGATTACACTTGATTTTTGCATTTTAGGTGAGTCAGATGTCGAATGGTGTTTCGAGTTCATTTTGAGCTTCGTAACCTATTTTGATATCACTTCAAACTGACGTGAACTCCAGATTTCAGGAGTCAAGTCTATGGTAGCGTCAGGTTTCAGACGGTGCACTAGGCGGAAGGTGAAATGTAGCTGAAATTAACATGTGCATTTAAGGAACTCGTCATCGTAAAGTCTAAGACACTAAAATATAAAAGCAATAACTAAACTTGAAACCGATTATCTAACAATAATACAAAATAAAATAGGCATTTTAAAATTGACCTAATATTGTTATTTATCGTCCAAGAGATTACCTTAGACAATAATCCGATGTCAAAAATCGGTTAGATATACGAGGCACGTCCAGAAAGTAAGTGTACTGGTACTCTCACAGCTGTAGGGAATACATTTTTGACATGTTGGCAATACTGCCGCGTAATCTGAATCCTCCCCTTCAAAACGAGACCAATCCCAGGTTAGTGTGTTGAAAAATCTTGACACAGTAGCATCTCTCGCGAAAAATGTTGATCATATCTCCCGCCAAAGTGCGAAATTCGCGCCGTCATTCGCTACCTCGTTGTGAAGGGAAAACTTTAAAATAAAGACGCAGGCATTGACTGCTTATATACTTATACACTACGTAATTCATAGTAACACACAATGTGCGCAGTTAATTCTCTTTTCGAGTTTCAAGTAATTGAAATAAATTTATTCTAATCTCGGTCTCAGTTCTGGATGGTTTGTGTTCACAATTAAATCGGTGCCAAAGTTAATTTGGATGGGTCCCCTGTAATTGTCTAATGTATTTGGCGCGACTACAACAATCTCTTATAGTACGTTAGGTGAATATGTTGAGTAAAATTAGAACTGTTTATCATTTAAACCATACTGGTGGGGAAAAAAAGGGCATTTTATCATTTTAATGTCGAATTAAGTTTTATATTACAATTTTTTATTTATTTTAAAAGAAAGCACTTCAAAATTACGTAGAATCGATTTTTTAATAGTTGTGTATTACAGGTATATTGTAAGGCTAATCACTTAAGTTAAACCTTGTACAGAAGGCAACCAATCCTTAATAACTAGTCTTCTTTCTCTAAATATGCAATCTCGTATTTGTTAACCAGTTTTCTGGTACTCTGCTGCTTATTTGCAGGATTAAAAGGTCATATACATCATACTGTACTTTAAATCATTTTAGATATTTACTTATTCATAAAATTTATACATTAGGTGTTAAATATGTACTGAAATAAATAATCCTGGTAAGAAACAGTTCAAAAACAAAACCACGATCAGAGCAGACCAGTCAAGAATAATGTCTACAAGAGTGTTGTATAATATTCATATATTCTTTGAAACTAGAGATTGTCTGTGATCTTAGCGAGTCTATTGCAGAATGGACTAACAATGGACTCAATCGACGCCTGCCAAATATTTCATCACCAATTAAATATCTCTCAATCTGTGAAGCGTCTCATATATTATTAACACTGGTATAACTGGAGATGCAGCTAATAGCTTAATGATGTTTGTAAATTGGCTTTATATCGATATTATCTTCAGCTACACTCTAGGGTATATTGCAGTTAGCATGGAATTCAATTCTGGCTAATCATAGGGTTTTTTTAAGGAAGCCTTTGAGTGAAAACATCTTCACTCTTAGATTTTGTAACACTCCATGGGTTGCAAAAACGGAAGCTCAGCTCCAAATTAAATTACTTATAAATTTAAGTCCGTCTTGGCCATCGTTAAAAAGGTCAGGAATTCGTAATATTTTTAAGAGGTATTTCCAGGCGTTTTTTAAACCCAGAAAGAAAAATCAAAAGTTACCAAAGTTAAGTCTTGTGAGTAAAGTTCTAAAATAGTTACCATAAATCTGTTTGTGTGTACGTAGTCCATGTGTGTTTGTTGTCGTACCATTTTACTTCATCCTAAGTACTTCACCTAACGGCAGAATATCTTCCGGGAAGTCTGTGTTTATAACCTTTTTTAGGAAGGAACAAGGAATTGGATAACCTCCGCGAATCTATACCAGACTGATTCGTTACCATACTGTCATTATTAAAGAAATTTATAAAATATATCGATTCCATGATGAATCTGTACAGGGCTGGATCTACATATGGGCTGAATGGGCTATAGCCCAGGGCAGAAGAATTCAGGAGGGGGCAAATTTTGGTATGAAAGTAAAAAATAAATTATTACAAAAGTTAAAAATATGTGAAGAAATTACTTGTAATAAATTTTTAAACATAACAATTTGTAAATTGGAATTGTTTAAACAGTCATTCACTTAATATACTCAATTTATTTCGTAGTCCTAACATTAACGAAATATACTATGTTCCGGGCGCGACAGTATTCGGCCGCAAGTTTATTTAGGCTGACCTTTTGATTTCTGTTGTGTGTTTAATCTACATTACATTCGTAATGTTTAATTTCACATTATAAAAATTACAACTCAATTCATTGTCATCCAGAATTTTATTTCTCCCGTTTCCTTTTTTTTATTATTTAAATTTCTAATTAAATATGTGCAAATTACAAAACAATAAATTTTCAGATTTAAGAAATGACCTAAATCCTAGATCTAAGTATTATTGAAATCAGAGTCAAGTTATTGCATTGTAATTCCTAAATATATCTTATTTTAATTTCATTGGCCTTAATACAACAGACCAGGCCAAATTTTTCGACTTTCTGTTTATGATTTTTTTAGTAATTTGCCAGTTGATAAATGCTGGGACATCTCATATTTTATGGTGAAAGCAATAACTGCAACTATATAAGAAGCGCAACTTCAATGTTGACAATTCTACCTATTTTATTTGAGTTTTATTACAAGCTTTGCGTGGCCGCCTCGCTGCCGCCGATGTCACGTCGACCCACAGCGGTAGTAAGGGAGGCCTACAATATTGTAGGTGGGGGTGAGGGAAGGGCGGCAAATCTTCAAATCCGCCTCTGGTTCTGTATAATATAACTTAAAACTGTAAAACTTGTTTCACTAAAACCGTAAATTTTAAATACTTTTAAATGACTAACAATACATTTGACTTTTAAAATCAATCCTAGGGACTCTCACTCTAGCAAATAAGCAACGACAAATCTAACTAAATGAATTTTATTTACAATGCACATAATTTAATTCTACAAGAAAATTATGCTGTTTGCCGTTGTTTGTATAGGGCTAATGTTACTATAGGCAAATAAAAGTATAAAATAAAATAACAATATTAAAAGTATATAAAACAACGGTGATATGGTTCTTTTAAACTGTGGTGAATGAGTATCAGTTTATTTTAAATAAAGAGTAATGCACTAACTACAGTTGATTTCGTAGTCTAAAACTGTATAGCCTACTACATCCCACAAGTAACCATGTACTATATCCATGTTTTTTGGTAATAAGCATACTATATAGTTTTAAATAAACTTAACTTTTAAAAACGTGTAATTTTTAGGATTTTAACAGGGCATTAAAAGTTACTAAAGTTTTATTGGTCATCATTGAAATCATTGTGCAAATTCAGAATTATATACTTACTTTTTTATTGATAATTTGTAATGAATCGGGGTGTCTACATGAATTTCTATTTTTTTTTTAATCCTAACCTAACCTAACCAATGGCATATTATTATTACAGGGAATCAGATAAATTGATTAGGACTCTATTCGTTTTCCCGGATTTTATAGATTGGCTGATACATATTTCGTGTCCATATGATTTTGAATATGTGTCGCTACAAAGTTCATATTTTAATTGTTTCCCTCGTTGTTCACGTATATTCGATTTTTGTTATATTGCTTTAAGCTAATTAGGCACTCTATTTTGTTGTTTACATTTGTACATCATTTGTACATTTAAAACCTGTTAGTAATGGTTCAAATGTTTTGTATGAAAAGAGTTAAGTTTAAAAAACGTTACAGATTCCCAGTGTAGTTAGCTATCTACGTACGCCCATAAATTATATGCATAATTTCTGGCTCTACAGTAAGTTTATAATTATAATTAGGGCCTTTAATAATTAGGAAAATTAAAATAAATGTAGTTTTAACATTCACTCACATCTACCTGTAGATTATAGCTACCATGATGACTAAAGAAAGTTAATATACAATACCACAGTATCCTATATAGCTACCAGTAGGAAAATGTCGGTTAAGCTGTTGTCATTTACCATTTTAATCAAATTAAATAAAAATCGTCACAAATTTCCCTTATACACAATATTTAAATGAGTATAAGGGAACAATCCAAACAATACGTACGCGATGGATGAAGTACGCTGCGAGTGAATGCATGTTTGATAGCTAAGCCTTTCTCTGTGTAGCGATATTGAAATTCGTCGGCTTTGAAGCCTACAGAAGACTTATAAATAGAGATGATCTATCAGGTAAACAATGTTAGTAGCAATATTGGCGTTGGCTACAGCCGCAGCTGGCCTGACAGCAGCAGAGAGTTAACAAGTATGATCCATTGTTATGATGTCGCGCTCTCTGCGGCCGCCTGCGCCAACAAAACATTGTTTGATGAAGTTGCACAGTAAACGTCCCCACAATACGAGAATCGACAGAGACAATGGGCGAGATTGCGACACACTGGAGTGTGCTCTGCGTCTGTGTCCGGTACAATAAAGCATGAAAGGGTTACGCGCTTTTATATGTTTTAAAATATTAATGGGTCTGAAACAAATCTTTGTGTTTGTAGTATCCGAAATACTGCAATACTAACACTTTGTAAGATTGTTTCTGTTATTGTAATATAAATGGAGATTGGAAAAGAATGTAGGGAATTACATTTATCTTATAACGTTCACAGCAAGTTTATCTTAGTAATGTAGGCCTACTATAACAATGTACTCTTTAATTTCATTGTACTACATTTAGTTTAAAGAGTTTGACTATGTAGGTCTTGTAGGTTGTTATTTTGCAGAGTGGAAAGTTATTATTCTCTATACAACTAAGTGGTTTAGAAAAGTTTGATTCTTGCGAGTCAACATGGGTGTACTCACAATACCAATGTTAAAATATTCACTCAAACCCTATGGCGTGACATGCGCCTTGGTGTTTCATGTATAGAAATGCAGTTTCTTGCAAAATTTCAAGTCTATAGGTTAGTTTGTTCTCATTATATCGTGTGGACAGACAGATATATTGACAGACATAAATGATTTTTCCAATCCCTCTTAGGTTTAGCTAATGCTCAGCCAGAAATAGATCAATATTATTCAGCACTCGTATGACTCAACAGAATTTAAAAAAATGAAGTATAATTCGAAGGAAACACAACCACGACAATTATCTGTTAGGGGATCAAGTTATCTATAGTTACCACGTATATGACGGGGTCATATCCATAAATAATGGCACGACTGCGAAATTTCTATTATTTCTTTCCGTTTTAATTCTCTGCTTTATCTTGTTAGAAGAACTAAAACCACCGATGCTTCCAACAAAGCATACTACTAAATGATGCCGACAAAAACTATTCTGAATGACGCGGAACAGACAGATAGAACCGTTTAATAAAAAGACAGCTGTTTCAGTTTGCCTGATCGCGCTCTGAGGAGAGACAAGATTTAGCGAAGGCCAGGATGACACAAAAACCATATTGATAACAAGCGCTGAGGAATTAGCATCGTAGATGTGCACAAAGACGGACAACCGTTGCAAGCCTTGTGTATCATGATTGTGTACACCTGTTTACGGCCTTTATAATGTACTCACGATCGTATAGAGATGGTATAGTAATGACTAAGATATGTTTTCCTGTGGATGGACCCTACTCACCACTGTCTTGTTTAATCGGCATAACCTCTCTCATTGTTACTTCGCACGAATCAACTTGGCTTGTGATACCAAGAACGTAGCCAGAAAAACATTTTGAGGTGATCCAGGCAACTGATTTTTTTCCCGTAGTGGACATAGAGTAAGGCCCATTTTGTTCCTTAAAAAGTTATTGACCCCTTTATTTGTTGAGAATGATCTTTTAGTAGTACATGTCAGTAATACTGAATTATTTAAATAATAAACGTTTACTAAAAAAGTAATTGAAAAGATTAAAAATTGGGGGGGGGGGTCCTGACTCCTTTGGACCCACTCTCTGGCTACGACCTTGTGTGAGACAGAGGGTGAATGCTGTGCTTCTGCTCAAACTCAATAAATACATTTAAGCAGTGTACGAGTTTATCAAGACATTTAGAATGTACTTACGACCATATAAAATTGTTGTAGTAATGACTAGGAGATAGCGTACTGTGGACGAGGAGATACTTACCGCTGCTTATCTTTATATAGCTATTAATTCTCTCGACTTCATTTTACTGTTTTAGCATTACACAGCTGTGTCCTCCCTCAGCTGCGGTACCTACCAAAGACCTTATAAAACCTTTTGCTTAGCGATCGACCTGTAAACTTAAGTTAGCCCTAGATGACATTCTACAATCTTGAACGATTAACGAAGAGCGACTTGTAATTACAATTATATTGCTATTTGACATTACTTTAATCTCAAAGAATTTCATAACATTGGAATTGGGCCGTTGACATTTCCAAGTAATTTCTTGGCATTGCATAAGGGGGAGGGGAGGGTTAGTCGGTACAGTCAGTTAAGGGCAATAGCTCTGGTAAAAAGTGCAAGGTCACATACAAGATTTGAACTTCCTCTATCTCTAACTCGTTTCCTAAGTCAGTGGAGGTATTCAAATATTTAAATAAATTATATTTTTTTTAGATAAATTATATTTACAATATTATAATTTAATTTTCCTTGTAATCTGGCTCAGATATATCGCACCCCCAGCTGAACATCCCTGCATTTAATGTTACTTGTTCAAGAAAGTTGTAAAATACATGACCTAACTCTAGCTAATGTTCTTTTGCTGTATAAGTTATATTTACTTTATCCCAGCCAACAATATATACTCTAGTACTTTACTCATGTACTTATTTTGTTGAATAAAATGTATTGAAACGTCAGTGTGTCAACTTTATCAATGACGATTAAACATTTTTATTTTTAACGTATGATTTGAAAACTGATGTAGGACTTCATAAAAAATGTAAATGTATAACGAATTAAATAACAGTTCTGAGACATAATAATGGCATTATTCTTTAAACAAATCCCTCCTCTCCGTGTATCAGTAGGGCTGGCTTAGCTGTGTTCTGTCAAGGTTAGCCAGCCAGTCCTAATATGGACCATCCTGGAATGGACCATTCAGAAGTTGTATTTGGAGAAGATAACCAATCTCCCAACACATCATCATAACATCACGGTCATGAAGGATTTGTTCAAAAAAAATAATTGAGGGCATTTAATTTTCTCCGTTATAAATAAATTATAAATGAAGAAAGAGAATAGTGGTAATCTTGTATTGTTATATCAATTTCTAGTTTATCTTTCATGAGGGATGAACTATTATTAGAATACACAATACCATTGGGGGCTGGTATGACCCTGGTGGACAATACTACAGGGCCTACACTACATTTCAAATAATTTGGCAAGACTTTGGACTCTCATGGGATGAGACGATTATCTGATTAGGGATGTATCGTTTAAAATTATTACCCTTTTTTCCAAAGTGACAGAGATAGTTCCCGTTATTCCTTTTCATGACGTCATGGGATCTTGACATAAGGGTCCCGAATCCACAACCTTAGTCATCCTGAATCACTCACTTCGAATATATGCAAGTGCAATGAAAGTTTTCCCACATTTTCCTACAATAGAACCAAAACTGCACCAAATAGTTGTTGAAACCCGCAATTAATATAGTTCGGCAAAACTTTGAAATTTCAGGGAAGGGACAAGTATCCTAGATAAAGATTGATATTTTCAAATATCCATTATTTAATCAAGCTATTCCAAATATGAGAAAAAAGGTTGATTTGAGTTCGGTATCAATGGTGTCATTACTTTTTACCCTCAAAACTTTATACAATTTGTAACATTGAGAGGAATTATTAGTAGTTACTTTTTATACATTTCATACAAATACGCGTTAAACAATACAAAATCGATATCTTAATAACAAACTGAAAATTTAAAAACGCAAAAGCAGTTTCAAACGCAGTTACAGTACATCAGTTTTTATTTGATACTATTCAGCTTATTCCGTTTTAATTTATTTATTTTGAAAAGTCACAACATGTGTGTAACTCCGTTAATTCTTTTCCAGTCTCTCTTCCTGTTACAATACCAGAAATAATCCTACAAAGTTTTAGTATTTTCCTATTTCAGAAACAAGGAGTTGTACCAAAGAACCCATTAATGTTTTACGGCATATAAAAGCGCACATCTCTGTCATGCTTTATTGTACCGGACACAGACGCAAAGCACACTCCAGTGTGTCGTAATCTCGCCCATTGTCTCTGTCGATTCTCGTATTGTGGGGACGTTTACTGTGCAACTTCATCAAACAATGTTTTGGCGCAGGCGGCCGCAGAGAGCGCGACATCATAACAATGGATCATACTTGTTAACTCTCTGCTGCTGTCAGGCCAGCTGCGGCTGTAGCCAACGCCAATATTGCTACTAACATTGTTTACCTGATACATCATCTCTATTTATAAGTCTTCTGTAGGCTTCAAAGCCGGTGGATTTTAATATCGCTACACAGAGAAAGGCTTTACTGATCAAATGTATGGCTTTTACTCCCAGTCTACTTTACTCATCGCGAACTTATTGTTTGGACGAGGAAGGCATCGGTTATTAGCTGCATATCAGTATTAAATGCTGATTAGATTCGTATTAGTAAAATATCAGTATGAGCAAATAATCATTATTAGTAAAATACCATTCATGACAAATAATCAGTATCATAAAGTATTGATTTTAGCAAATTGTCAATATTTATATATTTGAAAATTAGGAAAAGGACTTCAACTGGTATTGCTTATTACTTTAATTCAACAAAATTGTAATGTGAGTGATGTTTTTGCGACATTAATTAATGAAAGAAAAAGTAACGAAATTACATTATATCTATCTAATTTGATAATAAATCCTACAATAAAATTGAAATACTTTAAAGTTAAAAGTATGTTTATAATACAATATCAGAACGTCCTAGAGAAAATGCCATCTAAGTTTAACTGCTAAATCTAATGGCTTAATGTTCACATGTCGACATGGATTTGGCTTAATGTTCCTTTAATGTCTTTACGTTACAAATAATTTGGAAATAATCAGTGAAATTCGCTGTCATACAAAATGCAAAAAGAGTGTCCGTTTATTACTCTACTCTAATGTTTTATACCCGAAATATATCTAATTTTAATTTAAGTCTACCATGTTTATCTAAAGTACTATAAAAAGCTGACGTAGCCCTTTTGACGTTGGCACATTGGACAATTGCGAATGGCTCACCCAAGTTATCTTTTCACCCATTTAATATTGTAAACACAAACCAAACAGAAATGAGGCCGAGAGCAAAATTGTTACTTTTCAATAACTGGGAATCTACAATCTAGTAACTGCGCTCAACATATCATTCGTTTTATTTTTAGACATTGGTGTAACTTTGGACTGGCTTAGTAAATATTTTGACCGTTACTAAAATTAGGGCTGACTGTCTCAAAAGAAAGAAAACGACATATTCATGACTAAACACGTAACTGCAGATGCGTGTTCTGTTCAAAAGTAGAAGCCAAATAACTGAAACTTAAAATAAATTTCAATTGACTTGGCTTCAGTTGACGGGGTTTGCAACAGTTAAAGAAATGTTTGCAATGAAAATGGTTGAGTTTCGAAATAAAAATATAAACTTAGAATAATAAAAAGTGAATAATAAATACGTCATTTTGTATTTAGGCTGATATGCTAGAAAAACATACACGCAGGATATTTTTGAATGTTGGCATCTTACATCATCACCAACAAGAAGTTTGAAGGTAACAGAAAAATGGATTTTACTATTGGACTGCCACCTTTACCAGTGGCGTAATTCTGACATCAATACAATTGTTTCCAGAGAGTAAAACTTTAAGTATTTGTTGTCGAAAACGCGATTTCCTCAATTCAGTTTGTCTTATTTCACCGTTATATATCAGCAAATTAAAAATTGTAATCGTCAAAGAATATCATTGAGCGCAAAATCTGGGTTTTTTACAAAGATACCTCACGTGTCCACCAGGAACCACAATGAAGATACAATCGAGCTTATACTGGTGATCCAGAAGTCGACAATTGCATCGACAATTTGAAATATATAATTCTTGGCAGCATAAATTACTTGCGTGAAAATTGTCTAAAATTTGGCGACAGCTGATTGATCATAACTGATCGGTGGTATACGTTTTTTTAAGCCGATCTCCTTTTATGCCTTATTCTGCCCGTCCTCATGGGCCACTGGCCTGTGCGAGGATCTTATCAAATAGAATAAGGGGGAGAGTCGATACGGTACAAGGTCGATGGTACTGATAAAAAGTGCAATGGTCGCAGACAGGATTCGAACCTGCGCTGTCTCTAACTCAGACTCAAATTCCAACGTCTTAGGACCACTCCCACGAGAGTACGTTGGTATACTCTTTGATCAAAAATAAGAACGTAAGTTGATTTTTGGACTGTTGCTATTTTTTTTTTTTTTTTTTTTTTTTTTTTTTTTTTTTTTTTTTTCAACAGAAGTATAGGCTAAAATTCTGAGTGACACTCGGAAAACAAATTTTAAACGAAACAAATCTTTCATTCTTGGTCACGTAATGGAGAACTGAAAACACTTAGATGGTAGTTATTCTTTGTGTAATGTTTACGTCACTGCTTTCCTAGTGATGGACAATCAACAGTGTGTTTGAAGGAGCGAGGCCAGGAATTGCATTGGACGCATTAGTAAGTGGTATTTATGGAAGTCAAGATGATGTAGCAATTGATATTCTGGACTTGTTTGTACGACCTAGAGTGTTGTCTGGTGAAGTGTCTCGACCCTTCGTACTTTATACTGAACATTGGTATTTTATTGATGAACAAGGGAAGAAAATTTAGTGGCTGGATCAGGTAAGTGATGCTTATGGAAATCGAGGTGATGATACAATTGATGGACTCGACTTTTTGTATGTTCTGATGTGTTATACTCTAATCAAAAATAAGAAGTTTTAAAATAACTCTTTGAAGTTTAAACATTGTTCTTATAGCATAAAACTAAAGGTCGTTTCATAGATGCTGAATTTTAAAACTATGAACCAAACCTGCTCAATTGGTTATTTGGTATTTTTTGCTCATAGCAGAAAAGTGCTTTGTTACTTTTATGTTTTTAAATTATCCATCCCGATTAAAAAAAGCGAAAAAGTATTATAGTTTAGAACAAACATAAGTGGTTTAGAGATTACAAATTGTTGTTACTAATATGGTAAACATAGGATATAAAGAATGGCCAGTCTCAAGTATTTGTTACAATCTCAGTTTTATATTAGGACAAAATCTAAGAATTTTTAATGGCCAACAACTGAATTTACGTTTTCTCTACTTCCATAGGTAAATAACAAAATACGAGTTTTGGTTACCTCCCGTTACTTTTAGGAGATGGAATGAGATAGAAACAAATACAAAAATTTAAAAAAAATTAATTTCAAAATATTTTAAACTTTTTTTTTTCAAAACAAATTTTAAATATTTAATTCACATATCTCAAGATTAAACTTCGCATATTACATATCTTTGGACAGTAACTATACCTCCACATCGGCACGCGCTTCTGCAACGTGATGTAAACATTTACAGCACCCATCTGGCTACAACACATTCAACTATTTACATCGTGTCTGTTCAACTGTTGGGCCACTAGCAAAGCGTCTACTTTTTCCTCCACAGCAGCACACACTTCTGCAACGTGATGTAAACATTTACAGCACCCATCTGGCTACAACACCATTCAACTATTTACATCGTGTCTGTTCAACTGTTGGGCCACTCAGCAAAGCGTCTACTTTCACTCCACAGCAGCACACACTTCTGCAACGTGATGTAAACATTTACAGCACCCATCTGGCTACAACACCATCAACTATTTACATCGCGCATGTTCAACTGTTGGGCCACTCAGCAAAGCATGTACTTCTTTCTCCGCAGCAGCACACGCTTCTGCAACGTGATTAAACATTTACAGCACCCATCTGGTTACAACACCATCAACTATTTATATCGTGTCTGTTCAACTGTTGGGCCACTCAGCAATGCATGTACTTCTTTCTCCGCAGCAGCACACACTTCTTCAGCGTGATGAAATATTTAAAGCACTTATCTATTTACATCGTGTATGTTCAACTGTTGGGCCACTCAGCAATGCATGTACTTCTTTCTCCGCAGCAGCACACACTTCTGCAACGTGATGTAAATATTTAAAGCACTTATCTATTTACATCGTGTATGTTCAACTGTTGGGCCACTCAGCAATGCATGTACTTCTTTCTCCGCAGCAGCACACACTTCTTCAGCGTGATGATATATTTAAAGCACTTATCTATTTACATCGTGTCTGTTCAACTGTTGGGCCACTCAGCAATGCATGTACTTCTTTCTCCGCAGCAGCACACACTTCTTCAGCGTGATGAAATATTTAAAGCACTTATCTATTTACATCGTGTATGTTCAACTGTTGGGCCACTCAGCAATGCATGTACTTCTTTCTCCGCAGCAGCACACACTTCTGCAACGTGATGTAAACGTTTACAGCACCCATCTGGCTACAACACCATCAACTATTTACATCGTGTCTGTTCAACTGTTGGGCCACTCAGCAAAGCATGTACTTCTTTCTCCGCAGCAGCACACGCTTCTGCAACGTGATGTAAACGTTTACAGCACCCATCTGGCTACAACACCATCAACTATTTACATCGTGCATGTTCAACTGGTGAAATACATAAATGGTGAAACTGTGTATTCCGCTCTTTGAACTAGTCTAATAATAATTAAAAGATTAACCTCTACACAAAATTATCAGTAGATTACTAAGGGTTATAAATATTTTGGTTCACTTCATTATTTATTAAAATTCGTAGCACATCACCTTTTCCACATATTTTAATAGAGATTTGCTTTTGCTTAATGGATTATTATATGAGTAAAGTTATAAAATTTAAGCATCGAATTGAAAAATATGGTCAAAAAGGATTAGCTTTGAATTCCTAATTCTTCGACCAAACATTAACTCATCAAACAGGCAAGAATTTTCAAAGCACAACAACACAATTTTGGAACAACACCCACATCATGGCTAAATAATTAAATTAATCCAACCAAGCTATCTATCTAGGTTCTGTTATCTTCTCTTTACAAAACTCACACGAGTTTATGTTTTAAAATCAGTACCACTTATACAGTAGATCAAAGGAATATTTAAACCTAAAATTTCGTGATCTAGCCTATAAACTAGCAGAGTCACGAAGTTCACATTGTAACAGTTATAATTATAAAAATGACTGTTGCAATTGTTTTTGTTTTGAACAGAAGTATAAAATTCTGAGTAACATTCGGGAAACAAATTTAAAACGAAAAACTCTCATTCTTTGTCACGTAAAGGAGAACTGAAAAACTTAGATGGTAGTTATACTTTGTGTAATGCTTACGTCACTTCTTTCCTACTGATTGACAATCAACGATGTGTTTGAAGGAGTGAGGCCAGGAATTGCATTGGACGCATTAGTAAGTGGCATTTATGACAGTCAAGATGATGTGGCGATTGATATTCTGGACCTAGAGTGTTGTCTGATGATGTATTCTCTGGATCATGTTTTCGTTATGGAAGAAGGACAATGCTGTAAGAGATGCAAGGCTAAGAAATTGAATACGAGCAGCACTGATGCTTTGGTCTCTACTCAGTAGGAACTGGAACAAGGTTAGGAAATTGAGAGGCTGGGCAGTAAGTGATGTTTATGGAAGCCAAGTTGATGTAGAAATTTATAGACTTGGCTTGTTTGTACTGTCTGTGGTATTCTTTAGGTCATGTTTTCGTTATGGAAAAAGGACGGTGCTGTAAGAGTGCAAGGCTAAGAAATTAAATAGGAGCAGTATTGATGCTTTGGTCTCTACTCAGTAGGAACTGGAACAAGGTTAGGAAATTGAGAGGCTGGGCAGTAAGTGATGTTTATGGAAGCCAAGTTGATGTAGAAATTATATAGACTTGGCTTGTTTGTACTGTCTGTGGTATTCTTTAGGTCATGTTTTCGTTATGGAAAAAGGACGGTGCTGTAAGAGTGCAAGGCTAAGAAATCAAATAGGAGCAGTATTGATGCTTTGGTCTCTACTCAGTAGGAACTGGACCAAGGTTAGGAAATTGAGAGGCTGGGCAGTAAGTGATGTTTATGGAAGCCAAGTTGATGTAGAAATTTATAGACTTGGCTTGTTTGTACTGTCTGTGGTATTCTTTAGGTCATGTTTTCTTTATGGAAGAAGGACGGTGCTGTAAGAGTGCAAGGCTAAGAAATTGAATAGGAGCAGTATTGATGCTTTGGTCTCTACTCAGTAGGAACTGGACCAAGGTTAGGAAATTGAGTGGCTGGGCGTAGTAAGTGATGTTTATGGAAGCCAAGTTGATGTAGAAATTTATAGACTTGGCTTGTTTGTACTGTCTGTGGTATTCTTTAGGTCATGTTTTCGTTATGGAAGAAGGACGGTGCTGTAAGAGTGCAAGGCTAAGAAATTAAATAGGAGCAGTATTGATGCTTTGGTCTCTACTCAGTAGGAACTGGACCAAGGTTAGGAAATTGAGTGGCTGGGTAGTAAGTGGTGTTTATGGGAAGCCAAGTTGATGTAGAAATTTATAGACTTGGCTTGTTTGTACTGTCTGTGGTATTCTTTAGGTCATGTTTTCGTTATGGAAAAAGGACGGTGCTGTAAGAGTGCAAGGCTAAGAAATTAAATAGGAGCAGTATTGATGCTTTGGTCTCTACTCAGTAGGAACTGGACCAAGGTTAGGAAATTGAGTGGCTGGGCAGTAAGTGGTGTTTATGGGAGCCAAGTTGATGTAGCAATTGATAGACTAGAATAGTCTATACGTTCTAGAATATCTTCATACTTATTTCTTCTCTACTTTCCTACTAAAAGCTACCGGACGTACATAATTAAATGAAAGCGAAGATATTTATAAACGTCTTCCCCGTTTTTCGTCATTGCATTAAAAATCTTTACCTTATTTCATTTACTGTGAGTATGGTATTGAAGTATGCGTATACTTCGTGTATTTTTACTGACACATTGTTACGTTTTTCTGCAGATTACCTCATCTTTTAAATCCAATTTTGTTCATGAGACTCGGTTTTGTGCAACTACATCTTTAAGAATTAAAGATTAAGAATGTTACTAGCTCATATTTAATGTATATATTATATAGTAATAGTTTGAAGGAGCAAAACCATAACATCAAGTATTATTATTATTGTAAAAAAATGTATAACTAATTATAATATAACGCAATTAATCTAGCACTACAAGTTAAAATATTTACTATTCATTTGGCTTGCGTCAATTATATGTTTAACATTGTTCAATTATACTTGCTGATATACAAAACTAAATTGTATATGACAATTTTTAATTAACAATAGGAATATACAAATTTAAAAAGTTCACGGGCTGTATTACTTTTACTGGTTAATTTATAAAATAACAAACCCTAATTCATTACATGACATCTCTATATTCACAAATTACATACATTGAAGGTCGCAATTTATTACCTCGAAAATAAGGATATTTATGAGAATATTTGTTTTAAGTTGTAACCTCTTGTATTTAATTACTTGGTAATATTTCAAGCGGGTCAATCTCTGTCGGTTGGCAAATGCTGACTTCAGGGGAAAGATATTCTGCAAATGTCAAACATATATTAGACAGACAAATCCCTCTGGACCTTGATATTTGCATTAAACGAAGATTGGAGAACATGAGTTAGAGCTCGGCTGCCAGCCAGCCCCGTACAAATGTCATGGCGAAGGCAAGAAACACAGTTCGTATATACCGACCAACATTCATAAGTGCCTTGTCAAAATATAAACATAGATTGAATGTCAATGTTTCTACAAAATGAGAACAATGTTAACGTTACCGTCCACGTTTTTAAAAGATTGTGTTCTTACAGAACAATATGGCTGTAAATCGTCTTTCTGGTCGCTTGGAGCTTCGTCCCCAAATTACTATCGTTGTACTCTCAATGCTGGGTGGACACCAGTAATCGCTGAGTATAGATCTTGGGGTTAAGTCGACACTGATTTTGCTAGAACGTAAAGTTGACAGGGAAAGGTTCAATTTTAAAGGAATTTGGAGCTTCGACTCAGAACCTAGACCCTAGAGGTAAAGTAACCAAATAGTTAAGAAGGCCAAAGAGAGATTAAGTTTAGCACGAGATTTAATTACCCAAGAGGTACCATTAAAATTAGATTACTAAGCAATTAATATTACAGAGAATTGTGTTCATCTGATGAAGGAGGAAAAATGTAGTATCGAAATAGAGATGTTAAAATTACAGAACAAAAACAATTGTCAAAGTACATTGTGAATAAAGGACAAGTGCGTAAACATAAAAAAGGGTTTTCAAACATAGAGGATTCTAACGTGGGGATTTTATAAATCTTTATCAGGAAAGAAAGATGTATAAAATGGTTATGAATCGCCTGTATAGTCTTATTTGAACCTAAGTCTACCTAGTGTTAGATGGGCCATTAATAATATACCTATAACCAAACAGAGACATTAAGATACCTGAACGTTTGAGCATTTATCAGAGTATATAAGTACTGAAGGAAACAGGATTTTTCCGGACATTTGCCATCGTTCAGTGAAACAAGAAATCAGTAACACTACGTTTCGAGATCTGCAATCTGATCTCTTCTTCAGGTAAAGAACTAACCTAATACATAATTACAAACTAGGTTAAAATAAACAAATCTTACCAAAGCGTTGTGGCACGCCTTAGTCAGGAATCACAACCTACTCCGTTACAGTCGTAGTCGTAGGTGGTTAGTAGACGAGTGAAGACGTATTGTGACCTGTATTCCGTAGTTCAGTTTTAATGATTAGTGTTTTGTATAGTTTTTTATTAAGTGCATGTTTATAGAGTTAGTGAATATGACAAACAACATGTAGGTTGTGATTCCTGACTAAGGCGTGCCACAACGCTTTGGTAAGATTTGTTTATTTTAACCTAGTTTGTAATTATGTATTAGGTTAGTTCTTTACCTGAAGAAGAGATCAGATTGCAGATCTCGAAACGTAGTGTTACTGATTTCTTGTTTCACTGAACGATGGCAAATGTCCGGAAAAATCCTGTTTCCTTCACAATCCTTCCATCGTCAAAAATAACCTTCAAAATTTTTGTTCTCTGAGGACAAGTAGCGTAGCAACTTCACTTAGTACTAAAAGGACCTTTGCGCTGCTTCTGGAGTTACAAGATATTCTGAATGGGTAAGGGTCGGAATAATAGGCACCTCTTGTCGAGATCCATGAGAAAGGATTTTGAGCATTAATCTGAGTGATGTATATTTGGAAGAAAGGGATGTCAACTCTGTACCATCCTCTCCAGTTAAAGCGGGCAGAGGGTGGCACGCCCTTACGTTTTAATATCTAAGGGGCTCTGCTAACTCCAACAGTCATCCCCCTATAGATAGACCTATCGATCTATCCTTTTCACCTCAATATCTCGAAATTTGCGATTAGTGATTGCCGTTTCTTAACATCCTTAAGATTGTCCAGATTTAAATGACACATCGGTTTTTGCTGCACCCAGAGAAGGTTCAACTGGAGGGTATAAACTAGCTAGAAGTTATTCCTCTTGGAGGACTGTACAGGTTACTTGATAAAGTAGACTTTAATTTCTCAAGTTTTATTATCTGGATGATCCATCTAAGGCAACCCAAGTTTCTTAACTGTTTCTTTACAACAGCCGTTTCTATCTATTGCTACCTAGTGCAAACCAATGCTCAGTGGTAACCAAGGTTGTACGAACCTTTTCTCGAGGACAGAACTCTAGAACTTAAATCTTTATTGCTTCCTTATTCTGCTGGAATTAACGTAAAAACAGCATTACTTCTTACACTAACCGATCTTGAAAAAATTGTTCCATCTCCATATTGTTCAGGAGTTAATTTTAAAACCTGTATAACCCTCATAACAATCTACCCTAAACATCCCAATCTCCAAGGTGGTGAATTCAGGTTCAACTAGAGCAACTGACCATTACATTTAATTAACATCATTAACTGTAACTGTAATTCACATCAGCAAGTGGTGAAATATTAGGAACTTTCACTGAAAGGTGCGATCCGATGGCTAGACCTAGGAGCCCCATTGGTAAGGCCTAGAACATCACTATCGAATTCCAATTATTTAACTCAGTAAATCGCCTTTGGTTTTGATCTACCTTTGGAACAAAGAAACCCACAAAGCATTGCGGCGACTCAATCAAAAAGGCAGAACTGCTTGAGGACTGATAGGATTGAGTTTAACCAGCCGCTACCCATCAATTGAGAACTCACCGGTAGCCCTATAAATACCACATTACCGGTAACAGCTCCTTCTATTCCTGGCCCATTGTTTCGCGTGGTGGCTACTCGTCTAACTTACTGAACTATTGGCCACGACGGCCTACTGCCAGTATTTTCAACAGTCCTTGTGTTATCAGATTTTTTAAGTATAAACTAAACCAAATTAGGAGTAACATTAACCACGTGTCACGTAACAGACTTCGCTGATGTTGTTTGGAAAAGTTTAAACCTATAGCTCTATTCATTCTCGAGATTTCCTGCGGATAGACAGAAGAGAATCATACAGAAAAGAATTTTTTACATCAACTCCACAGTACGTCAGCCATTCATGACGCTCAGCCAAATTTCATGGACAGACATGAATGATATTTTTCCACCCCCACAAAGACAGCCAATCACGTTACAGCTCAGCTTTTTCAACTCATCTATATAAGCAGATATATGTATTTATTGGCAGTTTGGTTGACTGAATACAGTAGAACCCCTCATATTCGGCCTTGGTTTTACCGCACCTCAGTTTATCCGGCCACTTCCCGGAAGCCAATATCGAAATTTATTTTCCCACGGCTTACAGACGCGCAGTTACACGCACTAGTCTCCCACGTCTCGTGCGTTATCTTGGTGTATCTGTTTGTTTACATTTTCTTGTATTTACTTTTCAGTAGCTGTGTTCTCCTCAGTTGAGCTAGTAGGTTTAACCTCTAAACAGTTCGTTGATTATTTCTAGTGCGGTTAGTACAGTACAGTACAATTGTTTTGTTTCGTCAAGTGTTGTGTCTTGTGTTGCAGTGTCGTTTTTGTGTACAGTATTGAAAAAGGGAAAATGAGTGCGTCAAAACGAAAACGTAAACGTGGTGACAGTGGAACAAAAACTTAACGCGATCGAACGAATTGATAAAGGCGAATCAGTGGCCAAAAATATGTAGTGAAACTAAACGTGGAAAAGAGCACGGTTAATGACTGGTGTCGTAATCGAAAAACTTTGATGGACTATTGTACACAAATAGAGAGTGAAAAAGGTTTTATCCGAACGGCGGTATTGAGAAAACCTGCCAATGAGATGGTTGATGACGCTTTGTGGCTTTGGACCAGTTTTAAAAGAGAAGCCCATGATTTTACATACAAAATTGGGAGTTCGTAGCCAGTAATGGCTGGCTATACCGCTGGAAAAAACACATGGAGTTACATTTGTAAATATTTGCGGCGAGACAATGTCAGCAGATGCACCATCGGCGAGTGAATTTGTGGTCAAACTGGAAAATAATGATACAAACAAGAGAAGCTTGTCCTAGATCAGGTCTATAACATCGACGAGACCGGGCTGAATTTCAATCGTTTGCCACAAAAGACATTCTCTGTTGGGGATTCAAGTTCAGCTTCAGGGTTTAAACTAAACAAAGAGCGCATAACGGTTGCCCTGTGTTCAAATGCATCTGGGGAACATAAACTCCCATTTATTTTTGGTCATCGCTTAAAATCCAAGAAACCCAGAGCCATCAAACCTATTAATGTTTCTTCTCTTCCTGTGGTTTTACCGTGCCAGAAGTCAGCGTGGATGGACTTAAAACATCTTTTTTGACTGGTTCGTAAACGAATTCATTCCTAAAGTCAAGAAATTGCTTAAAGGAGCATAAGTTGCCTGAAAAAGCTATTTTAGTGCTTGATAACGCTGGAACCCATCCCCATGAACTAGAGTGTGAAGATGCTCCCGGAATAAAAATTGTTTTTTCTACCTGCCAATGTCACAAGTCTTATCCAACCTATGGACCAGGGTTGTAATCGAATGTATGAAAAGGCGATATCGGCGCAAACTTCTGTCTGAGATTTTAGGAAAAATGAACACTGACGGTGTGGATCTCGTCTCGGCTCTGAAGCAAATTAACATAAAGGATGTTATCTACATGACTGCTGAATCATATGATGAAATCCCCAGTACAACATTTGTCAAGTCTTGGCGGAAGGCCTGGCCAGATATTGAAAAAATTGGTCAATGGCATAGTCAATGAAGATTTGATCCAGGTAGCAGCTGAGCAGCAAGAGAATTAGTAATGCAGAACTTTATAAATGACCTGACGAAGTTTAGCATTAACTGGCGGTGAAGAAATCTTAAATCAAGATGTTCAGGAATGGGTAACTTGTGATGATGATTTGGAAAAACGAATATCTAAGTGATGAACAAAATCGTGCAGAGTGTTGTAGAAGAGTATGAAAATGAAGAAGCATAAAAATAAGATGATGACACTTCGGAAGAAGATAAAATAAGCCATGAGGAGGCGAGAAATGCACTTCAGACATCACTAGCCTATATAGACAACAGGACCACTCAACAGCTGTTAACGTTATGTTATTCAAAAAGTGGAGAGACTATGCCTTCAAAAAAAACAATGGTCAACAAAGTTCAGCAGAAAATTACGGACTATTATAAGGCCTAATGTAATCTTCTAAACAAATTTACTGTGAGTAATTTTTATATCTCCATCTTTATTTAACATTAATTTATGTTATCTGAATTCACAATATGTAATGTATTTCTATGTTAATTATTTAACCACTTTTTCTTATACGAGTACAATACATTTTTTATTCGTTTTACAAACGTGTGTATTTTTATAAAAGATAATCCCAAAAGAGACTTAAATACTACTTTTGACTATGTTTATTAATTACATATTATTATTAGGTATAAATCATCGTTTTTATAATAGGTTGGTTTTATCCGGCGAATCGTTATCCGGCCATCGCCTCGGTCCCGTGGTTGCCGGTTATAGGGGGTTCTACTGTATTGCTCTTAACAGCGAGGCAAAAATCGTTCAATTTAATTGTGTTAATAATGTTTCAACGAAATGTGAACTGCAATAGTTACTAAAATAGTCACTGCACCGACCATGTAAGTCTAAGATTGAGTAAACATTCAGAATCTTTATAATTAATGTGTCGACTATTTTCCAACTTTGCATGGTTTGAAATGTGCCTCCGAAATAATGATTAATCTTTTCCCCTGAATTCACTGATATAATTGAAATTATGTTTGACCATATATTTATGAACCTTGCAGTGTGAAAGAATGTAATTCCATAAAAATGCATTATTATTAACACTTTTATTCCAAATTTCCGAACCTAAAGTAGAATCTATGCTTTATGATCAAACATTTATCATTGTGAAACTAATGTATTGGTTCAAATTTTTAATGTGCTTCTCTGTTTGACAACTATTTATCCAAAGAGAGAAAAATTAATTTTAAATATTCAAATTAGTATTAATAAGTTAAATTTTTTTAATGATTTCGGATATTTGCCATCGTTATATGTTACATGCATAAGGGTTAAGCATGCACAAGAAATTTAAAAAAATACACGAGAATTAAACCCACGGGTCCCTAATGAAGTAGTGTTTAAAACAAATTAAATCATTTATAGACATTTTAATGACTATTCATCAAATTTTAATTTAATGTTCAGTATTACGATGCCATTAGAAAGAGCTTTTGATTATGATTTTAAAAACCTTTGTGGTCAAACCTTCTTAAATCCCATTTTTTAAGATTTGTACGGATATTAATCTATCAGTAAATAAATAGCATTATGTTGTACTGAACATTATATCTGGATCTTCAACATACTTTAAGTTAAACAAATCTTGTAATAGTTAATCCTAATGTTGGGTACAAAATACTGAGAAAGGAGTTTCTAAAAACCACTCAAGTACTTATATAACGTCCAGGTATTCCTCTTGACGGAAGCATGTGTATCCACTAGAACAATGATGTATATAAGTAGAATACAGTCATAAATAGTCAGTATCTGGGCCAGAACAAGAGAGGTAAATATTTAGCACAGTGAAGTAATAACTAGGCTTTACCACCTGCTCTGGTCTTAAAATGGGATTATTTGGGGAAATAGATTACTTATATTTAGTGCACAAAAGGGTTACACAGCCTCTGTAAAACACAGAGTCTGTAAACAGCTTGGACTGTCTTACGCTAAGCCGACGCGATGCTAATGTATAAACGCTTTAATAAAAAAAAGGTGAACTGGAGCTAAATTCTACATTCAAATATAATCAACCCTTCCTACCACAGCTACTTTACTCCCTATTGTCTGACTCGCTTCATTATCTGGGCTGATAAGGGTTAAAGTAGCTAGGTGCATCATCTGTTTAAAGTAGCTAGTATATCATTTGGTTTAAAGTAGCTAGTATATTAATTGTTTATACAGTAATAGCCTGGTGGTGCCATTTGGACACATAAGTACGACAATATTTATTTCCTAGTGTGGTACTTTTACTTTATTGCCTGGGCTGATAAGGGTCAAGGACCATTTCACATTTCTAAAATCTGTTCGATAAACTTTTGTATTACTCTAAGAGGAATTATAGGCAATTGAAGTAGGAATTTTGGGTTATGTTGTAACTAGGTCTACAGAATTTAGGAATGAGAATTTTTACGGTATACATAGGAATTATACAACATTTGTTTTTACTGTACTAAAAGGTGTACAAGTTTTTATAAATAAACAATATGTAATACTTTTCTTCAATAATCTTTTGTGCATATACTGTAAAAGTTCAAATACTGTTACGTAAAGATGCTCACAAATACTACTTTAAACACTTACAATTTCTAATGGAATCATCAACAACGTTTACTCTATTTTTCCCATCTTCAGGAATGGTATCTTAAAAGGGCAGAGTTTAAAGTTTAATTTTAATCAACAAATTGAACGCCAATTGAACAACCTTAATCGATTGATTCACGAAACTATACTAAGGCTGTTTTAACAACTTCTAAACATTTTACAAATTTTACTAATTAGCAACGTTGTTGGACTACCAGTTTTATCTGTTTCTTTCACCCAGAAATTTATTCATATCTCTTTCACAAGTGTCTCGCCACCTTTTTTGTCAAATCATGTATGCGTTAATTGTTGGCGACGTTACATTTCTATCTTCCAGCCAGTAGGTCCCAGAGGTAAAATCAGGCCATGTCTTGTGTAGTTTAACACACAATTAGACTAGTGGATCCCCATCCCCATCGATCTCCTGGAACCGATCACCCTGCTCTGTCCACATCCTCTTGGCACTTCGCCAGTCAACCCACCCGTACATCCTCCCTTGACAGCTACTGTTGCCCAGCTGTTGAGTTAATTGAACTACTCTGGTAATTCAATTCAATTCAATTCCGTTTCACTGAGTCTAATTCCTTTTTTGAATTCTCGGCTAACTTCATCAACTGAATTTTCTCCTCTTTTTCTTTGCAATGCATCCAATTTAATTATGTACTAAACGTTTCAATTTCCTATGAAAATATTACCATGTAATTTAAATCAAAACGTCTGCACTCTAGACAGTTCAATTTCAAATTACAACACTTCCATTTATTTCAATTCACAAAAATATATCTTGTTTATGATTGGGTTTATAAAAAGATTAAATTGGATTTCATTGATATTAATACAGTTGTAAAAATATGTATGGATCAAATTAAATTTATTTATAGATTATTAATAATTTAGGCCACAGACAATACAAAAAAGAATACAAACCATAAGTCTGATTAGGAATATTATTCACAACGTGTTAATACGGCTGTCAGATCTAGCATTATCAGTGACGTGGCCTGGTGCTGCTACACTAGCGAATTTTGTTGACCGGTAATAATACTAACCTCAAAGAGACGTTTGGGTCTGGACTGTCTTTGATTCACGGGCTGGTTATGAATTAATTCGTTACGTTCATTACCGCATACTATGTTTATGCGTTGTATTATACTTTTATAAATGCCACATGCAGTTTGTAACTTAAAAAAAACTACCAAAGAGAATCAAAACCAAGGCCTCTCATTGAGATTAGTGATGAGAACCAGTCGATAGAATTCGCTATTACAGTGCAACATCCTGTCAACTTTAATACTTGGCCTCTCTGCTAGATGGCGCAGTAAACAATTATTGTAACCGGGTGGACTCCTGTGTTCTTATCTAATCTGTAATAACAAACAACATAAATCTGTTGTAGGAGATTAATAGTACTTAGAATAAATGTGACCGTCGCGCGTCGTTACTATATCCAGTGTCAATGGTTCTTAGAAAAGTCTAGTGTACAAAAAAATTATAAGGTACTTTTTGCTATATTTGTATAACCTGTTAATAGTTTCGTGTATAAGATAAGTTTACTTAGCTTTATTATATATTATTATTTTATATAGAAACTAGAGAACTGATCAAAAAAGGATTTGTAATCTATAGACGCAGAAATGACGGTAAGACTGAAGATTTTCGTGGCCAAACAATAGACAACCGGGAGATTGTACCATACAACCTATATTATACTGCTGTAAAATCATTACTTTATATACTTTTGGTATGTATCAAAATCTTTTACACTCTAGATATGCCTTTTGTGGTTTTGAAATACATCCGGATAGGCAAGACCAGACTATAATACAGACCCCCACCACCAGTTGCTACGTCATACAATCCATCCGGCCGACCGTATACTACTCGCGTATTTATTATAGATGGGCCAAGGTCTTTTCCAAAAACATTCGGTTTCCTTCGATATTCTCATGGCGCAAGAGGAAGGACTGGAATTTTTACTGATTTATTCAGTTGCTTCGTGGTTATATTCAAATCAAAGGTGTTCCGATAGTCCAGTTCTTTTAAATCAATCACACATTGACAGCGTGTAGGTGAGGTTAATGTTTTGTGGATGGCTAGTACAGACTCGGCCGTGCGCTCAGATCTCTTGGCCCATCTATAAAGATGATTGATTATAGGCGCACGAATATGTTATTAGTCAGCTACTACAATCTCTTTTTTTGTATAAGGGATTACAAAGAGAGTATGTCACTTCAACATTTAACGTTAAAAGGAAGTACTTCGTTATTTTAATTAACAATGAATGAAAATATAACCTATTGTTATGAATAAACTAGTGTAGGTATGAATAAGCTATTGTTATGAGTAAACAATAGTGGTTCAAACCGACTTGTCAGTATTCGTGACATGGTACTGTGATATCGCTACTTGTAGGGGCAACTACTTGGGAAATCTGAGGCTATGAGAAATGATCACGATATTACCACGTGTCTATACGTCAGCGTGTTGCCTCCAATCAATATAGACACGGCTAGAGAGGTCTAGGAGTGTTATTTAAACCTCAACAAGTTCGAGGATCACGCTCCAGACCTTTCATATGATAACGTGACATTCGATTGATAATTACTGTTTGCGTATTCTAGACATGTTGCCGTACTTTCATATTTATAACTGTATCTAATTTTTTGACCTCTTTGTTAAGACACCTCTGTGTAAGCAACTCGTATGCCTCAGTCATATTGCATATTAACACCATTTATGGAAAGGAATTTATTTATATTTTCAACAAAATTAACGGTAGAACTGAAGCGATTTTAGATTAAATGTAACAAAGTAATAATTGGTATTGGCAGAATATTAGTACCATTGATTATGTAATAGTCTAAGAGAAGATATTACATTCAGTGCTAAAATCGTAGCCACTTTGAGAAGTGACCGCACGCTATCTACCGGGAAACGAAAGAAACGGCCATTATAAATTCATTACAAAAAAGTGTTAAACATGTTATTTGGGTACAATCTTAACATTAAAAAAAATACTAAACATTATAAATTGTAATCACAATGTTGGGGTAGTCGCCTTAGTAAACAACTAATTTAATATAATAGCAATATTTACCTTTATTTATCTTTGGCGAAAAGAATTCTGCCACAAAATCCTCAAGAGAATACGAGGTCTACTCTATGTAAAGTCAAAGCATAGAGTAATGTATTTTATGTTACTCTGTGGTAAAACTTACTAGTAGACTTTGAAATTGGAGGCACGCTGTTGCTTCCGGGTGTTGCGGCCTTCCCTGTATGATAAGGAGGATACCATACCACCTTCTTCATTTTGTGCGTGGCAGTAAATTGTTGTTTACCTTATATTACAAGGAAGGTGCCACAACGCCTCCTTGATTTTGTGCGTTGCAGTAAATTGTTGTTTATGTTATATTATAAGGAGGGTACCATACCACCTTCTTCATTTTGTGCGTGGCAGTAAATTGTTGTTTACCTTATATTACAAGGAAGGTGCCACAACGCCTCCTTGATTTTGTGCGTTGCAGTAAATTGTTGTTTATGTTATATTATAAGGAGGGTACCATACCACCTTCTTCATTTTGTGCGTGGCAGTAAATTGTTGTTTACCTTATATTACAAGGAAGGTGCCACAACGCCTCCTTGATTTTGTGCGTTGCAGTAAATTGTTGTTTATGTTATATTATAAGGAGGATACTATAATGCCTCCTTGATTTTGTGCGTTGCAGTAAATCGTTGTTTACGTGATATTATAAGGAGGGTACCAAACCACCTTCTTCATTTTGTGCGTGGCAGTAAATTGTTGTTTACGTTATATTACAAGGAGGGTACCACAACGCCTCCTTGATTTTGTGCGTTGCAGTAAATTGTTGTTTATGTTATATTATAAGGAGGGTACCAAACCACCTTCTTCATTTTGTGCGTGGCAGTAAATTGTTGTTTACCTTATATTACAAGGAAGGTGCCACAACGCCTCCTTGATTTTGTGCGTTGCAGTAAATTGTTGTTTATGTTATATTATAAGGAGGGTACCAAACCACCTTCTTCATTTTGTGCGTGGCAGTAAATTGTTGTTTACGTTATATTACAAGGAGGGTACCACAACGCCTCCTTCATTTTGTGTTGCAGTAAATTGTTGTTTACGTTATATTATAAGGAGGATACTATAATGCCTCCTTGATTTTGTGCGTTGCAGTAAATCGTTGTTTACGTGATATTATAAGGAGGGTACCATACCGTCTCCTTGATTCTGTGCGTGGCAGTAAATTGTTGTTTATATTATATTCTACTCTAGATCTCATTCTTTACTCTATGCCGGAGACAGTCTCTGCGTGGGGTGGGTGGCATCCTGTTTATCTTGGAGCTGCCGCATTGCGCTCTGAGCCCGGGATGAGAATTCACAGCTGTTATCGCCTGACTCACCTCGTGCTGTTGAATGTGGAGAGCAGCTGATAACGCTAATGGCCATGTGTTCCTGCATTACAGCCACCGCATTTAGCCGGTCCCGGTAGCTAGCTGACGCTATGCCGCCTCGGTCACGCCATGCTGAGGCCACTTCTAGCCCAGCTGTTTGGTCGATACTACTGTACTATCTGCAACAGTTCCGACTACTATCGTGATCCGTAAATGTCTGCCATTTACAGTTAGTAGACTCTCGATTAACCGGTGTTCGGTTATCCGACCGTTCCTATTATCCGGTTCAGTCGCTGATAATTTTGAGTCATCAAAAGCAATTAAGAACTTTTGGAACAACTTGAATATTTTTACATAACATTTTTATCCGACCATACGTGATAAATCAAATCTCATTGGATACAATAAGTGTGATTAACAACTTAAAACGAGGATTATTTGCGAAGTATGTGCAAACTCAGAATGGTGGCAGCGACATTATTTTGTATTAGTTTTTTTTTTTTTTTTTTTTTTAAGAGTTTACATAAAACTCCGGAAAAAACGAGCTTTCGTTATTAATTTTAGCTTTTTTCGAACTAAGAGAGTCAGTTGGTTTGGAAAATCAAATGGATCAATTTGAAGGATTTTCAAATCGTACTCTCAAATCACTTGGTCTCGTTCATTAATTTGCCTTTAATCCTTAGTATTTAGTTGTCCATGCTTGTATTTTTTCAATGATCGTTAACTTTTCTGCGATCGACTATCACCTGCTTTAATATAGATGCTGTAGTCTGTAGACGTTTGGAAAGACCTACTACGCGTACCAACGCGAAAAGTGAATTGCCACATCCATGTAATTCATAAACATTTAGTGATAGTGACTTACTGAAAATGTGTTGCAGATCTTGCCAGAATGCCTCCAACACCTTCCACTACCGAAGAATCCACAACGGACTCCTCCCTGCCATGGGAAAACTCCACCATGAGTGACATCCTGTCCACCTTACTTCCGGCCAACTCATCGGCAGAATCCACCGTGTCCCCGATGGAGGAACAGAACCTCAAGAAACTGCACGAGTTCCAGATAATTAAGGCCGTTGTGTTGGCAACGGTGACGGTCATCATCATGTTCTCAGTATGCAAAATGGTCTTCCAGCTCTTCATCAGATACTCGGGAAAGCAGGACGATAGATGAACTTTTTAAAGCCGTTTCCATTTCTTACTCTAAGAACTTGTCAGCAAGTCTCTTCATTGTTCCTATAAAGTACTATTGTATATAAATATAATTTGTGTAAGTGAATTGTACAGCGTGTTTATTATTATTAACTCTTGTCATTATACTTTGAGAAGTAAAACAAGACGCTTGATTACTGTACCTCTTCAGATAAACAGAGTTTTCTTTCAGATAGAGTTTTTTTAACTTCGTAGAAATATATTGTAAAGGTTGATGAAATAAGGCTTGTTATCTATAAGCATGGATTTTAAAATGTTTATTTACAAATCCAAAATACCAGAAAATTCCAGAAACTAATACTTCGCTGTTAATAGCCGTGTGGCACATAATTTTTATTCAGAATTAAATTTTCTGCAAGTTTCTTTGTAAAAATGTGGGTCTTCAATGCCTATTTAACAAAATAATTGTCCGTTAAACCTTAAAAAAGTGTTTTCAAAATTATTTTATTTCTGTTTTTTGTAGTATAATAACAAAAAAAACTAAATGAGATACAGCTATGAGATGAACTTTATTCAATTTCTCATCTAAAAATCCGTTAGAAAAAGTTGCATTCACCTATAAATATCTCTTCATAAACACGCGGCAAATCATCATTTGACCTCCTGCACACAATTTTTGGTGAAATCTTCAATTGGCCATAACCCAGTAAGGAAGCATTTCCGGACCCCATGTTTATATGAACTTTTTTCTTTATTTTTTTATAGTACAATCAGCTCAGAAAGTGCCGGTAACACTAACCGAATCACCCTGTATAACCACACAGTTCTAAAGTTTGCCTACAAAAATCCATTGTTCGTTAATACTATTGTACTAATTATAGTAACATTGCAAATTTCAGCATTTATAGATATTTATAAATGCAAAATCCGGGTTGTTTTTTTGTCGTTTTAAACTTTCCTATTGCAATATTTAAAGCGAGAGTAAACAAATTTAAATAGTTATCGGTTTTAATTTATGATAAATCAGCTGCTTTGAGAAATTTAAGTTTCCAATCAATGGGAAGATTATGCTTTGGCCATAGAGTAATGATATTATTTTATCATCATAACGATATAAATATCATTATTCTATGGCCATGGCTGTTCGGGTCTAAGCGCTTCCCATTTATACACGATTGGAATATCAACCAAGTTTCCCAAGAATGGTTTCTTAGCATCACATGTACGAGTATACACCAAATTTTTTTCGCTAAGCTAGTCTCTAAACAATATAATATTAAGTATGTCTTATTAAATTAAATTTTCTCTTTCAACACTGAAAACATCCTGACCACACCAGAAAGAGTGACAGATTTTTACCCAAAATCTTGTACCATCCACTGTTAAATTATGCAATGATTTTATGTCTCGTTTCATCTCAGTCACGAAAAACTATTTATGTCAACTACCTTGGGAATTTTTGAAGCTTAGAGCCATCACGTGGCCTGTGTTCACAGAAAGGAAAACTATTTGCTTACATTAGTATTGCCAACTTAACTGTTCCAGTTAACTTTCATAATTGTTTATAACATATATTAATTTGTAGTTTGTTATTGACGATGGAATGTTTGACAGCATGACAGGATTTCGGACATTTGCCATCGTTATGGTTACAATATGTATAACACAATGTTTCGAAGATTGGAATCTATCGTTTTCGTCAGGTGGGAGAGATGTTAGTACATACAAAAATAAAGAACAGAAAGAAGAGAGAGAAACTAAATGGTTCAAACATACCCAAAAGCTGCTTCGAGTCTAATCCAGGCTTTAACACTGCAGAGATGCAAGTCCCATGTATCACTTTAACCCGTGCCGGTGTGATGTGTGATTGTGTTTCTCGTACTCGTGACTTGTGCTCGGGCATTCTCTACAGTGACTACACCTGGATTAGACTCTAAGCAGCTTCCTCCACCTGATGAAGAGGATAGATTCCAATCCTCGAAACGTCGTGTTATACCTTTTATAACCATAACGATGGCAAATTTCCGAAATCCTGTTATCCTGGCAACATAATTTGCTTCCATTGTGGAACGTGTCTTTACAATTGTTACATGAATTAACACAATTAAAAACTCAATATTGGCTAGTATTTCTAAACTTGTTTTCCAAACAATCGCTGTTCGTAACTCTTGCTCCAGTAAAACTGTATCTCGTGGTTTTAAATCGCCTCGTGTACGGCGGTTACTAGTATCGTGTCTGTCGACAATCTTCTTCTAAGCAAGTCATTGATCGCTTAGAGCTGCTTAATACTCTGACATTTCAAATGACATTGGTTTCATAAATCTAAATTCATGTTTTGTGATGATTTCTCTAGATGTAATAACCCTACGCCTGGAAGTCTTGCTAAACCTGGATTATTGTTAAAGTTCAGATGAAATAATTTACTCTATTCCTATACACAAAAGTTATAAAGCACACACCTCTCACGGGGTAAAAATTATTTCGACTTTTCACACTACAAGGGAAGTTCGGGAATACACGGAATTTCACGTGTACAATGAGCAATTTTAAATTGCACTGTATACAATATCAAAATTTGATATTTTTAAAACAGTGAAGAGGGTACAGTTTACGCCACTCTTTTATCGTCTTATTATCTGTAAATCGTGAAATCAGGCACGTTTCGTGAGCATCACTTTTAACCACTGTTCTGTCTGAGAAAACGGGAATTTTGTATAAAACGTGGTTTGTTTTGTACGAAAATGAAATGTTTTCTAATTTTATCGAATCAGATCTACGTACCAACATTTACAAGAAACTAGTCGTATGACCCATACGATTATTTCAATCAAAGTGTACCCAAACTTCAAATACAGTCCTGGATAACTTTGTAATCAGTAATTTTCATAGTACTTTAATATAAAGTACTAAAATGAAAATATTGTACAGTTTATGCAGAAATTCAGCAGTCTATTCAATTAAATGGATAAGATTCTATACACATTTAATAAGAAAGTGTAATATTACTTTTTGAAAATTAGCTTGGGTAACCCCGTGGTCGCTATACATGTACTCATAAATCCTTGGGATTCTTAAAATAAATGTCTGAAACAACGCTATTGCTCAATAATAATATTTTCTCTTAAATTTATTGTACAAGAAGAAAGTAAAAGATGTAAATCAGGTCAAACAATAGCATAGGTACCAACTGATAGCTTAATGTATAACAAAGCAAAAGAAACTCTGTTATACCTAGCTAATCATTTTGGACTCAAAAACGACTTCAGGACGCCACATTTCTGTTCAAGCTTCTTAACCATTTTATTGGTTCTCCTCGGTCGGATTGATTTCCGCATCCCTAATGGAAGTCACTCTAAAGACATTTTTGGTGGCAGGCAACATGATAGAAACTATGAGTACTTTGCTCCTCTGCCTTGGCAATGAACTTTCCCTTAAATTAAACTTATTTCAAGAAATGAGTGTCGTCACTTTAAGAGGATGGTTCTTCAGTTTTTGAATCGCACGTTGATGAAAACTCTTCCCTCATTGTGACTTGTGTTTTGTTGTTGTTGGAATTGTTGTAATGTCTGCCCCTTGAGCTTATTGTGTTTCACGTTATTCTTGTTGTATATAATATGTTTATTGTTTGTTATATATTGTTGCAAAATGGTTGTACCGTTCAGATAATACAGCAATTCTTAGTTTGAATTTGTTTTTGAAAATGGAAGGATTGTGAAGGAAACAGGATTTTTCCTTCACAATACATCAATATTGTTCACTTCACCTAACATAATATTATGTTTAAAAGAGTTCAATATTATTAAGAAGCAACGGTTCAAGGAAATCAAACTTGGACAATGCAACAAGATGAAATAGGACGAGACGCACAAGTGCTGGAATTTGATCAAACTACCACGTGGAAAGACAAAGACAGATCCATTAGCAAAGTGGCCAAACAAAGGGAGACGACAGATCTGCCGGGGAATATGACGTTTATATTTAGGTCAGCCATATGGCTCTCAGATAGACTGGCACACGTCAATCTCCTTCCCTTGTGAATCATCCATTAAAGAGGTCTGCTTGTTCAGAGAAAACTAAAAATAATTGTGAAACATATTTTGAAAAGGTTCAACTTTTAGATGTAACATATATTTTTACAGCTCTTCTTTGCAGCTTATCAGTGCAGGTTATTTCAAAACCTTGAGGTGACTAATATCTTTAGGTATCATCTACTACAATTATTGATGTGACTACTACAAGAGATTATGACTAACGAGTACTTTTGGTGATTTGGAGTCCATTTAGGCCTCAGATGGATGTTATATTTAGAAGGAAGTGTTTTGCTACAAGGATTATTGCGTCGTTGTTCTAGATAATTAGCTTAGAACAACGAATCAGAACAGAATAGGAAGATTTATGCTATGCAGATATTATATTATTATTATTACATGGTAGGAGTCTCCACACGAGGGTAGCATGCAAAATTTCTTATAACTCGTTTCATCCTTGATGAACAAATAGAATCATATAGATAGTAAATTTTTACATCCCCCCCTCCCAGCAGACGAAAGAGAAATTATGCCAGCGTACTGAGTGATAAGCTTCAATGACGATCAGCCAAACAGAGCCGCCGCGGCCGAGGCTACATGGGCAAAATTCCACAGGCTCTCGAAAAACCTTTTTTGAGACCCAATGAGTTTTCTAAATATAAAAATGTTATTATTAGACTATGAAGAACTATTATTTATTTTATAAAATATTGCTGCAATACTTTACCAGTTAATTGGATATATGCTAAAATATAAGTTTGATTTAAATTAGGAAATAAACTCCCGTAACATTTTCTTTGACAGGCAGTATACAGCGCTATGGTTTATACCAGGCCAACGATTTTGTTTTATTAGCACACGAGCTATAGTCTTACAACTTATGTTATTGATTTCGGGGTATACATTGTTGAGCAATTCTTGAACGCCATTTACCAGAACACAAAGTTTTCCATTGTTCAAATTTATTCTACCATTGGCTTATGGTAAATTTCCATTAAACCTTAAATCAAACCAAAACACCTATTTACATTCAGATGTTTTAAACCGAAAAGTAATACTACAAAAATTATGTAATATCTAACTACCACATAAATTACTATACCTACTAAAAACAACTGTAGTCAAAAATTAAATTTATTGTTGAAAAATAAAATGTTTTTCTTTACCAAGTTACGACAGTAAAATAACAATTACGGCTAAATTTGAGAATCTAAAAAAATACTAAGGTTGTACCTCTACTAATCGGTTTTACTTAACTTTAGTTAAATATTAGTTAATCTTGGTTTTTATTATCATATTTCGCAATAATGTGTGGTATGATGCCCGCTCGACCAATCAGAGCACAGGCGCCGTTCTTTGTTCATAAGTCGCGTAATCAAAACACGCGGGCTTTTAAACGTAATAACCAATATACCAAAATATTGATCGAAATTATTTGCTTGAAGATTAGTTTGGCCTAATCTTTACCTATCTTAATAGATTAATATGGATACTTCATTAATCTAAATAGCTTCAGAAATGCTAATAAAAAATGTAAACTTTAAAAGAGAAAATGGTTATTGTGGGTTATTCTTTGGAGATAGATATATGCCACCACTGTGGACTTTTTGTGAGCCTTATAGAAATGTAGGCTATGTAGGCTACAATTCCGTAGAACATTACTTTATTATAAGTCGTAAAATTTAGTCAGTATTAACAATGAAAGCGCTCAAAAATTACAATTTTCGCGTTATACAAACTTTTCTTCTCTTCTTGCATTATACAAACATCAATATTTTAATCATAGAAAGGATTTTCTATTAAAATATTGATGTATAGGAACCCGCCCTACTTCATAACGCACCTGACAGTGAAAACCGTATATAAATCCGATGAGTATTTTTGAAAATATCGATACACAAACAGACCAACATAAAAAGCGGCTTTAATCTATACTATGTATTGACCCCTAAATGTAAAACTATAAAAATTGAAATAATTCTGTTAATAACACGTGGATATTTATCAAAGTACTTTTAAAATACGTATACGATTAAGTATTTCGATTATATTAATATTGTTACTAATATAAATTTTATTTCGAATTTTGTTTTCTCAAAATATTTTTCAAAGTTTGGAGACACGTGCTCCCACCACCCAACCCCCTACCCCCCGACTTATGGAATCTATAATAAATCGACTTTCAGTCATGTATTCAAACGATTTGGTAAAACATTATTTTCTGGATGAGTTGAGAATTTATTCCAAATTATTGAAAGGTTCCTTGTTTTGACACAGAAAGAGGTTCAATTCTGCCTCACTATGCTAACTTTTTAGTAGCATCAGGAGAATTAGCCATTAGCAAATTACTCTAATAAAAAACAAATTAATATATAAAATGAGTAAACCATTTGATAATTTTCAGTATGGAGCACATTATAAAAAGTCTTTAAGTTTTGAAAAAGAGTGAGGAATCAATTCTGCCGCCAATATGCTTAACTTTTAATGGCATCAAGAGAAAGAGCCTTAATCAAATGACTAATAAAACACAAATTAATATCTACGATGAGTGAACCATTTGATAATTTTCAATATGGAGCAAAGCATTGTAATTATTGTAAAGTATATATATAGCCTATATATTTAAAAGCACAGTATTGTGTGAGATTTAAATTATTTCAGTGTATTTAATTTTAAATGGCAGATACAAATAAATCAATTTTTAGATAGGTATGTTATTATTTTCCTATTTAATAATGCCAAGAAGATTGTGTTCCAATTAGTTATACAGCTACTTTAACATTCATAAAACGATTTAATGTAAATTTTCAACATTTTTATTAAACAATTTATTTAAATACTAGCTGTTACCGACGGATTCGCACGCAATCCTTTAGAACTGAAGTCCTTAGTAAAAGCAATTATGATGTAATATGATGGGAGTCCTATTAAAATTTTAAAACGCAAGTAGGCATACATCAGGTAGATATTATTTACATTCATGGTAAATAGTATCAGAGTTTAACTTAATTATTATATCATGTTTTGTACGTGTAGGAGCATTTCTGGTTCTAATTAATTACATACATAACGTCACAGCTGAATCTGCCTTGTCATCCCGATCACGAAAACACAAATCTCAGAATCAGACAGGTTCTCGGAAACTTTCTTCGGCCAAAAAGCGTATATTTCCAGTCCTTGTCATATACAGTATTTCAGGATCTGAGATATTGTCCAGTACCATAGTAGAGTTTGCCTTGTTGTTCTCACGAAGAAAAAATGTATATACTTACGTAGGACCGTGATGCCTACTTTGGTTAAAAAGAGCCTTTAAGACCGTTTAAATTCACTTACCTACTGTGTCACAGTTTAGCTTGCCATATTGCCTCGATCAAATCTTATATAGCCTACGTTCGATTATCTAGTTCCCGGAAATCTACTTTGGTCAAACTCGTGTTGACATAGTTGAGTTTGCTAGGACTGAAAAGCCTATTACGACCTAGGGGGGAAGTCCTACCTACTTCTTATGCACTTTCCGTTATGCAACATTCCAAAATAATCGATATTAAAGTTTTGTGTTATACCAGTCTTGCTTTTTGGACTGTAGCCAGGGAAACAGTGAATTGTTGAGGCATGTTAGTGTTCAATTTCTCTGTTTTCCATAAGCCACTGTTAAAATGCAATATCACAATGTCAAGGAAGCCCACCAGTTTAAAGTAACTTATGTGAAAACATTCATAACTTTGTTCATTAAGGTTGGTTACATAACAGTGTTTAAATAATATTTAAAACGCATTAAATTATTTAAATCCTATTACTGGCGCAATCTTGATTAAAATTTATATATTAAATTCATATTTACTATCTGTATTACACTACTGATCAATCACCGTTTACTTCAAATTTAAATATAAACAGATGTTTCAGCCAATTTGTCGATATAAAACTGAAGGTTTGATCAGATGTTTAGTGCCACTTTAATTTGGATTATGAAACGTAAAAACTAAATTTTTTCTGAATTTCAAAACATTCAAGGTAACTTTTCTTATATTTTGCTTTATAAAAACCTTCCTCGGATTTCAATGAACATTTTACAAAAGGAATTAACCGTAGTGGTCCAGTCGTCATCAAGATTAGCGCTTACCAACACATTCAACGATTCATTTTTATTTTTAAGATAATTATTCTTTTAATGTGAATAATAAAGATTTGTGGTTGAAGCCCAAACAGACATGTACCCCTGGCCTCCTAATAATTGCAGCCAAAGGGCCAACGATGGACATGCACGATCATGAAACTCATTCTTGTGTATGTAGAAATGAATTTTCTTGCAAAACTTAAAGCCTAGAGATGAAATCTTTCTCCTGATAATTTGTGGACAGTTAGGCTACATGTTTGACTACGTCACAATATGATAAAATATCATATGATTGTACCATTATATTCATCGTAGTTAGTTTACAAATTTATTATTCTGCTATTTTCTCGTTGTCAACATAGTTGCCCATAAGACCAATTAAAACCCGTTCGCGAAGCTGAAGCAATAATACCATTAAGTTGCTTGCATCGATCTATAAACACACGGTTTCTTGCAGTGTGATCAAACTTAATGTTACGTAGTCTATCGAAATAAAGCTTCATGTTTTTCAGTTTTTTCAGTTGAGTTCTATTTCGATATATCGTGCGAACAGACCGAAAGACAATTGCTTAACACGTTGACTTCGGCAGACGCCAAAAAGTGCAGGTACTTTGGTGTTAGGTCACTCAGTATAGAGCCGCAGTGAAAGTGTTAACTCAGACAAATGTTCTGTTTTGCAGCTGAACGGGTCATCTTTGAATTGTCAATCACGTGTTAATTACATTAATCACTTCGTCACTTTAGATATCAAACCTTTGGTTATAGACAGTGCTCTAAAAATCCTTGGAGTCACTTTGGATTCCAATCTTGATTTTACGAGTCATGTAAAATCTATATGTAAAAGCGACGTGATCAAGTTGAAGACGTTATATAGATGTGTAAAAATACTGCCAGTGTTTGCTAAGTTGTAAATTGTCCGCTCAACAATTGCTCCTACTGTGCACTATGCTCTTTCATCTTTCGCTTGTTGCCTTACTCGGGAAAATGTAATGGTTCTCACTAGATTGCAAAACAGAGCCCTGAGATTTGTCTATAGTCTCAAAAAGTTTGATCACATCAGTGAGTTTAGGTTAAGCTCTAAGGTGTAATCGATTAAAGATTGCTGTGAATTCCAAACTGTTAAACTTATTTACAAAGTTATTCAGACTGGCAAGACTGAACATCTCAGGAAAAAGATTATTTTCAGGCACGAAATAAAAACTCGCAGTACTCGACAGGACGGACTACTTTATTTGTTAAGGGTCCGTCTAGAAATCGGCAAGAAAGCTTTTAGATACTTTGGACCGGAAATATACAGTACTTTCCCCTCTGCTTTGAAGAGTCTTAGTTACCGTTTGTTTGAAAATCATATCAAAAAGGTTCTTATGTAATTTTATTAAATTTTAGATTTGAATGATGATTATTTATCTGTATGCTATGACAAGAGTTGTCATGTAAAACAGAGTTGTCTTGTAAACTAGAGTCTGTCACTTTGAAGAACGCTTGCTGAATAAAGACGTTATTTAATTTAATTGGATTTTTTTACGTCCTCGAGTAATAAGTTTCGCTAACGCTCAGCCAGTTATAAGCAATGTTACTCAGGCGTCAATCACCAGACGCTGGAACTTTAGATTCAATATCGTGTATTGTAGGTTGAAAGATGTTGTTTAGTACCATAACGTTGTACAATTGTATTCATCACAGCTTTGTGGAGATTACATTTTCATAAGTATACATTTTTCTCTATGCTATTTTGCATCTTCTCGGAAACTGTTCAGCTTGGTCTGTTCAAAGTGAGTAACTCTATGTTTGGCTTGTTTTATACACAGGCTCGTTGTTTAGTAAACAGGTAGACTAACCAGCTTCGATTGAACGATACAAACTCTCTCAGCAGTCTTCATAGATCCGATATTATGTTACATCAGGGTGTTTACTAATTTTAGCCTTCTAAGTAACACAATCTTCTATCCACTGGCTGGAAGCTGTAATCTAAACACATCGCTCCTCTATTTCTGATACAAACACTCGCCACTTTGCTAACTTACTACATGGACAATAATTCACTCTGACGACGTTCATAGCGGGGCCACTGCACTTTTCGTTTTATGGGAACGCTGGAAAAGAACTGCAATCGTATTATTTTTTTATTTCATGGCACACAAAAGCCAGGCTGAATAATGCCCACATTGGGTTAGTCTATGGGAAGTTCGTTCCAGCACTTTTTTTATGCGGAATCTCTAAAATATAGCCTCACTCGAGTGGCCTTGTACTATTATGGATTATTCTATATGTACTTATCCTATACTGTTGTCATTTGGAATAAAGAAAAGTTCACGTACTTATCCTATAATGTTGTCATTTTGGGGTAGTAAAATGTTCACATACTTGTTGTATAGTGTTGTTATTTCGAATGTTCACACACATATCCATTACTAAGTAAAGTAAAGTTATGATGGCTTATTTTACCAGGTAAAATTAGGGTTAAGAAGTCCTCTCTAACACAACTTGGGGAGCAAGGGCTTAGAGGTGACTTCCAAACCACCACCAATAGCCGGGCAGGCGGGCTGCTTGCAAGGACAGGATCGCTCAGCGGTCACTCATTTGAGCAGCAACCACGCTCGACGTTGCTTGATCCGGTTATCTTGCGATAACCGTTGTACCCGCTACACTGCGCTATTGAATTATAACCACCTTTGTGGATATACATTATTCATTGTGGATTTAACGCCATTGTATAGCAATTGATGCTTTAACCAAATGAATTGTGCAAGTGTGCAATAACATAAATGTTAATACAGGGTGTTCATTTGAAAACTTCAAACTCGTATTAAAAGACTTATAGCCTAAGAATCAAACTCTGTAAACGTGAATGTATAATACTAATTGGGGGAACAAACAAAATTATTTTCAAAGTGGGGGTGATCACCCCCATGCCCCCCCGTACTAAAAGCCAATATTTTCAAATGGCAACTAATGCTTTGTGACACCTCAAATTGAAGCTCATCAAAAATGCTGTATTTTGATGAAAACAATTGAAATCGGCCAAGCCATTTGGTATCAGCAGCCAATAAAGTAATTTTGTTGTTATTAGCAATAATACAGTAGTTAGACTTATCATTGTTGTGTAAGAAATTACATTATTGGCTGCTGATACCAAATAGAAAAGTCACTATTCGTGGCCGGCCAAGTATCACTATTCGTTTATCTACAAAATTTCTAGTCAATTTTACATTAGCGCAAGCTAGAATAGCATATATTTCAGCCTGAAAGACTGTCCAATGCTCTCCCAGACTTTCACTGAGAACTGTTCTGGGAGATGAACTCCATACCCCATAGCCACCTCTGCCATCCATCAAGGATCCATCTGTGTACCAAACTAGATCACTTTTATCTAACTTTATTCCTTACTTCCTTCTCCAGTCCTTCCGGATCGGATGGTTACGACAACGGGTTTGCTAAATACAGACTTTGTGCATAGTTATAATTTCAAGAATGCTACTAACATGTTATCAATACAAAGCCTTGTATATAGACTCTTACAAGCTGAGTGATCCTCAACACTATGTCCAACCTGAATACCTGGGTCCCATTTATAGGTCAAAGCTTTGTCAACAAAGCACCAGTCGTGATGGGAAACTACAATTTCCTCAAGAGACGATGGAATTAACTTCATATTCAGTACAATATAATCTGTAACGCTGCATATCTCAAAAAGGACACAATCTTCCCAGTTTTTAAAAGGAAACTCGAAAGCATTCATCCCTACACAACTGTTCCTCACAATGACCAATGACAACCAATCAATTAATGTAGCTAAAGAAAGTAGTATTATATGAGGTTGTAACAGTCTTTTTCCTCCAGTATGGCGTCTGACCTTCTCTCACTAAGTAGATTGATGACTTTTTGGGTTATAGGTCTGATTACGGGATATGGTCACCTGAGGAAGCATCTTCACAGAGTCGGCATCCTTCGGGAGGATCCGCTCTGCAGAATATGTGATGAGCAGGTGGAAACTGCTAAACACCTGCTCTTTGATTGTCCTGCAATAGCAAGGGAGCGGTATGCCATCTTTGGTAGTTTGGACAAGGGTGGTGAATTTCCCCAGGAGGACCTGATAGGTTGTTTCCGGCGGTTTGATGAACTTCTGAAATCATAGACTTGTAGGCCTAATGGTGTGCTTCCGGAGTACGCAAAAGGCCCTTAAGGCTTAAAATACATGGTAATAGGCCTCCCCATAGAAGAAGAACCTCACCTCAAATAAGGTATCGTCTATGCTGGGTCTACATATGGGCTTACAGGGCTATAATCTAGGATGGCAGATTTTAGTGGGCAAACATTTTTGGAGGAATAAAAATCCAGAAATATACGTAAACTAAAAAGTAAAATTCAAAAGATAGTGATCAAATGTATTAAAGCAAACCTTTTGTAACAGAGCAATATAGATCCAAAAAGGTAGGTTCTACTAGTATCGTTGCTAGAATCAAAATAGGCTCTAGGTGCGGTTCGGCAATCATCTTTCTGCTGGCTGTAGTACAGGAAAATACATCGCACGACTAAAGAATATGAATTGACTCAACACTCGCAATTATAGTGTAAATCTGATGAAAATGTCACAGAGAAAAACTGACATCTTTATTCAACATGCGGGCATCAGACCAATATCTGTCTCTACAATTCTGTATCAGTTAATATTTCCCCGGATGAAATTAACCGCTACTTTGCTGGCTTGGACGGTGATAACAGTGTGAACCCGGAAAGGCTCGCTTTTTATAAGCACGCTACTTGCGAAAAGGTGCAAGATAAATTTTAGTTTCGGCAGGTGAGCGAGAGTGAGCTAAAAACATTATCAACAGTATCTCCACAGCGGTCTTTGGCATTGACGGAATTTCAATCAACATGGTCAGAGCAGTTAGTCCTTTCTGTATCGGGGCTATCACCCATATCATTAATCTCTCTCTCTCTCCTCTGGCCAATTCCCCTCTGGATGGAAAAAAGCCTGGTCATCCCTCTTCCCAAAAATAGTAATCCTACAAGTGTGTCCGAGCTTAGGCCCATTTCCATTTCACCAGTTCTTTCTAAGGTATTGGAAAGAATTGTGACAAATCAGTTGGTTTCCTTCCTGGAGTGCAGCGGTGTTTTGCCCGATAGTCAGTCTGGTTTGACAAACCAACTGTTTTCCGCAAGGGATAAGAATTTCTGTAGTAGTTTAACTGCTCTTGATTTCTCACATGCATTCGATTCAGTGAATTTTTATATGTTTTCGGCTAAGCTGCATTACTACGGTTTTGATCAGGTTTCAACAATGTGGTTTCGCTCTTATCTGATCGACAGAACCCAGGTAACCAGGGTGAATGATCGTCTTTCAGGGATTGCTCTCGAGGAGTCAGGGGTTCCTCGGGGTAGCTGCTTAGGTCCTATTATGTTTCTATTGTATACTGCGGATCTTAATCTTGAGTTATCATTCTGTTCCCTTTACTCCTAAGCTGATGACACTAAGCTTGTTTTGTCATATCCTCCATTACAGTCTTCCTTGGCAATGCAGCAGATTAATGCTGATTTGTTGAGGGTCAGGCTCTGGGCTGACGATCACAGGCTTCAGTTGAATCCAAGAAAGTGTTTCACTTGTTAATTTTTACCCCTCTTCAAATGCAGTCTTTCTTGGTAATGGACCCTTGGGAGTTTCCTTGGGAGGTGTTCCTTAGCAGGTTTCGGACACAGTAAAAATCCTTGGCGTTACTTTTGACAAGCAGTTAACCTTCTTGAACCATGTTCAAAATATCAGTCGTGGTGTAATGAATAGGTTAAGAGTATTGTTTAGGTTTAAAGGGTTACTCCAGGAGGAAGTGAAACTTGAAGCTGTGGTTTTCCCAGTTATTGTTTATGCTCTTCCTGTATTTGGGGGAAGATTGACCCTTGAGGGTGCGGTCCTGATTAATAGGTTACAGAACTCTGCTGTAAGATTTGTGTACGGCTGAGAAAATTTGATCACGTTAGCCAGTATCGCCGTACAGCTGGGATCCTCCCGATAAAGTGCATTTTCAAACTTCTGGTGGCTTGCCTTGTTCACAAGGTGTTGCTGACGGGAAAGCCCTCTTACCTCAGGGGGGTGCTACAGACCCGGGCTGAGATTAGGGACTGTCGGCAGGATGCCATGCTGGAGGTGCCCAGGGTCAGGCTAGAGATGGGGAGGAATGGATTTAGATACTTTGGCCCCCAGATATACAACAGCATCCCTCACAGTCTAAAGGCTTATGGATATTCCTCGTTTAAAAACAATCTCAGACTGGCTTTGGAGGAGGAGTGTTTCACCCCTAGCTGTTTAATGTAATATATTATCGGTTTGATTAGTTTAATTTTGTATTTCTCGGATGGTGATAGATATATTTGTATGTGCCTTGATTGAAAATGTATGAGTTATTTTGAAAAACAACAATGTAATGTTGAAAATCACTTCAAATAAAGACGTTATTATTATTATTATTAATCCCCAACTACACCTCACAGATTTAGGAATCTTGCCTGTGATGATTACATAAAGTGTGGCGCGTTGACTGATGTTGCCAATCACAAATCACTTTGGCTGTCACTCGCCACAGCTGCTACAATTGTCACTGTTGTGAAGAAAACTGCTTTATCATATTTTGTAACAAAAACATATCTTATTCATAATAATCAATATATTTTCTTTTTAAAGCAGTGCTACAGCTTACATGGAATGTTAAAGTTATAAAACTGGAAAAACGCTTTAAGTACTGTACTGTAATGCAATGCTGGCTATTATTTGTAACTATGTGTTTTTCACAATTCATGTAATACATATACTTTTGTTTATTGTGTAATATTAAAATTATGTAATATCAAGTTAAGTTCTGTAAAAAAACCACCGCCACAGTGCTCTAACATAGTTTTAGAGAAATTGTTAGTAGCTTCAACATTAAAAAAGAATAGATTTTTTCCCAAATGGAGATTGTAAAGCAGAAATTTTGTGAGGTAATAGCAGTTTTGTAAGGTGTAGTGGCGTAGCAAAGGGGGGGGGGCCGCACCGGGTATCACCTTTTTTTGGGATGATACCCACCCAGTCTCTCAACTTTAAGAACAATGTACAAACAAACAAAAAATAAATCGCTAGCACAAAAATTTCTTTTTTGGGGATTCCTCCACTAGCACTAGCTCAGCTCTACAGTATGTATAATTCTGGGATTCCCGAAAAGAGCCTGACGGCTGTTGTGGGGGATTCCCCGTCCCATACTCACACTTTTTACTTTCGATGGGGTGACACCACCAACTTCCACACCGGGTGCCACCCAAGGTAGCTACGCCACTGGTAAGGCAATTTGTATATAACACTACAATATCATGTTAAATCTTCACTAAAAGTTTTAATTATAATCTTCTAGTAACCATATCATTTTCATTAATTACGCTTAAATATTGGCAATTTTTTTTATACTCAGGGTGTAATTAATATAACATTTTTGATACCTTTTTGCAATACATTTATCGGTCCAGTTTTTTTGTTTGCCACTAGATAGCGCATAATTTGAACATTGAAGTGGCACAGATTTTAGTGATTGATGACATATCTTCTCATACACATCAAAGGTGGCAAGGTTGAGGGGGGGATTATGGCAGCCACCAATTGGTGGAGGGGGGATATATCGCTATAGCCCATGGGCGGCAGATTTTCATTATGCCTCTGAGTCTCATATAACGACTCCAATGTATAATTGTGCAAAAAGAATTGGAAACAAAAATCTCACTATATAGTTACTTAACAGTTGCCAATAATTTAATTCATATTTGACATAACTCCCAAGTATTAATTTTGCTGATGTTCCATTCTGCATGAGTACAAAATCCGGTACACCTCTCCCCTTTTGTAAATCTAGTCTGTGCCACTGAACCAACCATTAGAACTCTAAAAGATTCACGTGTCTATCCCTTATCTGAAGTTGAAGCATGCGACGCATAAAACATTCGCTTCGCCATATTTTAAAATACTCTAAATTATAGACTATGTGCAGCAACTAGATTCAGTCAATAGACTGCCAACGCACATTTGTGGCACTGTCCTCTTGTCATTCATAAGTGCTTTTTAAAACACATCAATTTAAAACATTAGACACACTTTACAGTAATTTTCTACTGCAACTGTGAATCGCTTGGTCTATGGATCTTACAATTAGTAATGCCACATTACAGATTGTAAAACTGTTCTTTACACTTTTCATTCAATACTTCTGTAACATACTACTTATTACTACCCGTTTATGAAAAGCTGCAATATCATTTATATTTATAAATTGAAGCTGACGTTTTCAACATTCACCATAAAGTTACCGTAAATTAGAAAAATATTCATTAAAAAAAATTTTTAATACTACGAGTATGGACTAAAAGAAAAAAGCTCAAAACATAAAAAATCCTGTAGACGAACATTGGTAAATACATTTTAGACAATTAAGAACTATGTTAATGTAAGTGAATAAAATTATTTTTATGATCTGTGGTGCATTTTCCACCAATTAATCTGTCTGTGTGTTATTTTTAGTATTTATCAAATAGTTTATGGGAGTGTACATAGCACCGCACATAATGTGCATTTTGTAGTGAATATCCTCCATTGATTAGTGTCAGTAATCTATAACAAAGCTTACATACGCTTTCACATATCATAAAAATTCAAACCTGTTTTTCTGGTGATAGTATAGTACATCTAATTACCAACAATACATCATCAAAGTAGGAAGAAATGGACTTTTATTTGTAAGCAACATTCCGGAACTTTTATACCTACATTTCTGCTAATACATCATAACTGTGCATACTCTATAGAAAAATAGGCCACAATACGAGCTGAAAGAATTAAAAAACAGTTCTCCTAATTCTGTTAAAGATTACCAAGGGTTGGTGACGTCAACAGCTACACAACAAGACGGGCAAATGATATATCCCTTCCAGCGCATAGAACAACCCTTTACACCAAGAAGCCTTCCTATAGCGGTGCAAGACTCTTTAACATGCTTCCAGAAAACTTCAAAACATGTGACTCTAAAACTCTGAAGAAAAGACTGCACAGCCTGTTGATAAACTCTACAATTTATAGTTTGAATGAGTTTTTTAATTCTGTTAATGCTATTATTTAAGACATGTATGTGTATGTATATGCATTCATATATTTTCTCCTCATGTATATATTATTTTACAGAAATGTTAGTTAATATCAAATTTTAAAGATATTTTCTCTTTGCATTTATAATAGTTTTAAACTAGTTTACCTACTTCTTGATGACATCAATTTTTACTGCATGTGTTGACTCTGTAACCATTCTTGATGAATGTGTGAATAAAGATATTATTGAATTGAATTGAATTGTTACTCTTAACATTTACAGAAACTTCTAGGCCATTTACCAAAAAAATATCCTGCGTATAACCTCAATTATTGCATCTATGTAACACGAGTCTCACTGATCCAGACAATGAGATATCCATGATAGCTCTAGAACAAGGTCCTGTAAAACAGCAGAAAACTAATCTGCCTTTTTGAAAAATTGATAAGATCCTAATTTCTTCTAGTTTTTAAAACGACACTTCATGTTTTCATTAAAGATGAGTTAGAAAACAAGAGATATCAAATTTGAGCATTGAGGCACTCCAGAATTTGAAACAGTTACTCCCTGCTCCTTTTTTTCCCCCCATTATAACAAAGATCTAAATGCAACCGAAATGTATCAAGCCAATCACTACACCATACTCACTATACAGTTACACTTGTCTATGCACATGCACTGACAAATGATTCTGCGTCTGCTCGTCACCACACATCTACCTGTATCTGTACATGTAGGAGTAAACATCTTATCTCCTACCATGGCGGACTGCTGAATAATTCTTTTTTACAAACTTGCATATTTGGATTTATGATAGAGACAATGTCGAAGACTTATCTTAGAGGCCAGACATGTAAGTGAGAGACTGTTTTCCTCATAAGTTTTTTGACTGTCATTGTTTCGCTCAAACATAAAAAAATCACACTTGGTGCTAGACACTAAAAAATTGAAACAAACTACTTTACCGTTTATATAAGGCATTTAGATGAAGAACTGAGACTTCTATTTTCTTTTATGGGAGAAGAATATAATTCTAATTTTAAAATTATTTAGGGGAAATAGGCAAAATTTGTACAAGCAAGAACAAGGAAATAATTCTTGAGGTTAGTGATATATACAGGGTGATTCAAAACTAAACGGCAATCTCTCGAGAGCTTATTCTATAGCTAAAAACAAGTTAAAAAAGTTCATATAACCATATGCCCGGAAACGCTTTCGTTACTAGCGAGTTACGCCTAGCGAAAGATTTTGCCCGGGATTTCAGAACCCTTGGTGAAGTCAGGCCGTTTATAAAAATAGTAAAGGTAGTTACAAAGATACAAATACGATTGTTTTTTATGTTTTTATATCTGACAAATTTATTAAAATTCGTTCCCAGAGCTGTAAATGCAATATTTTCAGAGATATCTTACGTAAAAAAACACAAGAATTGGTGCAAAGAAATAACACATTTTTGTGTTTAACGTAAGATTACTTCCATAAATGTTAAATAAAGGTCATTTTTTTCTTAAAACAGATTTGTAGAACATTTAATTCTGAAAAGATTCATGTGAATTACTTAGGAAAAAAAATTAATAATAGGTATTGAAATTTAGCTTTATTTAAAAAATAAACAGACGCACAAAAATGCATTATTCTTATCTGCATAAAAATATTAACTAATGTTTAGGTTGTGAGTAACAGCTGATCATTTATTCAACACTTTTTATCGTCATATTTTCTTTGCAAAGGTTGGCAATATCAGCTGATCAACAATTAAGTTCATGAAGTAACATTTGAATAACCTTTATGGAGGGTTTTTGTATTGTGGCGTGTGAAGATTGTATTTTTGTGAGATCCTGTGATTATTTGGAAATATTTTATACAAGTGTATAAAATATTTTATTAAATATTTATTTTTAAAATATTTTATTAAATATTTTTATAAAAGTGTATGTAATTATCTTAGTAAATAATGGCAGATAATGTAAATGGTATGTATTCGTTTGAAGAGTATACGGACATGATACTGATTTACGGCAAAGTTAACAAGAATGGTTTAGCTGCAGTTCAGGAATATCGTGATACTTTTCCACATCGAAGAACACCTGATCGCAAAACATTTGAAGCTGTGGAGAGACGACTTAGAGAAAACTGGTAGCTTTAAACCGAAGCGAATAGATACTGGTCGTCAACGTAGCGCAAGGTAACTATAACAATGAACAAGCAATAATAAATGCTGCTGTAGAATTATCACCAACCACAAGCACCAGACGATTATCACGTCAGTTAAATATTTGCCAGTCAAGCGTATGGCGGACACTTCATGAAGCACAGTTGTACCCATTCCATATAACACGTGTTCAAGGACTTATTACGCAAGATCTTAATAAAACGGAAGATGTTCTGCCGCTGGTTAAGAAGAAATTGTTTACGACATCAGTATTTTCTTCGGCGTATTCTCGTTTACTGATGAATCCTGTTTTACTAGAAATGGAATTGTAAATTTTCGTAATACCCATACTTGGGCGTACGACAACCCACATGAAACTGCGACGAGGCATTTTTCAACATACATTTTCAGTCCAATGTATGGCTTGGTGTTCTGGGTGATAATTTGATTGGTCCATTTTTCCTCCCTAATTCGACTTAATGGAGTAGCGTACTTAAATTTTTTTAAGAACAAACCTGCCTACCCTTTTGGAAGATATTCCTGTTCAAAACAGAATAAATGCATGGTTTATGCACGACGGAGCACCTCCACATTTTTTCTAATGATGTGAAAAAACTATTTAAATGATTACATACGGTAGACAATGGGATTGGTCGAAATGGACCAGTAAAATGGCCACCACGTTCTCCTGACCTCACGCCAGCAGACTTTTTCTTATGGGGTTGGATGAAGTCAATTGTTTATTCAAAACGGATTAAAACCATAGAGGAGTTACGTAATCGCATTACAGAGGCGGCAGAAGAAACTATCAAGAATGCTCCAAACGTTATGAAACGCGCTAGAAAAGAGTGGATTCGTCGTGCGAAAAACGTGCATTGCTAACAACGGAGGACACTTTGAGCAACTATTATAAGTGATTATTTACAGTCTTATAAAGGTAAATACATTTTATGTTAATGTTAAGTCTAGAATAAATGATCAGCTGTTACTCACAACCTAAACATTAGTTAATATTTTATGCAGATAAGAATATGCATTTTTGTGCGTCTGTTTTATTTTTAAATAAAGCTAAATTTCAATACCTATTATTAATTTTTTTCCTAAGTAATTCACTGAATCTTTTCAGAATTAAATGTTCTACAAATCTGTTTTAAGAAAAAAAAATGACCTTTATTTAACATTTATGGAAGTAATCTTACGTTAAACACAAAAAATGTGTTATTTTCTTTGCACCAATTCTTGTGTTTTACGTAAGATATCTCTGAAAGTATTGCATTTACAGCTCTGGGACGAATTTTAATAAATTTGTCAGATATAAAAACATAAAAAACAATCGTATTTGTATCTTTGTAACTACCTTTACCATTTTTATACGGCCCTGACTTCACCAAGGGTTCTGAAATCCGGGCGAAATCTTTCGCTAGGCGTAACTCGCTAACGAAGCGTTTCCGGGCATATGGTTATATGAAACTTTTTTACTTGTTTTTAGCTATAGAATAAGCTCCCGAGAGATTGCCGTTTAGTTTTGAATCACCCTGTAGTAATAATAGTTTCCTAACACTGTGTCAAAACCTCACAATTTCCCCCTCTACCCGTAAGGCTGCCAAAAACCTCCCATCCCCCATGGAGCATTATGTAATTTAGGAATTCTTAAATAAATTTGTATGTGGATTCTCTATCCTACTTTAAAACACAAAATTGTAAAAAAATGTAGTATCTTTAATGTTTATTTCATAGCTAGGATTGCATAGTAAAGTAAATTCACTAGCGACAAAAACTATTCAGTTGATTACGAAGAAATGAAAAATGTATAAAGGTAACTTTAAACCTACATTAGACAGGATTCTGTCCACAAATAATGTAGTACCACACTTAAAATGCAAAAAACATTTATTTAACAGAATTGTTCAGCTAATTATAATATTTCTTTAACAATCCAGGTATAATAATCACATCAATATGTAATAAAGCGACTTTATTAATAATATTGTATTAAACCATGGGAAAATTCAGTGAATAGACAGCTTACTCTATTATTTACACGTTTCGCAGTGATTTTTTTTTATTAAGGAAAATTAAAATAAATTTTAAGGACACAGCTGAGATATGGATGCAAAGTAAGATATTTCCACTGACAATAATTAAAAAATGCAATAATTGAGTAAAAACAATAGTGTCACTGTAACAGTTAAGTCTGTTAAGCGGAATCGTGGATCCCCAGGCGAAATATGTCGTGCTGGCAGTAGAACGAGTTTCCGAGCGGCTTCAACACAAACACCTGTGAATACGGGTGAGGGGGATCATCGTCCGCCTGGAACACAACATCCGAAGTTAGTTTCTTTACTGAATCTTGTCCGTAATTTGTTAACTTGCAAATACATTCTCAAGGATAGAGATTGTTAATATGAAAATATTAACAAATTTCTAACATAATAAATTGTAAAAAGATTAAACTATAGCATATATGTCTAAGTATACAATCGTTTGTAGAGTCACCTGTAGGCTGCAAACCTGAGGCTCCGTTTTTTAACATGGGGTTAATAGATTCTCATACGAAAATCTATCTGAACATAAATTATAAATAGTTAGTATTAACAGATAATCATAATTTTTACAATTCATTACCATTGAGACACTAAAATATAAATTTCTATAGTGAAAGATTTATGGATTTCAATAAATCTGTATTCATAAGCATTTTTGTACTTTTTTAAAGAGGTATAAATCTTTTAAAACAATTATAAGTTCAGGAAATGCAATTGCTGGAATTAATATTCAAAATATTGGTACAGAACTTGTGCCTTATTTATGCCAAGTAAAATAAATTTCATGAGCTGTGTGATATTTTTTAACACAGTGCTTTGTTCTAGAGCAGCTATCAACCACTGGACAGGAACAGCAAACACAAGATAAGGACAGAAACACATCTGTAGTACAACACACACAATAAGAACAGAAGTGTTTGTGTAGTGCAATAGTTCCATGTGTTTTAAATAATTTGGGTTGTGTCCAATTTTAATTTATCAGTACAACAAACATATACTATAGTTGTCTATAGTATATGTTTTTACAGTATATGTCTATAGTATAAACAAACAATAATAGTTGTCTAAACGTTTCCAACTCAAAAAACACTAAAAGCTGCTACAAGGCTATATGCAAGCTAATTTTACATAAACAGTTTATTTTTGCCCCTGTTGACACATGTTTTTTACATTATTTTAATTTTATTTGTTCGTCCTATCAATCTTTCCAGCAAGTGGATTACTCTAGTGGAAAGAACATGATTACGAGTGCGTCACAACCGAACGAAGAAAAGCATAGCTTGGCTTCACAACCCCATACTTACGTTTTTATGTATTTATGTTTTTATGTACTCCTTATTGGACTAACTTGTAACCCAAAATAACTGTTTCACACATCAATATATGCAATGTAACTGTTTCATAAATCAATACATGCAATACAACTCATGATTTTTTTTCCACAACGATTTCTCAATAAACAAATCAGAAAGTAAAGATTTATTGGTTGCATGCAAATGTATGGGTGTGTGCATTCCAGTGTATAAATATCAATAGTAAGGGTTTACAATAAAGGTTATAGAATAAAACATATTTATGGTAAAAGCAGTCATTTTGATGCAATTGAAAAAGAAAGAAATTCTCTTTTGTGTTGGTATAGGTAATTCAGTAACCAAAAGCTATTTTAGAATTCTAGGCTAGTGAAATTTCAGTAAAAACGTTTGTTTTTATTTATTTGTTCTGTTCATTAAATCCTTTGATTGAATGCAAAACCAACTTATTTCTAAGCAATTGATAAAATATTCAGTTCATATTTTTATTGTACCTATATTAACCCTCCATCAGGCGCTTAAAATTAGAAACACCATCAGGCGCTCACGGAGGTTTCCTCCTGGTTAGCGAATAATGGATATCATAGTCGTTTAAACTGTTTTTATTTGTTTAAAAATTCATACTGATTTAATTACGATGTAATATATTCATTTTTAGAAATTAGATAAAAATTACTCTCTTATGTAATGAATTTTCCAAATAAGAAATTTAAAATCTTAAAAAATGTTATTGTATTATAACATCATGATTTATTTTAAGGAAAATGCAATTAATTGTAAAAATGTTTAACCTTCTGTAATAATGGAAATTAACTTAGTTTTTAACTTCTTACAAAAACAACTTACTTCAATTCTTGAGATATTATACAATTGTAATGACAATTATTACTCTGAAATAAAAATGTATTCTTTACTAAAATTTTTTTTAAACACTACACAAAGTTTCAAAACATCTTCCTTCTGGTTCTTATAACGAAAATGTTCACTCCATAAACAGTACTGAAATGATCCCTAGCACACGGGTACTGTACTGACAAGTCTCTCGTCTTCATTTTCCATTTCACAAAATTCAAATAAAATATATTGTAAAACTTAAAAAGAAACCATCACAGGTCACACATTTAGGCGCACACGGATTATTACTCCATAAAAACTAAACACAATAAGGCGCTCACAGAGATTTCGTCCAAGCACTACAAACACAACATCGGGTGCTGCTCACGGAGGAATCGTCCAGTCTCGCACGGAAGTAGACCTCACACTGACAGATTTTGATAAAGATAAGCGGGAGGCTATTGTGTCGCTTCCCCGAAAGATGCTCGTGAATTACACTGTGGGAAACGACTGCCAACATCAGAAAAGTAGTACTATTTTTAATAATAAAAAATACACGGAGGAAAACTCCGTTTAGCGCCCGATGTAGGGTTAAATATTACACCAATCATTATAACTTAAATAGTTTTTTAGCGATTGAACTTGCCCACGATGAGTACCAGATTTTTAAGAGGATCATAGTCATACGTACGTGTAACCATACCAGATCTATAGTTAATAATGTAGAAAAAATTAACATAGGTACAAAAAAAGGAATTAAACAATTTTTGGAATATGAGATAAATTTGAAATATTGTATGGTTTTTCACCTTTTTTCCAAACATTTCAATGTTTCATTGATACATTTTACTATCATATCTGATGTAATTCAGAGCGTTCTTACTTTCCAGTTTAATCAATCAAGGTTGCAAGCAAAAACTAAATAAAAGTATGTTCGTACAGCCAAGTTAACCCTTTTAACCCTGACCATTATACAGGCGATGTCACAAAACTCCTAAGCCATTTTAAGACGAAATGTACGAGTTTTTTGTAAACAACTCATAACTAGGCTATTTTTAAGTTTTTAAGCTAATCTTTTTTGGTTTTTAATTCTTAGCCTATTAAATGTAGTTTACAGAAAAATGGTTAAAAAAACTAAATTTGTACTATCTTAAAATAAATTTTTTATATTTATATACATATATATATATATATATATATATATATATATATATATATATATATATATATATATATACAGTATATATACAGTAGAATCATAATATTATTTACCACACCTCGGTTTATATTCTATAGCCAATATCGAAATTTATTTACCACGGCTTGCAGACGCGCAGTTGCACGCACTAGTCTCCCACGACTCTTGCGTTATTTTGGTGTATCTATATTGTTTACATTTTCCTGTGCTGTCCTCAGTTGAGCTAATAGGTTTTAACCTGTAAACAGTTCGTTGATTATTTCCAGTGCGGTTAGTACAGTACATTACAATTGTTTTGTTTCGTCAAGTGCTGTGTACTGTAGGTTGGATTATCCGGCCGAATCGTTATCCGGCCAGGGGCTCGGTCCCGTGGTGGCCGGATATGAGGTTCTACTGTACTTATATAAAATAAATAAATATTTTGAAATTTCAAGTTGTTGATGAAAACCATAGAACTAAACAATATGAAGACAAATATCTATTCCTTTTGTATTAAATTTAATTATTAACCTAAGGCAAAATATACAGGGTGTTTGAAAAGTATGAGTATGGCTTAATATTTTAAACCATGAGTGATAACACTATAAACTTTGCACAGTGTCATATGCTATGTAAACTATTTTTCCTTGCTATTACCATGACATGCCAACCATGGGGGACGGCCCACAGAGGAAAACATGGAAATCTTAAATTGAAGCATGGGTCGAGTGATACCTCATTTGAAAGGCTCACTTAGTAGAGTTGAATGCCGCAAACCGCATCTCAAAAGGTTTATCCAATCAAATGGCGGGTTGTTTTAGGTACACATTGTTAAGTACATTATTTGCCATTTCTGACTGGATCGTCGTATTCTGATGCGGTAGGCGGCGTTTCACTCTACTAACCAATGTGTTTTCACTGACTTTTTTTTCACAATAAATACCAATGTTTTTTTAGTTTTATTTATTGTGTTATAAATTTATGACATAATTTGCTAATTAAAAAAAAGTCAGTGAAAACACATTGGTTAGTAGAGTGAAACGCCGCCTACCGCATCAGAATACGACGATCCAGTCAGAAATGGCAGCGACGCGGTAAACAGCTAGTATATATATAAGTATATAAAATAAATAAATATTTTGAAATTTCAAGTTGTTGATGAAAACCATACAGCTAAACAATATTTGACACACAAAATATCTATTCCTTTTGTATTAAATTTAATTATTAATCTAAGGAAACAAAATATATATATGTCCACTGTATTTAAAAGTTGAGAAACGTAAATGTTTGTAAAGACGCGTAACTTTTCCTTTTTGCCATTTCTTTGCAAGAAAATGAAATACAAAAAACATAAAACCAAAGTTATTTCTAGTAAAATAATTAAAACTGTTTATAGCATATATATTTTTTTAAAAATGTAAGTACAACATTTACAGTAGCAGAAAATGTTTTCAGAAATATCAAGATAGCTATCACTCAAATCTTTGTCATTGACCACATCCACGCCACTTGCAGCTAAGTTACTAATCGGTTTATTTTCACTTACGGGAGACTTAGAATGATTCCAAAACTCATTTTCAAATTACATAAATAACAAACTAAAATTTAACTGTTGTGCTTTATACCATTTTAACCTAAAACCATGAAGCAAGTTCACAGAATAGTGAAATACAGCTGTCTGCGAAGATCAGCGAGCAGTCAGCCGAGATAAATTGCAATTTCTGAATCACAGACTGACAAAATACAAAGTCAAAGCTTTACAAACAAATATATTCAATGCTAGATATCTTTGTACACAAGTCTGTAAAATTTCAAAGCATTTGATAAAATAGGTGGCCAGTAAAATAATACAAAGTGCACTTCTACACAATACGGTTGTTGGGAGTTGACGCCATTTTTACGAGCTCCGTATTATACGGATGTCGGGGTTAAAAGGGGTAATTAATACTGTACTGTATAATTTAGTGCATTCTTACTTTCCAGTTTAATCAATCATGGTTGCAAGCAAACACTAATGTTTGTATTGCCAAGTTAATTAATACTGTTCTGTATAATTCAGTTGGAAATGAACAAAGTTACAATTACAATTAATATGAGACACAAACATGGGAATTTTATTCAATAGGTAACATTACTTGTTGTTAGTTGAACTAACAAAACTATATAATCCCAACATTTGCAATGGGACTAAGGTGTAAAACGGATTAATTGAAAAAGCTAAACAAGATTGTGCACATCTATCAGAGGGGAACCAAAAAGACAATGAGAATTAGATCGAGGTGAAATGGAAAACTACGGTACTACAAAGCCAGAGCAAGCTAAGACATGCAAGCGGCAAGCCAAGACAGCAAGTACCGTTGAGCCAGGAGGCTAGAGGGAATCGTGCAGCGCCAGTCTGAATAGATCGTGTTGGACGTAGAAGCTTGTGCCTATCGGCTTCAGAACGAATGTCTGACTATACGCGTGTGGCGGATCCTCATCCGTCTGTGAACAAACACAGTACTGCACACTGACTGACTCCCTCCTCAGCACTTAGGCTAACTGGACAGATGAGAAATAAGAAGGAGAATATGGTCAGTTCAGATTAGTCATTGTCAACCACTAACTTTTCTACATCTACATGATAAAAAAAAACAATACCTCGATAGTATGAAAAGCTCAAGACGACAAAACGCTAGATACATTAACGAGTTACCAGAATAGTACTACACTTGTCAAATGTTTCACAGTATGCATTTTCTCCTGTTTGACAGGTGATGCATAGCTTTTTAATTTTAAGTTCAGTGCAGTCAGTTTTGTTTACTTCTCTTTTTGTTGTACAGACTTAAATATACAAATCGTGCACTGCTATTTTATTCACTGTACAAGTGGCATGTGTATGTTCCTGTAGTGGCACAGTATTTTAGATCTACTGGTAGTATTGTTTTAAATCATGATTTGACATTTAAAGAATGCTCTAAATACAATACTTTATATATCTTTAGACTAAAAATAAGTTATAGAAAGAACAAAAATCGTTTCCAAATTGTACTTATAAATTCATTAACAAGTTTAGTAAATATAAATACATACATTTTTATATCTAAATTCTGGCCTATACGTAATTCCATATGTTTACTGAAATAAATCCAGAATATACATTTTGTCCCAGATATTTCGCTGATGTCAGAAATACAGGATCAATAACTATCACGACCGGTTCCAAAAATCAAAATTTATTGCAGGTATCATTACAATAACTTAATAACCTCAAAATACATTCCTCCTGCATCAATACAGTTCTTCATCCTCTTCTACTGGGTGGCCTATTGCCATGCACTTAATTAAGCCTCAAGGGCCTTTTGCGCACTCCAGAAGCACATCGTAAAGCCGACCAGTCTACAGTTTTTTTACCAGCAATTAAGATCGTTCCAGATGGCACAAACTCCTTGTGAACAACGCCACATCGGTTGAAAAAAAAAACAATCAGCATGGTTTTGATTTTTTATTTTGACATCTGAGCTTTTTCAGAAGCAGGGGACTCCTTAGGGTTTCATTCTGAAATTCAACCCTTTGTTTTCGGGTTGTACTGGAATACCCACGATTCATCGCCAGTAATAACGTTGTTGAGAAAATCTTCATCTTCCAGGGACGCAGTCAAAAATTTCTTGCAAAATTTCCACCCGCTAAAGTTTTTGTTCCTCGATCAAGGCTTTTGACACCAGCTTTGCACACACTTCCCTGATCACAAAATCCTCTGTTACAATGGTGTGAATGGTTCCGACTGAAAGGCCGGTCTCCTTCCGATCGCAGAGGGTTTAGAACTTTAAGATTTGAAATACTTGCAGCTCAGTTCATCAAATATTGTCAGTCTTAATGGGAATGAGCTGCCAAGAAATTTGAGAGTAAATATTTTCTATTTTGACAATACACCGGATTATGCAACTACCTCAGCATGCTAAGATTTAGCTTGAAACCACCTGACCCCATTTCCCAACACCCACCTGATTTCACCTTGTATAATGTTTTTGTTTCTGAACATAAGAGATAAGGAACATGAAGAAGACAATTTTTTAATGACAGAATGTAAAAGGGACCTAATAGATTAAGCTCAACAAAAATGAGGAGAAAACAAATCGGCTTTTGTATTAACCATGATTAATATAACCTCAAGTACTGCCACTGACCGCACTGAACTCAAAATGTGGTTGCACCACGCAAATCTCCCCCAGTAAACTGATCTAGGAAATTTTTGTATACAGCTTCATTACAACAATAAGTTATCATTCCAGGGCTTATTATTAACACATTCCCCAAACTCTATTATAATACTTACTGTCAACTCTATACAATACACAAGCAAAGTACGCTTATATCGATTACCAGCATTTAAAACTGCACGAACACATTCGCTACAACAAATGTACAACCAGTGCAAAAGATTGCCATAAAGGGCAAGGACATTGCCAGACATCTTTGCAGACAGGAACAAAATTTCAAACCGATAAAATAGACCACCATTATGCCACTGACATATCGAACGTTAAAATATCGAACTTTCGTCTGTTTTACCAAGAACAAACAGTACATATCTAAAACGCTTATCAGTGACATAAAACATATGTCAAATAAACGCCTTGGTTAGTTTTGGAAAAGAATTGTATCATGATAGTAGCAAATGTGTTAAGCAACTTTTTATATTAGAACTATATCACTACTTACACACGTACGATGCAAACTGACCTGTAAACGTCCTAAAACATTTATAAGGACTCCTCCGTCAAACATTGGTTGTGAGTCCACGGCTGTGATGATTCTGTTTATTTTTTGAAATGTTAGGCTCTGCAACAAACGATAATACACTGTTCGTGGCATAGCACAATATCATGTTAAATCAATTTAAAATTATCTGTTGGTATTGAAATCACTTGGTATAATAGTTTAACTTCAGAGATGTAATATTGTATATGTGAGTGTAAATAAATACTTTGGAAATTATTAAAAACAAGAAAATTTTTAAATATACACTTTTATTTTCTTTTAGTAACACTCATACCAGAGACAATTATTTTTGTGGTTCTTGTAAGTTTGTGTGTATGTGTGTGTGTGCATCATAAATTTTCTTCTAATGACCAAATTTGTGTACTCATAGCAAGTAAATTTTCAAGTCTTATTGGAGAATTTTCATTTTAGATTTTAATGGTAATAAAGTGTATTAGCAACAATCAAACGTTTTGTATATTAATGACTTTATAGAGTAACATAATGGTATCAAACATACGGATATGCACGTCAAGGCATACTCATGCCTCATACTCTTCAATCAATGAATGCGTTTAATACGCCCTGGGGCACCTCGAAATCCTGCCAGTGGCTACGCAGTTGAGTGACAGTGATTAACAAATTAACTTATCGCATAGAAGATTTTTTCTAAATATTGCCTTTCTGCTAGGCTAGTTTAATAATGTCATATCGAATCACTAAATTACCATTAATACATTTACGGCTCCCATAAATTACATAAAATTACTTTTATACCAAACAAAAACGTGTCCAACACAGACTACTATGTGATTGCAATTGTAAATAATAAAAAAAAAAAAACAATATTTTATTTGAGATTTTTATGATGGTTAATTTACAATAATATGCATAAAGGCAAATATTTGTTACCAATGTGAATTAATTATTATGTGAATTGTAATGTCACAACACTTTATTGTTTTTATTCATCGACTCTATTGAGGTGAGCTGAGGGTGTGGGGTTCCATGGAAAGTAGTTCAAACCTAAAGGGAGCCTTGAGTGAGAAAAGTTTGAGAAACAATGCTATGAGCTACTAAGTGTTACAAAGGAAATTTGGTGTTGGAATAAGTAGTATATTTTACTTCATTGGTTTAGGAGATTTTAACTAGTAAACCGCAATCAGTGAATATTAGATATTGACAATTGATTAATATTTTAATTCACCAATATTGATTATCTGTGGTGTTCCATAGAGCTCTGTTTTGGAACCATAATTTTTTTAACACATTACAGTGGTGATGGCAATTTTTCAGGGTTTCTTAACTACCTTTGCAGATGATAATATAAAATCTAAGAAACAGTTGAAGTTAAAACATGAAAATTGATTAGATAAAGTAACGTTCACGTTTGATAAGAGTGATTTCATACTTAGTAATAAATAAAAAACCAAACATATATTTTGTCATCAAGAATCACTTCACTTATCTAATCCACAAAATTAATTGTTTTTAAACAGTCAACATGTAACGAGTTTGAAATTGGTCAGAATAATTGTGGTGGTAATAATTATTATACATTAAAACATATGTGTGACTAATTTAAAAAACAATAATTAAATACAGTACACCATACTTACATTTAGCTTTTCCATTATTTTCATAGCTCCTTGAAGCTGCATACCTTCAAATGTCATAAAGGAAGTCTCTGCCTGCAACAATTATTGCAAGATTTTCAGCTAAATGACAATATTAACTGGTATCTGGCTTGCTAGTTCTCTCTTACAATGTAATATTTGCCAAACTTTTTCACTGCTATGAGGGATATTTCTCTGGAGCTGAAGGTGTTTTGATGTGTTTTGCATGTGTCAGCACAACACATGTAATGATTGTGGTGCTACCTGTAAAAGCTATGAATGAATGACTAACGTTTATTCCAGCAGTTTTTATACACATATATACAATCTTTCTTAGATGAAATGGCTTTTATTATATATACAGCAGCTTATATATAGAAGAAAATGTAAGATAAGTGTAACGAATACCACAATAAATACTTCCATACTTTTTTTCCACCCTGTATAACAATACTGGAAAGCCTACATGGGCAATCTGCCTGTGCGTAGGCCTAGTTGCATCTAGCCGTCAATATAAAATTTAAATAATACGCTGGATATGTTAGTAATAGAGTAAGAATAAGGTAAAAAATATAAAGGGATATATTATGTCTATTGCTTCTTGAATTTTACTGTGTAAGTGATTGCTTTTATTCAAGCGGTGGAAAAACAAATTTAATAAAAATGATGGTATGTTTGGCTAAACTAAATAACTCATTTATGGAGGAGTGAGATGAGATGAGATGAGAGAGAGGAGAGAGTGTGTGTGTGTATATATTACATTGTAAAATTTCCTATGATTGCGTATACAATATTCCGTGAATGAATATTAATAGTAGAACAGGTTACAGTATACATTTTACTAAAGTAATGGAAGTAATTAAACATAAAACATATTATTGAATCTTATAAAACAGTGCACTTGCCGTATCAAGGTAAATACAAAATACAAAAAGTATAAAATATTATTCAATTTGGTTCAGAGTATAAAGACTACAAACATACATTGATCACATAAAATAACTATCTCTCTTTCACACATACGTAACATTCAATATTAAAAATAATATCGTGTCCAAAATGTTAGAACAATTGTATACAAACGACAGGTATTACGCTATAAATAAATTGTCAATCAATCGTACATGCTTTCACAATTTCTCTGTCATTCTCATCAAATTATATACCAGAACAAGGGGATTGATCCAATTTTTTTTAAATTTCATCCCAGCGGCTCATCATAAACATGTCAAAAAGTAAAAAAAAATCCCTTGACATAAAAAGGTGTCTCAATCGAGCTTTTATGTTTGATTGTCAGGGAGCCTGTAGATAAGTTTAACACCAACCTCTGATGCAAATGTTCAAACACGACAATTCTATACTGCCAAACACAGAGGTAGTCTCGGCCTCTAGTCACATATTGGTGAATATCCATGACTTGAACCAAGTTGCATTTGAATCATCAGTACATACAACCTCTCCAATGTAGATACAGGGCGAAGTCAGTAATTCCAGCCCCTGAGGTATTTTTGCATGAATCTCTAAATTTTATTTTAAAATAATTCGGACCGCTTTCTTTCAGCTAAAATTACCCTTCAAAAGTTGTATTTAGAACAGCTACTCCAAAGCCCTAACCTATATATTATAAATGGTACATAAGGCCAAAATAGCCTGTCCTTAATATATACAAGGAACAGAATTTTGAGAGGTTTTGTAAGACATAAACTTTCGATATGGTCGACCCAAGTCAGTCCCTGATTAAGATACATGCTAAGGAATTAAGTGGAGCCAGTTTCCTCCAGGTGGATATCATCTGTCATAACGGCGATGTGATCATTATGATCGTGTTGCCGAAGACAGAAATTAATCACGTCTGATTTAGACTGTAGATTTACTGATGAGAAATACTGAATACTCAAATTCAGTTCTAGAAAGGAATTCATTTATAATTCTAATGCATTGTATTTCTATTTCTTCTTTTGAATTTATGCTAATGCAAATAGTTTAATGAGTTCAATGTGTAAATGTATAAAAGAATTGGGATTGGTTCCAAGATAGAGGTACTTTGGGATTATACCGACCACACCAGTATGAAGAACACAAAAATATAAATTTATAGAAACAAACATGATAGAACGAAAAAACAACTGTTTAATTACAAAATTACAAACTTACAAGCATTTCCAGGTATTGTGATCGGTATTGTTGTCGCTGTTATCTTATCTTTCTCGAGAATCCCGATTACGGCAGGCCGCGCGGCATCACATGATTTGCACAGTACATAATTGCATTTCCATTACAATTCAATTTATATTTCTGATCAGCCCCTCTAGAATTTGATATTTTACTGATAGGTACTATCTTGAGGGATGTTTTTCTTTCGTCGACATCAGCGCGGTGCTGCCGAAGCCCGCGCTGATGGCCGGAGACACTCGCATTTTGGGTGGCGGAGTGTGATCAAGAATAAAAACAAGTTTTGAGTGTGTTTTCAATAAAGAGTTTAGTTTTAGTTTGGTAATGTTTGTTTTTGTTGAATTTTTGTGTTTGGAGAAATGTAGAGGTAAAACACGGAAGTACAACAAAGCGACGCACCAGCTGAATGGGCGGCGAGACTCTGCAATCACGTTATCTACTAGACCGCTCGACTTTGACCTCTGTCTGAGGATGGGGAGGGGTTTGCGATAAGACAATTCCTGTTTTATATTGACGAAATATTGTTCTACTACGCTAATCTAGTAATCAATAGAAGCAAAATGTCAAATAACGATTCATGTCTGGGCGTGGTCGGTATAATCCCAAAGTACCAAGATAGATTCTTGCAGTACACCATAAGCCATTGTTATATATTCTTACAAAGAATTCAAAATCGGCACAAACCGACTTCTGTTCCTGAGGTAAGATCCATTCCCACCGGTGGTGACCTGTTTTTCTGAGGTGATCTCTTCTGAGCTATTCAAGTAGCAGACTTCGAACACCACTTGTCATTAGCTGGTGATACAATGTCTCGTGTTGTACTTGGTTAAATGCTTAGGATAGGTCAATAAATTGCTTAGCATACATTCTCGCCTCTCCAGAACATCGACGATTGTTTCTATAAGATTTTTGACAGCATCAATAGTGGATTTCTACTTTCCAAAACTGAATTTGTAAACTAATTTGTGTTTACAAAATGATTCCAATCTTGCCAATAATATCTTTTCTAAAGCCGGAAGGATTGAAATGGAATGACAATATGCCTACAAGACCAATATTGTTTTTTTTTTTTTTTTTTAATGGGATGGCTTTTACTATGTTCAGGAGGGAAAGTATAATGCCTTGAGCAGAGGACAAGTTAATCAAATTTGTGAGTGGAGACTAAATTTGCTTTCAGATACGTTTTAGTAACAAAACAGAAAGCTGTTAATGTAACATGATATTTAGGTCACTGAATAAGATGGGCCACATTCTCACTCACAGTAGACAGCACCAAACTTCGATGATTCTTCACCACAGTTGGGATGGGTTGTGGTTCTTCACCACAACTGATGCAACGGGAGAGAAAAAAGCATTAAATTCACTTGCTATTATTCACAAATCTATAATTAGTTTTGAAATTTATGAACCAGTGGTCTTTACCATGGCAGCTTTGATAATGCTCTTAGGAGTTTTGGAAAAATGTTCATAATGTTTTAGTTTGTTTTGGATTTTACGTGATTTTTTCGTGTTTATTGTTTTACGATAATTGTTCTTAAAATTTCTACAAAAAGTTTTCTATAAAATAGTTTACTTTCTGATCATACATAAATTGAATTGTAAAACTTCAAACAAGCTGACAAGTTAAAAATTTCTTGGGTCATCAAGAAAATTAGTTTTGTTCATTTCCGTTGTTTGAAGTAGCATGTAACGTTCAAGTAATGTAACAACTGTAATGATCTCAAATGTTATTATAAACTTCACTTTGTAATCACGAATGCCTATCAGCAGTGTTAGGGTTAAAGGAAATATTGATTTTGTCTCTCAATGCCTTCTACCAGAGACGACTGTAAGTACTGAGATTCAAAATATCAGTCACTTTGATTCATTTAAGTTACATTGCAATAATACATCAAAACAAAGATAACCTTAACTATTTGAAGTCTGCTAATGTAACAAATGTTATGTATACATTGTTCATTATAGCACACTATCCCTATCTGGTTTTCCATCCAAAACAACTTCACCTATACTCAGCTTTGACCCTCTTATCAGTACACCTCCTTCCGGTAAAAGAAAAAAATTGTCCAAAGACAAAACTATGAATCCCAGTTAAGATTAGAAAATTATTGTCTTGTATAAAGTAATTATCATAATTTTAATTCTTTAGACGATCTTTTAAATAAAAACATAAATCGCTGGCCAATCTGTAATAATGCTAGATATAATGATAAATTTATTTGGCTTATGCATTTGAACATCCAAGGTAGATTAACAGAAATTTTTTTTTAATTAGCTTAATTAGAGATAATTTTTAAGAACACAAATAAATCAATAGTCTGCTTAAATGATCATTGGATTAAGAATGAAAATGTCCATTTGTTAAACAGTATCCTAACTATAATCTTGCTAAGTTTTACTTCAGAGAAGCTTTATTCCATGGTGGTATTTGCATCCAAAGTTACGATTTTAAATGTACACTAGTAAGTTATATTTTTGAAGTTACAGTGTACACATATGATGTATGTGATTGTTAAAAACTCCAAAAATTCAACACTGTATGTCTCTAAAATATGAAAAAGGTGATGTTAAAATTTGAAATTTGGCAAATATGCCAAGGCTACTTATCTCTCTGTGTAAAAGTATAACCATAGTTTCATTACTATAAAAGTATTGAAAGTATTTATTAGATGTGGAATGAGCCAGGTATATAATGACTATTTATACCCAGCAAATAACAACTTACTTCTTTGCAATAGCCTTAAAATGTTCGGTACTTTGGGATTATACCGACCACACCCAGACATGAATCGTTATTTGACATTTTGCTTCTACTGATTACTAGATTAGCGTAGAACAATATTTCGTCAATATAAAACAGGAATTGTCTTATCGCAAACCCCTCCCCATCCTCAGGACAGAGGTCAAAGTCGAGCGGTCTAGTAGATAACGTGATTGCAGAGTCTCGCACCGCCCGTTCAGCTGGTTCGTCGCTTTGTTGTACTTCCGTGTTTTACCTCTACATTTCTCTAAACACACAAAAATTCAACAAAAACAAACATTACTAAACTCTTTATTGAAAAAACACTTAAAACTTGTTTTTATTCAGAAGCTCCGCCACCCAAAATGCTGATGTCGACGAAAGAAAAACATCCCTCGAGATAGTACCTATCAGTAAAATATCAAATACTAGAGGGGCTGATCAGAAATATAAATTGAATTGTAATGGAAAGGCAATTATGTACAGTGCAAATCATGTGATGCCGCGCGGCGGCCGTAATCGGGATTCTCAAGAAAGATAAGATAACAGCGACAACGATACCGATCACAATACCTGGAAACACTTGTAAGTTTGTAATTTTATAATTAAACAGTTGTTTTTTTCGTTCTATCATGTTTGTTTCTATAAATTTATATTTTTGTGTTCTTCATACTGGTGTGGTCGGTATAATCCCAAAAGTACCCAATGTTCATTAATACATACTTTAATGCTAGAACTAAGAACATCAATGTGCCGCCATGTAGGTTTCGACAGTTCAAAAACCCTTCTCTGGGTGTCGGCTAATAAGTTATTTGTTGTATCCTAGTAGATTGGAGTCTGTGCATAGGGAAGTATGGGAATGTGGTTTATAAGCTTATAAACATGACAATGTATTCGAGTGTTGAATATGCCACTTTGATAAGTCTTTCAGATCCCACAAATTAAATTTTACAATAAGAAATCTGTCTTTGTCATATGTTACAGCTTAATGTATTGGGCTAATCAGATCTTCAATAGCAAATAGCATATTAAACAAAATTACACAAAAAACATGTATTGATTTTTAACTTGTTAAATTTATTTTGAATAAATACTTGTGACACTATCTATAAATACTAATCAAGGATAAAGTAGGCCTAGTCAAATATAAAGCTAGTTTCAAGTACTTAAAAGTCATCTCAGGTTAGGACCAGGTTCAAATCAGTGTTCAAAAATGTAAAACAAAAATAGGAATGGTAAGATAGATATAACGTTAGACAATTCTTGGTATACTTACATTGTACATATTTACCAAATTCGGCCTTTGGGCAGGGTCATCAAATAGCAAATAGTATTGCTGAACGAATCCCTTTCCTATTGCCTCGTAAGCTGGATTGAGATTTAGAGGTACTGCCATATTTAAATTTTAAGTAAATATACTACTTTTCTATAATGTTAAATAATAATTTAGATTAAAGATAAACTCAGTATAATTACAAATGCCGATATTTTCCTATTATCAAACTTATCCACAGCGTTGATTCACGGAAAACCTCACTTTCCATGCGAATTCATTAAAAATGCCCGTTCCGTTCCTGATCTAACGTAACTAACCATACCTAACCTTCTAAACCAATGTTCCCTCTTTCTTGATGCTTCTACACAAATCCTATGATTATAAAGGCCGTGGGAATACTGTAAATTGTAAATCTAAGTTTACACTGACAAGAAATTGCAATAAATTTGGTGTCATATAGTAAAAATAATGCTAGTCTAAAAGGGTGCAAGATCTCTCCCGAGCAGTGTCAATGTTGAACTTTTGACTTTCACTTTGTCCATTGAAATTTCTTTGTCCGAGAATTAGAGAACATTGTCGGTCTGTAAAACAGTTTAGTGTAAACAGATCTCTACCGAGACTACTGCCGGACAATCTCGTATTTAAAAGAACTATTAGAGCAGTGTTATACATTAAATTTTTAATTACAAGCATTGTCGAGATTTCAGTGAAGTGTATGGACAGATTTTGTATTTACTTCAGCAACAACCACCTTATGCGATGCAGTTGTCACAAGTTCGTGTTATCATGATTACAATTTCTTATCATTGCACATATTAGCCAGCAGTAGCTAAAGCACTCTCGTTAGTGTAGACTTAGCTTAAATGCATTTGTAACGAGCCTTAACCAAAGGCAGGTTATGATATTTAGTAGTCTAAGAACCCAGAGCAAATTTGTAAAAGGACACAACCTGTTTGTTCGTGATATCAATAAAGGAATTTCTCCCAGGACATAATGAATCATCAACCACGCTAGTTTTGTTGGAGGTCGAAATGGGAGGGTATCGAAAAGATAACAAATGCAAAACTATAGGTTTTCTCTAGTGATAATTTTCTTAATTAACACCTGACCGTGAGACACACAAATACTAGTTATATTATCACGTGATATACGAACACATACTTAAACTATACAAGAAACCACTAGAGTTATACCTAGTGTCAAATTTACATCCAAAAATACCTCCAGTCAAATTTCTCCTGGTAATCAAAATACTGAAAGTGTATTTGTCAAAATGAACTTTGCACAGTCTGGCATGATACTTGGGTGTGTATATATTCCTCCGAGTCTTCACCATTCAGTATATAGTGACTTTTGCCAAACAGCAGAAGAGGTTTGTGGCTTCAGCAACGACAAGTTATTACTGGTAGGGGATTTCAATTTGCCTAATACTGATTGGACGAAATCGCCTCGACCTACTGACGAATCCTCACGCTGTATCATTGATCTGGCAAACTTGTATGATCTCAGGCAGTTCAATAAGGTCCTTAACTTCCGTGGTGTTTCACTGGATGTGGTGTTCTCGTCAATTCCTGACACTGAAGTTGCTCCAGTCCTTGGCTCCTTTCTTCCTGAGGACCGACATCATCCTGCTTTAGAAATAACTTGTGTCGTCCCTGAACCAGCACGTGCAAGTTGCATCAGGCTCGTTCCTTACTTTAGGAAATGTAACATGGGAGCAATATTCAATCGACTGCAGGCCCTCCCATTGCCTATCACTGATGATTTGGCGAATTGTGAGCAGTCTTTTAGCCTCTTCTGCAACCAGCTTTCCCTCATTATAAGCCAGAATACACCTATGAGAAGAGACTATACTTCAAGTTTCCCTAAATGGTTTACCAATGACTTAAAAAGTCTTGTGATCAAGAAGAAGACATCTCATAGGAGATTTAAAGCTACTGGGTGCCCATTGGATCTGGATATTTTTCGAAGCCTGAGAAGCCAATGCAAAGCTCTAGCTACTGAATGTTATGATAATTATATTAGTAGGGTTGAGGACAGTATTCCTTATGGCATAAAATCCTTTTGGTCACATGTCTCGAGCCTCAGAGGTACAACTGGCTTTCCAATTACAATGACACTGAATGGTAAGATTGCTCAAGACCCTGTCAACAAGTGCAATCTGTTTGCTGAGCATTTATTTTCTTCGGTTTTTTGTGTTGAAGATATCCCGGTTCCATCCTTTGACTTTGCCCAAGGTGACTCTCTTTCATCGATTGTGGTCTCTGCAACAGAGGTTCAAAGGAAGCTCGAAAATCTTGACCCGTCCAAAAGTGCTGGCCCAGATGGCATACCTCCAGTTGTGTTGAAACTCTGCTCCCCTGTCCTTGCTGCTCATTTAGCCATCTTCTTTAATGCATTGCTGCATGCTGGTATCTTTCCATCTGTCCTGAAGCAGGGCTTTGTCGTACCGATCTTTAAGTCCGGTGACCGTGCTAGTATATTGAACTACAGGCCTATTGTGATTCAACCTGTATTGGCTAAGGTTTATGAATCCTTGGTTTTGGACTACCTTCATAACTACCTGAAGAAATATATAACAAGTAGTCAGCATGGTTTTCTTCAAGGCCGCTCTACTATGACGAATCTTCTATCACTTTATGAATACGTAACTTCAGCTTTCGTCAACTCTAACGAAGTTGATTGCTGTTATTTGGATTTCTCGAAGGCCTTTGATAGGGTTCATCATGGCCTGTTAGTTGCAAAACTTGCAGGCTATGGTATCAGCGGCTACCTTGTCAAGTGGTTGACCAGCTACTTTGAGAATCGTTTCGTAATTGTTACGTGCGAAGGGGCCTTCTCATCACCATTTAAGGCTCTTTCTGGCGTCCCTCAAGGGTCACACCTTGGTCCTTTACTATTTAATGTCTTTATAAATGACATTACTGCAGTACTGACGGTTGATTGTCTGGTGTTTGCCGACGATCGGAAGATATTCACCCAGGTCTCTTCATCTTCAGACCAGGAGAACCTTCAACGATCCCTAACAAGTATCGAGACCTGGTGTGTCGAGAATGCTATGGTACTTAATATATTATCCAAATGCTATGTGGTCTCATTTCAAGACGTGCTGTTTGCTTTACTTTGACCTGTTACCTTACTATTGTTATATTATTTTAGGATTATTTATTGGGGTTAATGTTAATATTTAAGTTGTTGTTTTATCTAATGTTTACGCTTATATGTAATTATTGTTATGTTATATTATATATATATATATATATATATATATATATATATATATATATATATATATATATATTATAGTTATTGTTTATTGTGTTATTTATTTATATATTGTTATATTATTATGTTATTATTGTTGTTATTCTTATTGTTTCACTATATTCATTTGCTGTTAAATAAATTGTATAGTAACTGATTGGTTGAGACAAAACTTATAAGTTATTGAATATATTATTGGTCTATTATGACCAGTTAATTATATGCTTGAGCATTTTGTCAGAACCGGAGTTTTCTATTGAAGCAGCGATCATTTTTGCGCATAGAGTGTCAGATCAATGTATATTAATATCAATGTATTTATTTTTTTATTGTAAATTGTAGCCTGGTAAGTTTTTATATTAATTATTTGTATGTTTAAGTTATTTAGATTAAGATATTGAAATTGTATAATGGATTTGCCGTTGGAAGTGAAAAATAAAAAATAAATAAAATAAACTACAGTATTGGTGGTGGGACCTTGAGAGGAGAAGTTAGTGTCAAGGATCTGGGAGTAATCTTTACTTCTACTCTAAACCCTGCTGAACACATAAATCATGTTACCTCAAGAGCCAATTCAATCTTAGGCTTCATCCTTAGATCCTCGAGGGATTTCAGATCACCACAGTCACTACTGGTTCTCTACAAGACCCTTGTACGCCCAATCCTGGAATACGGATCAATCATCTGGTCGCCTTATCAGCTTGGCCAAATCGAATTGTTGAATAAAGTCCAGACTCGTTTTCTTCGAGTATTGGGTGTTCGGTCTTGGATACGACTACAGAACCCCTCCATTTCTTGAGCTCCAGGTCCGTTTTGATGTCCAACCTCTCCACCTTAGACGTCAGTTTCTCGACCTAATTTTCCTTTTTAAGCTGATCAATGGTGGAGTTGATTCTGCTCACTTGCTGCTGCAGATCAACTTCCTTATACCAAGAGGAACCAGATCTTCACACATGTTTGCACGCAAATATCAGCCAACGAACTATTCGCTCAATAGTGGTCTTGCCAGATTGCAGCGCCTTGGGAACGAAATTTACTCAAGAATAGATTTTTCAGTGAATCTTTGCTGTCCTTCAGGAAGAAATTATTTTATTTGATCTTTGAGCAACACTAAACTAATCTAGATGCTTAGTCTTGGGTAATATATTTGTTTTTCTGGTTAATCATAGTTGTACTGCCAATTGTTCCTGTTTTCTTACTTTATCCCTGTTAATGTTTTCTCTTAGTAAGCTCTCACCATTGTTGATGTCTTTGCTGTTGTTTTGTTTGTTATTGTTGTTACTGTTATTTATTATTATTGTATTGTTGAATTATTTAGCCACTAGTAGAATATTGTATGTAGTATAGTATTTGCCATCTCGAAAATGTTCCTTTAATTTATATTATTATTGTAAATGGTGTATCCGTTGGAAGAATAAATGGTAATTAACATATTAACGGCCGGGGCGGAAAAATACGAGTTTTGCGTTAAAAACTTATTGGAATCGTCATATAGAACAAAAAAGTAGAAGGTTTGATGGGGTGGAAATAAGAAATAACGAAGTTCTAGAAAATGAAAAATTAAATAACTTTTCAGTAATATCTCCATGTTCTACATCCACGTCTAGCGTCACGTGACCTTTTGTGGCCAATGATTGAACCTCGTGATGACGCCATCGGTTGCGCCGCCATCTTTGCAAACGTAAATGAAAAATAATACAGAAATGAGCAGAATTTTGATCAAAATAAATAATGTTTTTTCTTAATTTCAAGAAAAAAAATTAGTGCCTCCGGCCTGATGTAAATAAAAGAAAAACATCCCTCGAGATAGTACCTATCAGTAAAATATAAAATACTATAGGGGCTGATCAAAAATATAAATTGAAATGTAATGCAAAGGCAATTATTTAAAGTTAAAAAACTAAATAAATCATGAAAAACTCAAATATATAGATGGATCAGAGAACACATACCATTAGTGTGTTGGCGGATACAGCTGAGCAGCAGCAACAAAAAAGTCGTCTATCACAACGAAACGACAAAGTCTCCCGGTTTAAAAACACCACTCGACCGCACGACGAACACATACACTCATTTTTTTAAAATTCCATGTTCAATTAAAAAAGAGATAATTGCGTTTCGGTTAAAACGTAAACTCTTTACGTGTCCTACGAAACACTCCGACACACACAATTCACTAGGGTTGGTTGAACTAGTGGATGGTTTCATCATTGTAAAAATCCGACCTACTGAACACGATATCTTGAGTACAACTGACCCATGCCCCGGAGAACTCAGATAACAGGTACGTTATCAGGCTGCTATCAGTCCCGGCCGCAGATAATATTCAAGTAAACAGATTATCCAGACACAGCACACAAACTGAACATTAAAACATTAGAAACTTAACCACTTATCAATATACCCCCCTAAAATCATGTTATTTGTCATTTGCACCCCATAGTACTATATATATGTTTTGTTCAGGAGGGTGAGCAGAATACGTTGGTAACGTCAAATTCGTGATTTGCCGCCCCGGCGTTTAATCTTACTGGTACGGAATAAATAAATAAATATAGTTGAGGGAGGAGTCTATTTGGCCCGTGAGCAGCCAACCAGGACTGAGCGATGTTGCTGAACTTGCTACCTGCTGTAACCGCTAACCATGCGAGTGCTAGCTTACTGAAAGAATTGTTAGGGCTGTCTTAAACGTATTACACAATGTAATTTTACGGCCGTTAAAAAGTACATATTAATGTTCCGTTTTTCATTTACCTCAAGATATTCAAAACCAAATATCGCAATTAAAAAATGTAATAACAATCGTATAAAGCCATTCATTTTAAGAAGATAAATTATTTGAAAATAAAGAGAATTATTTTCATTGTTCTTAAACGTCAAATTTTAATTGTGCTTATATTTTTTGGAACATTTCAATCACTGAAATCTTTGCGTCGTTGTTCCAAATTCACTATAGGTTAACACTTTACAAGAACAAGGATAAAATACTTGTTTAATTTAAATTATTTTTAGTGAATCCATCATGTTCAGATAATGTTAAGGTAAACATAAAATGAAAATAAAAACAGATAGTTAAACTAAATTAACATGTATAAAACTACTCTCAAGGCTAGATTTGACTTTTAAATTATGTTTGATTAATTTAAATGATAAGTATTCAAAATAATACATGTTTTGTTCAAAACATCTTTGTAATTCAATATCAAATATAATGATAGGATTAATATGGGCAATTTATAAATGTCTTAATGTTCTAAAGTTGGCATTAGGTCACTTTTCCTGTATGTAAAATTTCAATATTATATTAAATATTTGTAAATGTATAGCCAATATAGTTTGTGTGATATGATAATACAATCTAATTTTAAAGGAATCAGCCAGTTTGTACAGTATAGTGGTTAGGTGTTCATTGCATTTTGATTTAGTATATTCCACTGCTGTTAAATTTAGTATTTTTGATTTTGGTTTATTGGATTATATCTATTTTTTATTATAATGCTGAGGTTGTTAGAAGTTTTGAAAGGTAATTTATATCATTGATTCACTATAATTTGGCAATTGTGGCAATATTTACCAAGATACTCTTATTTAATATATTTAATTTCGCTATTTCTATTTTTTATCTTCTATCTTATTTTATCAATATAAATAGTTTCAAATAATATGATCATCACCAACCACACCATAACCTCCATCGTTATCAGCCTCCAACCAAGTACTGTATTCACATAATATTATCTTCTGAAGAACTGGCAACATTTGTAAACATTTTCTAAAGTTATTGAGGTTGAATGTCATCATTATTGTAGCCACTTTGTCGATGCTCCCCTTCCCGATCTACTTGGTTTAATGGCAAATCACACTCATTGACCCCATAGTTTCTTACGTAGTAAAGTGAACAGTCTCCCGCGAAAGTGGACTGCAATGAAGACGCATTAAATCAGCAGTGTGGAAGCTGCGGAGCCACCTTCTGGAACTCCCTATGATCCCATGGCACCTGATCCGAGGATTCCTCTTTTGACTGAGTTTGTAATTTAAAAAATTCCATTGGAGAGTGACTTCATCTCGCATATTCCATGTAATTTCTTTCACATTTCCTCTTGTGTATAATATCTGTCAGATGTGGAATATCCCGATTAGTCCTCCAAATATCTTTTTAATGCTTGTTTTGTTTAAATTGTCCTCTCTTAAATTGTAACACGAGAGTTGTTGACCGTTGCACTTCCCTTAATTGGGACTTGTAGGGTAGGGTAAGAGACTATTGATTTCAATAGCTGGCGTATTTTACAACTAACTTAAGGCTGGTTTGATAAAGTTTCCGGTGGATTTGTAATACCGATGGTATAGAAAGTGAGACACGAAGTATATTTCCATAATAACGTATATTGCAAATATATTTAGTATGCAGAATTTTATTGGAAAGATTCTTAAGCGTATTCCTAACTCGGGGCTAGCAATGTAGAGGTATGGTGAAAATATACATTTTTTAGCGTATTAGTGAAATATGTATTATCGTTTGAGTTTAACTGTGTGACGCTTGTCAGCCTTCTAGGATCATGATTCCTATAATGCTTACTGGCAAAGTTTTGGACGTATGATCAATCAATAATTCTTTATTGCCATTAAAAAAATAATAAAATACTTTTAAAATGGGAATAAAAATCATTTCGCACTCACGCGCGCGCACACACACACACACACACACACACACACACACACACACACACACACACACACACACACACACACAGAGTGTTTCACTTATTGAAATAAAAAAAGGCATAACGCTTCTATATTTCGTGGGATTTAATACCCACATCTTTAGGAAGCAAAATAGTAATATCAAAAGAACAAGAAACTCAAATAAGAAGAAAATATCAATATATAAATACGCAACTAAAACATTCAAATATCCAGCTGTTGTATCATTAATGGCACAGAAGGAAATTTGGAAAAGTTACTCATATATAATTCTGGAACCATTTTTTAATATTATTGTGACTCAATGATTAATTCGGAACATAAAATGAGAGTGATTAAAATACAGAGTAAAATGCAACAGACTTTCACAATTACAAGGGAAAAGGGTACTCTTTTATTATAATATGAGAAAATTGTGTTGTGAAACGTGGCAACACTGCAGTATAGTTGTCTGTTTGTCGAGTGTGCGGGCGTGGGGTTTTAGAGTTTTTTTTCGTATTGAGTTGTGTTAGTACTGGAGTAGTGTGTGTGTGTACATACGTTGTTCATGTTGCGGCTGTTGGTAATGGGAGGTTGTGTCTAAATGCGTTGATATATATCAGATATTGATATAGTGGAGAGGAGATATGTTGGCTGTGATATTTGTAATTAATGTTTGACTCAGTTTTTGTATTTATTGTGATAAGTGACTAAACCTCCAAACTATTTAACACTTGAAATATTTATTTTAATTGTTCTTTTACTACGAATAATGATGTCTAGATCAGTGAGAGCTGAAACTAGAAGCCGTGCCAAAGATGACATTAAGCGGGTTATGCAAGTAGTAGATAAAGTTAGACATTGGTAAGTATACAAATAATGTGAAAATATTATCCTGTTGATAAACTTATATGAGAACATGACATTGTAGAGTAAAACTGTGCCGACAACTGACGTGATCAGACCCGCCTTCTACCAAACTTGTTATGGTGTCCAGATATTGTTTTCAGTGCTTTTGGTCTAAATTGGCTTATTTTTAATAATCAGTAGGCTCTACAATAAATTTGTATATTAAATGTTAACTTTTCTCTCCCTAGATTTGCCTAAGCGTGTCTGCTATTTCATAGTTTTACATAGTATACAACCCTTACATAGTAAGGTATTATTTTTGTCTCGGTATAGTACCAATTATGTTTGGTAAGGAATAGATACATACTAAACATGTACAATTTCTTATGTTTTAAAACATTTTACATTAAAAAATATATTGTCTATAGTAAATGTGTTGTATACTTCATAAATACAGATGAGCAATCAGTAGCAGTTACAATCAATATAGCTAGATGTCCTTAAAAAATAAATGCTAATATTTATATTGGGGGGGGGAGACTTTAATAAGCGGCCTAGAGTAGGGTACGATTAGTGGACCCGGTTTTTATATTGAAATTGGTAAACAATATTAATCATAACCATCGATATAAGTTAATCAATCAATACTGATTAATTATTTTGAACTATTAACTTAAATAAATAATCTATATCAACAGCTGTAAACACTTTCAAATAATACACGTAGGGAATAAGTAATTTTGATTATTAAAAATAGCAGTCAATTTTAGAAAAATTGCTTTGAAAGATGATAAGATATGTTTTTCGTGGCTTCAACATGTTGGACTCGTACCGAAAAATCCATTATGTGAAATTTGTGGGAAAGAAACAACTGTAACTGTGAGAGGAGCAAATATGGTCGTCTTCAGGGGTAGGGTACGATAAGAGGACCCGGTTTTTTATATAGAAGAATGTAATCATCAATACCTAAATATTCGCTTCTCAAATCCTAGATTATCAACAGGAAGAAGGATCTCCCAGGAGAAAATGTCCGTTTTAGAGGGTGTCAAATGGATTCGAGTAGAAGAGTTTGGGTTTTACTTTTTCAAGGAGTCATACGACCCTAACACTCCATTCAAAAAAGTTAACATAAAACGCTATGTTAACCAGGAAACAGGAGCACAAGACATTGTCATACCTCGTTTATTTAATAAAACAGGGGAACTGTCTAAAGAGAAAAAAGATAACTTATTTGACCAGCTACCATTTATCCCTGAAGAGTACAGGTGGTTCTATTCCATGATCATCAATGGATGATCAAATGGGTGAATAACAAAGGTCCTGATAGGAGATAGTTAGAGGTTTAAGTTATTTAATTTTTTTATTTCAATTTAGAAATGTTGCCTATGAGGAATGTATATGTTGTAAACACCTTGAGTTTGATATTCATAAAAAATAATGAATTGTTTCTGTTTAATTTAATACTACCTTTTGAATAAGTAGTAAGTTTATTTTGTAACTAATTACATTTTATTTTAATACAATAATGGCCTGTTTCAAGTATTTTTTGTGTACTCTCATTATACATTATGTAAATAAAAAGTAATGCAAGTATAAAAGTGTGTATTTACATAATACTACCTTCATCCTTTGGATTATTTATTGTAAAACATCTGAATTCCGTGGATGAAGGAGCTATGTACAGAATTTGTATTATATACATATATATATATATATATATATATATATATATATATATATATACAGCAAATTAAAAAAAAAACACACTTTTACATTGAATATAATCATTTAGAGAACCAATTTCATGTACTAATTACAGAAAAAAATTAAAGGAAAAAAAATTGCAATTAAAAAACTTTGAACTTCAATTACTCAGAATGTATAATTTGTTACATAACCCCTTCATCTACCAAGCCCTTCAAATATTAAATTTTTATTTTAATTTAAAACATACGATTGTTATTGAGGACTATAGATACTTTTACATCAATTGAAGTCTAGGATTTGAGATGCGAATATTAGGTATCGATGACAACATTCTTCAATATAAAAAAACCGGGTCCGCTTATCGTACCCTACCCGCGAACTACACTCGTTATTATCGAACTATTCCATATATTATCCAAGTTCGTTATTATATATTAATCATACGAAACAAGATTGATAATACGTTTACAACAAGAATAATACATTATAATTTTTAATAACATAAATTTAACAGTAACATTACAAAATAACAAAACCAACTATGGCCTAGACCTACACATCAGAAATACGTTACAATATTTATAGATTACGCGGATATCAGTGAGAAACCGCTTATGTGAAGGCAGGAGCCAAACCCATGTATAACTAGAAATTTATCACATAATTTCCTCATATTCTCCGTCATTTTCAAATTCTTAACAAATTAGTTACTTCTCTTGTTAATTGTTTACATGACAAATGACTGTAACTAATAAGTAGGAATTATATGTTTTGTTAAATAAATTTTAATATCGAATTATTCATTTGGATAAAAACAATCAAACCATTCGATAAAAACAACCGAATAAAGAGTGTAGGCTGCTTATTAAAGTCTACCCACATTGGGTATCAGTGAAGTAAATGACCGGAGTAGCAAATAATAATTTCCATGTTATTAACTTATTCTTCTCTTCCTCCTCTACAAAAGTATAGGTGTGGATTTAGGGAGTAGTGATTATGAGTAACAATAATTTTTAATATTGGAAATGGAAATGACCAGAGGCACTTGTGTTCAGTATGAACTTGTATTCTGGGAAAGCCATTGTAATAAAGATATTGTTGTTCTTTTGAGCCAAGCCCCCCTGAATTCACTACTAGTAGTATTATTATCTTAGTATCCAAAGATGACATGATGGCTCATGTCAGAATTGAACAAACTATGTTGGTTCACTGTTACAAGATTTTAAGATGCACAGTGCAGATGTAGGACGAGGAAATATTGCTCTGCACGAGAAAAATAGTTCCACTTTTAATGCTTCTCAAATTTGTTATTTGTCATTTCCACCCGTTTAAACCTTGTACATTTTTATTCAGGAGTTTAATTGTAATCTTATTTCAAAAAATGAATTACAAAATGTGTTGCTAAGCCCTAACCTTGAGAATTATACTGGACCAATTTGGCTGCTTCTTTTTGTAAAATATTTGTTAAAGTCCGAGGAAGGTTTATATAAAAAGAAAGATCTGAAAAGTTATCTAGGATATTTTAGAATTTGGAATAAGGGTGATATTTATGTTTTATAATCCAAATTTAACTGATACTAAACAGCTGTTTTTGACACGTTCTAAAAATGTGTCAGTCAGAAACATTTCTTTAGGTGTACAATTTAAATAGGTATTAGAACTGTGCTGAATCAGTAGTGATGGAGATATCAAATACAAAGTTAATATCTACTTTTACTCAAAATTACACCAGTTATGAAAGTGAACCATTTTTGTAAATATTGTTAAAACGCTGTTATAAAACTAACATTAATTAATAAAACTGTGAATGTACTCGAAACTAGTAGGTTTCTTTGACATTGTGATATGGCATTTTTACAATGGCTCAAGGAAAAACAGAGAAACAAACACTAACATGTTTCAATGATGCATTCTTTCTCAGAATACAATCTGAAAAACAACAAGACTTTTATAACCCAAAACTTTGTAAACAAATATTGTGAAATGGTGCATGAACTTAAAAAGGATTTCTCCCTTATACCGAAAACGATTTATCCCTAGATACCTAGTCTTCTCAGTCCAATGTATGTATGTATATTTTGTTCATCGGGATAACAAGGCAAAGTCATATATGCCAGTGGAAATACTTTAGATCAAAAGTAGATTACAAGAGCTGTAAATAGTCTCTTTTGTTCGAAGTAGATTGAATCCAGTTTTTAGATCAGGACAATAAGGCAAACTTATCTGTTTATATTGTGATTGATTTAACATGTTCGGGCGTTGATACCTTTAAACCGAAGTAGGCTTCTCAGGCTGTACCATTTTCGTTGGGACAGTAAGGAAAACTACTAAGAAAATATCTTGGACCAGAAGTACTGTACCTACAAGACAAGGATTTAAGTAAACGGTTTTTAAACGAAGTAGGTTTCCTAGATTTATGTATTTTTATTTTTGATTGAGGAACAAAGCAGACTCAGCTGTGTCAAATATCACAAGACCAAATATGAAAATATTACTGTATATTTAAAGTACGTAATACCTAAGTTCTTTATAGCATAATACTATGTAGGAATATGCAACACCATATGTCGCACAACAGGCTTTACAGTGGTTGTATACAAAATGTCACATGGTTTTACCTAGTCTGTTTACAAATTTATTTTGAAATGTTTTTATTGCTGAGGATCATGGTACCCATAAGACCGATGTAAAAATGTATGTTATATGTTAATGCTCAGCCAAATCCCATGCAGTAACATGCACCATCATTGAAATGCTAAATTTTAAGTCTATAGTTAAGTTTTTTCTCGAGATATTGTATGGACTGACAGAAAAGAGAAGTGGAATTTTCCAAACGCCAACTTTGCTAACACTAAGCCAACTATTGTTTCAGGGAAAAGAAATGGGTGACAATCGGAGAAACTACAGTGAAAATTTATAAATGGGTACCAATACTAGGTAGTGAACATGTAAGTATTTATACAGCTGTTAAAACATATTTAGGATATTGTATGGAATGCAAATTATGTGGTAGGCTATGTGTACTAGGGTTTGAATTGTATTTATGGTTGTAACTAGTAATTCGACTAGTTACCAATTCTGTATTAGCACATATCAGCAATTTTTAATAGCTTAGCGAAACTCAATGTCAAATGATATAGCGATAGTTTGTATTTATCTCATAGGCTTTTAAAATGTCTTAATTTCCACAACATTTTATTTACTCTTTCTACTGCGTGTAGGGAACATATCTAAGAAACATGTTTTATTCTCTACGATGGATTTTACTCTTTTAATTACAATCCGTGGAATTGAAGTTGTTTACATCTATTCAGTTGTAGTCAGTTCAGTGCCTTGTGCTTACTCTAGGTTTATATTTGATTTATAGTATTATTTTCTGTTTTTCTGGTATTTATAAACAACTGTAATTCTTATTGTTATGTTCCTTAGAAAATGGGCAAGAGGGGGATCAGTAAAGTGAAGGTATTTTAATAAATAATATTCTACAGGGTTTGTATATAATATTTCTGATTCTCAAAATGAATCTAATTGTAAAAGTATAACATTCTGTTAATAACTAATTGATTCCGTTTTTCTGTATTTTGAGACCTTTGATAAACTGGAAATTTTATCTTTCGTTTTAAGATATAAAATAGTGACAGTATTCATATTTTAAAAGGATTTAAAAACCCATTAGAGCATATTTGTTTTCATACAAAATATCTTAAATTCTTTATTTCTTATTATTAATTACCTTGTCCTTTGTTTTGTATATACACACATACGCGCATACATGCCAGCGCACATCACACACATTTGGAAAAAGTTGCAAACGGCTTCTACATTTATATAGGAAAATGCTTAAAATTGCATGTGTGTGCCAATAATTAAATCTGTTATAAGGTAAACTATTAATACTTACCGGTGGTGATTTGATGTTGAACCCCCATGTGTATTACACGAAATCTCGTGCTGTTAAGTTACTCAAAATGCGTATGAGGAAGAATCACTTCGAAGTTCAGTCAGATTATCTGAAATTCTTGGTTATTAGTGACTGATTGCCATGGCTTTATATAACGTGGAAGGTGATATTAGGATGTATAACATGGAATTGTTTTGAATTAACTTATTAACTGAATTAACTGTTATTTTGCAGAAGAAAAAATCAAAAGACCATGGGAACAAGGAAAATGGAATGCTTAAACGACCAGCTCTGGACTCCTCTAATTCAAACTTTGGACTTGCCGAGGACTCAAACACATGTAAGTGTTAAAATTTTGCTCCGTAATTTATTAAATGTTGAATTAAAAAACCTCATAGTATTGCTTAACAATGTTGAATGGTTTTATTTATGTTAGTGAAACTTTGCTCATCAATATAGGTTATACAATACTGTTTTCTTTGTGCCATCTTTGGCTTTATTCCATTTAAGATTAAATCTTATTTCATAGTCTTAGTGAAATTTGCACATAATTTTATATTTCTATAGGAAACAATAATAAAGATGTTAAAAATGAAGTTTGGAGATCTGAAAGATGGTACAATTAACGGCTGATAATCCAGCAAACTGGCACTTTTCAGTGTTCGAATATCAATAAACACAGTTTCATTATATTTTGTTGTTAATGGTTCACACAATTAACTGAGAAAGCTTGGATGTACTCAACTGCATTTGATTAGCCCGGTATAGTTCGGACCAAGAACAGGGAGTGGCATAATGATCTGACGTTTTTGGCTGCTGTACTGTGTGGCTAGTAAGTTATGGAGGGTGGTGGGGATAGGTGTGTTCTAGAGTCTACATACGGGCATTTTTAGTTGCCATAGAGCAATGGTCACTGAGCACCGAGCGTTTGTTTTAAAATTGTTTCTTAAGTGGCGATTCCTGCGTTGTTCAGCAGTAGTTCCATAGACTTTTTAATGTGGCTCCGATAGGCCCGAGTTCCTACTTGTTCACCATTATGCCCTGGGCGAGTAACTTCAGATCTACTAGTTCAATGTTAAAACAGAAGTCGACAGGAGTCGAAATTTGGAATTTTTCAGGAAATCAAGCAAAAGAGAAAATATTGTCTTTATTCAGACAACATCAATTCCAGGCCTATAAAGCCCTTATTATTCTTTCAGTGTCCAGCTTCCTCTTCTTAGTTCTTGCTGCTGCTCTGGCATTTTTTATCTCTCATCAGCTTTTTTATCATGGCATATTGGCTCAAATTTTTGGGTATCCACTCGTTACGTCACAGCTTCTGACGTTACGATATTTTATTTTTATATCTCTTGATAATTTTTAAAATATTTGTATAAAACGTGTACTTAGTCAAAATGTTTCTTTATAATTTGTTTTAGGTTTTTCAACAGTAAGTGACTCTCAGGGTCCGACGGACTTCTCCGCACAGTTGGGCTTCTCCGAGGACTCCAACTCGCAAGGCAGTGAACCAGTCAGTAAAAGACTTAAAACTGATTGAATCTCTTGTAATTACCTTGATGATGTTTATAGGGCGCAGTTTATATTTAATTTTGTACGTTTGTATTGATAATAGTTTGTAAAAAGTGTTTGTGTTTGAAGAAGAAGAGAAATTAGTTTACCTTTTATGTAATTGAAATGTTTACTGAAGTTCTTGTATATTATTTTACGGTTACTGTATTTTATTTTAGAATTACTAGTAGCCATAGCTTTTATTGAATTGAACTTTTTGACAATTTTATTTGTGTTTTTTCCTGAGAATTTTAAGAACATTTGTTTTATATCATAGCACATTGGATGACATTGTTGTATAAATTTATCTAAGCTCATAAAAAGATTTTTATAATTTTGTGTATTATTAGCCCTCTGGGTGCCACGATTTTTAACTTTGAGCTCCTTCCAGAATACTATGTATGGTTTAAACAAAGCCAGGTTATAATATAGGCCAGATTGATGCCCCCACCACAGTCACACTATTCGTCCGGCTGGCCATATACTCATGTATTTATCACAGCTGATTGTATATAAGTACGCGAATCATCTGTCTGCTACAAACTTTTGTTTTATAAAGATTTACACAAAATCTAAATCTAATGTTAAAAGAAAATATAACCCATTTTAATAAACAAACTACTCTTACAAACACAAAATGTTTTCTAGCAAGTATGGCATTTAATTATTTTCAATAGAAAAATAAAATTATAAAATATTAAAAATTATGAGGCTAAGTCTACGAATATTCCCTGTGAGTGAAGCGGAGTGGTCGGGCGGGCCTTGTGTCGTCATAGTGGTAGAACTCCAGCCTGTATTATAGTCTGACCTTGCTTAAGTCAGAGTAATTATAGCAGTACAGTAACTACTCATCTAAGACAATTTCCATCACAATAAAATACCATGTTAGGTCAGATATGAAGATGTTTCGCCAATAAATGAACCTAAAATTGTCACCCGAGTGAAATTGAGAGATAGTTGTGACAATAACTTAGATGATTTAGGGGATTTCAACCAGTTTATCTGCTTGGAAAATGTGCTGAATGGACAGAATGAAAGCAGAAAAGATTTAATAAAATTATAAACAAAAGCCTACTTGTGACTTGCATGATTGCTTAATTGTTTCATATGATTGCACTGTTTTAATTTATATCAGTCTGTTTTTAGACATGTAAAACTCAAAGGGTTAATATTTTATAATTGATAATGTTTTCCCTTTGTATTATGATAATGCCATTTCAACATGCTCTCCAGCCGTGAACTATGCTATAGTCATTCTGGACATTACTGCTTAAGTGCTATGAACTGAACTTTTTGAATAAGAAAAGTTGAACAAAATGTTATGCTAGATTTATTTTTATTATTTAAAAGTGTAAAGAGGTCAGTAAAGCTTGCAAACTATTAGCTTTGCATCCAACATTTGAGTGATCAGTAACAGATACCAGATTATTGCATTTTAGGTCAATTTGAGGCCACTGTTACAGGGTATTCTTTACAATATTTCATTTATTAATATTTGTATGCGATTGTTCACAAGTTATGTTGAGGAAACAACTACAAACTGTGTTCTCACATGATGCAATTACTGTGTGTTGGTGGTAAATAACATGAACAACAATCTCTAGATATGATAGTGGCTTGGCAGTGGACATTGCAATTTGTGTGTTCTTGTTGGGAAACAGTTAATTCTCACTAACCATTAAGACCACTTTTCAACATAAACCAAACTGTTTTTGTCCTCTTAAACCATACTAGTACGGTTAATAGCAGGACATAATACTCACTCTCTGATTTTCAAAGGATTTTGATAGCTAAAATTACAAACCTCTAGCTCAATTGGCTGGAATCTGTCAAGTTAGTAGTGTGATAACATCACTTCAAACTGATAATTTTTACCTGTGGAGTGCCACAAGGATCAATTTTAGGTGCTCTACTTTTCACATTTTACCTGAATCTGTAGTCAAGTACTGCAAATACCACTGCTAATGAAATGCAGATCAATTCAATTCAAATTCTCTTTATTCATGAATGTACAGTTCATACGAGTGAATAGCGTCATAAATAACGCTATTCTATTAACATCTCACTAACTAAATATTTACGTTAATCTAAAACTATTTAGCAAACTATACACAGGACCCAGCAGGGATCACTTCTGGCTGGTTTATATTTTCCAGTTGAACCCACACTGGGCACAGCAAAAACCAATGTGTCAATGTGGGTAACCTTATGGATGTCCAGGAGCGGCACATCACTAACTGCAAATGTTAAGATTCTGGGGTGCAAGGGTAATTCGATAGGTCTAGTCTACTGTGGGAGATGACTGTTGGAGTTGGTGGGGTTTGTTTACTGTTATGTCAAAGGTTCTTCCTAGCCTAGACATAAGGGTGTGCCACTCTCTGCCTGCTTTGACTGGAGAGGCTGTTTCAGAACTGGCTTCTTCTTCCGAGTGGACGTGACTTGAGATTAGTGCCCTAAATTCTTCCTCTTGGATCTCGACAGGAGGTGGCTCCTACCCCAGCCTTACCTATCCGGAATATCTTGTCAATCTGGAAGCAGCGCAGAGGTCCTTGTAGGACTAGGTACAATTTCTAAGCTTCTTGTCCGAAGAGAACAAAAAAGAAAACAAACTACACACAGTTCTATACATATTTAGTAAATTTAAAGTATAGATCTTCATTTACTTTCCCTACATCCACATCAGAATCATTGCTATCAAAAAAATTGTGGTTTAAAATCCATGGCCTGAAACGAAATGATATTAACACTTTGAATGCTGAAAAATAAATATATACAATCTCATTTGGCTAAAAATATTTTATGTCATTTATTTTAATTTGTCTGAAACCAATATTTGTCTGTATACACTGCTCGGCAGCGCTGGTGAAACTGACTAAAAGCAGTGTGAGCAGCACTTGTGTTAAAAAGTTAATATTCATAATATACCAATTATGTTTACAAAAAGTTATCAACAATATTAAGATACTAGTTGTTAATGAAATCTTATCATAGAATTATTAAAATATGAAAAATCTTGATTTTATTATAAACTTTACTCATTTCCATGATCACACAAAAAATCTATCTCAACACTTATAGCTAATTTTGAGTAAATTGTGTTGTAGGCATACTTTATCACTTATTATATAACCATTATAACTTTTGATCATTCATATGAAAGTAATACTTATATCAGTTGTTAATAATTGTTGTAATATTATTGTAATATGTTTATGATTTGTATTTTATACAGTGTCAAAAACGTCCCAGAAGATTTGTTTAGGATTGAATATATGGGAAGCTTTGAACATGACCATAGGGCATATCTATTGTACCATCATTGATATGATCATATACCTCCAAACTAAAAAGTTTGATGTAAAAAGAAATTTTGTTAGTAAATATTTTTTTTATTTCAATATTTAGGTAGATTTGTTATTATATGCATATATAAAATGCAGCAGAGTGGCTTATTGCGTATGTAACAACCGAACTTCTAATAAATAGTATATTTTGAAAAGAGGAGGTAAGTAAACAACTAAAAATATAGCTAAAGAAATTATATTCTTTTTTATCTCATCATTAAGCAATCTGTACATGGTGTTCTTAAACTGTACAGTGATATTTTTTATACTTTTATTTCTAGTATAAAAAGTAAATTTTTAATAAATCATGAAATATAAATATCTTAAACACAGAAATTATGGCACGCTACTTTGACGTTTATTAAACTGCTTGCATTGAACGTTAAAATTTTATATTGTCCATCAACTCATCTTAAGATGTATAATGATAAGGTGAAAAGTTTTACTGTTTGGTGAGTTTAAACCATTAAAAAATTGCTAAACTACAACTTCTATGACACTATGTACATTGTTTTTGTTTTTATGTTAATATCTGTATACTTATAAATTTATGAAATTATCTTTTTAAAAAATGTATGCTACAAACTGTCAACTCATAACAATTTGAGTTCTCTTTATGTGTGTGCAAAAATTATTTTATTTCTTTAGATCATATTTAAATGGTGAAGAATAATTATAATGGATAAAATGATGAAGCCAATAAATTTGTCACATGTTCCACCCGACCAGTTACTCTTATTTTATCACATTGATTGTTATGCAAAGATAACAAGCATATTTTTGAAGTTTTATATAGTGAACATTATATTTTTGTTTCAAGACTGTACATATATATACTGTATTTCTATGTATTGTGAAAATAAAACATGATACAACCTGCTTCAGAATTTATTGCTCCGACCACGTCTTCCTGAAATAAATTTTCCCGCAGTTGGGTTGGGGAAGGTGAACAGCATGGCGTTCAGTTGGAATAAAAGTAGAAGAATTAAATAATTATTGTCAAACAACTGCCCTTCATCCATTATGTTAGGTTTGTACTAGATGTGTGCCAGAAAATTTTGGAGCTGGAATGGTTCTGTTCAGACTCTTCTAGTGCTACGAAACATTTCATGGCATTCCGTTCCGACATATTATTTCATATATTATTACATCTTTATATATATATTTCGTGTGTATGTCACTGAACTCCTCCTAAACGGCTGGACCGATTTTAATGAAATTTGTTTTGTGTCTTCAGGTGGATTCGAGAATGGTTTAGGTTTACAATTCGGTCCAATTTAAATTGTTTATTTAATCACTTTTTATTTCTAAACTGTTGTTGATTTTGGAGTGTTTTATATTTGATCCGGCAGACTGCACTACAACACATAATATAAAGTGAACTGATACTTAACCGCTGTAGAAAATATTTTATTATTATAAACTGCTTGACCAGTAGTGTAATGCAGATTGCAAAGACAAAGGTATTATCTCATTTTAAATTTTGATTGTGCCAATGATCAATAAACCATCTAATGCCATAGAATTGATATTTATACACTGTTATAAAAACTACCTTATTGTACAAAGCTGTGAATGTCTGCTCATAAGGTAATCGAATCTGGTTAGCTCCTTTGACATTATGAATGGCATTTTTACTGTAGTTGAGGGAAGCAAATGGGGATAACACACTCTTGCTCTTATACTAGAAGCATATACCCTTATACATATTTATTAATCAGTAAAAATATCAAAATCACTTAAGCATCAAAAGTTAATCTAAGTTGGATTCTGAAACCAACATGAGACCATTTTTTGGTTAGTGCAACAGCATAATTCAATTGTGGAACTGTAAATAGATTAGACTGGGAGTGAATTTAAACGAATGGAACAGACTCATATTGACCGCAGCAACATTTTAGTTGTACAATACATTTTGGTCATTGAGGCAAACTGCTATTGTTATTGAAATCGTCGGAGAAATTCAATAAATTATTATGGCATGTAGGAGGGAAATACGAATCTTATAAAAACTGTTTCACTTTACGACTTCAGGATCCCAAAACACTGTTCTTTAAACTGAAATCTAAAATGGATCAGGAGATTGGAATAGCTTTGAGTGACTAACGATTATCTCAGGACTGTTTATTATGTCATAGAAAAAGAATACATTGTCCGGTTTTTCAACAGGAAATTGCTTGTGAAGCCGTGGGTACAAATAGCTAGTGTACAAAATTATTCCCCACCCCCCCCCCCCCCCACCCCCCCCCCCCCCCACCCCCCCCCCCCCCCACCCCCCCCCCCCCCCACCCCCCCCCCCCCCCACCCCCCCCCCCCCCAAAAATTAAACTGTTCCTCTAATACCTCGTTTAGTGACCATACCAACCCAACTGTGATTCACTATTCTGGACTTATTCCTTCGATAGCCCTAGAACTTGACTGTTTGTCTCTAATACCTCGTTAGTGATTATCCAACCACTGTGATTCACGTATTCTGTACTTATTCCTTATATAGCCCTAGAACTTGACTGTTCGTCCCTAATACCTCGTTAGTGACCACCCAACCACTGTGATTCACTATTCTGGACTTATTCCTTAGATAGCCCTAGAACTTGACTGTTCGTCTCCAATACCTCGTTAGTGATTATCCAACCCACTGTGATTCACTATTCTGTACTTATTCCTTCGATAGCCCTAGAACTTGACTGTTCGTCCCTAATACCTCGTTAGTGACCATCCAACCACTGTGATTCACTATTCTGGACTTATTCCTTCGATAGCCCTAGAACTTGACTATTCGTCTCTAATACCTCGTTAGTGATTATCCAACCACTGTGATTCACTATTCTGTACTTATTCCTTAGATAGCCCTAGAACTTGACTGTTCATCCCTAATACCTCGTTAGTGACCATCCAACCACTGTGATTCACTATTCTGGACTTATTCCTTCGATAGCCCTAGAAACTTGACAGTTCGTCTCTAATACCTCGTTAGTGATTATCCAACCAATGTGATTCACTATTCTGTACTTATTCCTTAGATAGCCCTAGAACTTGACTGTTCGTCCCTAAATACCTCGTTAGTGATTATCCAACCACTGTGATTCACTATTCTGGACTTATTCCTTCGATAGCCCTAGAACTTGACTATTCGTCTCTAATACCTCGTTAGTGATTATCCAACCAATGTGATTCACTATTCTGTACTTATTCCTTAGATAGCCCTAGAACTTGACTGTTTGTCTCTAATACCCCGTTGATTATCCAACCACGGTGATTTACTATTCTGTACTTATTACTTCGATAGCCCCTAGAACTTGACTGTTCGTCTCTAATACCTCGTTAGTGATTATCCAACCACTGTGATTCACTATTCTGTACTTATTCCTTAGATAGCCCTAGAACATGACTGTTCGTCCCTAATACCTCGTTAGTGACCATCCAACCACTGTGATTCACTATTCTGGACTTATTCCTTCGATAGCTCTAGAACTTGACTGTTCGTCTCTAATACCTCGTTAGTGATTATCCAACCACTGCGATTCACTATTCTGTACTTATTCCTTAGATAGCCCTAGAACTTGACTGTTCGTCCCTAATACCTCGTTAGTGGACCATCCAACCACTGTGATTTCACTATTCTGGACTTATTCCTTCGATAGCCCTAGAACTTGACTGTTCGTCTCTAATACCTCGTTAGTGATTATCCAACCACTGTGATTCACTATTCTGTACTTATTCCTTAGATAGCCCTAGAACTTGACTGTTCGTCCCTAATACCTCGTTAGTGACCATCCCAACCACTGTGATTCACTATTCTGGTACTTATTCCTTCGATAGCCCTAGAACTTGAACTGTTCGTCTCTAATACCTCGTTAGTGATTATCCAACCAATGTGATTCACTATTCTGTACTTATTCCTTAGATAACCCTAGAACTTGACTGTTCGTCCCTAATACCTCGTTAGTGACCATCCAACCACTGTGATTCACTATTCTGGTACTTATTCCTTTCGATAGCCCCTAGAACTTGACTGTTCGTCTCTAATACCTCGTTAGTGACTATCCAACCACTGTGATTCACTTATTCCTGTATTTATTCCTTCGATAGCCCTAGAACTTGACTGTTCGTCCTAATACCTCGTTAGTGACCATCCAACCACTGTGATTCACTATTCTGGACTTATTCCTTCGATAGCCCTAGAACTTGACTATTCGTCGCTAATACCTCGTTAGTGATTATCCAACCACTGTGATTCACTATTCTGTACTTATTCCTTCGATAGCCCTAGAACTTGACTGTTCGTCTCTAATACCTCGTTAGTGATTATCCAACCACTGTGATTCACTATTCTGTACTTATTCCTTCGATAGCCCTAGAACTTGAACTGTTCGTCCCTAATACCTCGTTAGTGACCATCCAACCACTGTGATTCACTATTCTGGACTTATTCCTTCGATAGCCCTAGAACTTGACTATTCGTCTCTAATACCTCGTTAGTGATTATCCAACCACTGTGATTTCACTATTCTGTACTTATTCCTTAGATAGCCCTAGAACTTGACTGTTCGTCCTAATACCTCGTTAGTGACTATCCAACCACTGTGATTTCACTATTCTGGACTTTTCCTTATGATAGCCCTAGAACTTGACAGTTCGTCTCTAATACCTCGTTAGTGATTATCCAACCCACTGTGATTCACTATTCTGTACTTATTCCTTAGATAGCCCTAGAACTTGACTGTTCGTCCTCTAATACCTCGTTAGTGATTATCCAAACCAATGTGATTCACTATTCTGTACTTATTCCTTAGATAGCCCTAGAACTTGACTGTTCGTCTCTAATACCTCGTTAGTGATTAATCCAACCACTGTGATTTCACTATTCTGTACTTATTCTTAGATAGCCCTAGAACTTGACTGTTCGTTCTCTAATACCTCGTTAGTGATTATCCAACCACTGTGATTCACTATTCTGGACTTATTCCTTCGATAGCCCTAGAACTTGACTATTCGTCTCTAATACCTCGTTAGTGATTATCCAACCAATGTGATTCACTATTCTGTACCTTATTCCTTAGATAGCCCTAGAACTTGGACTGTTTGTCTCTAATACCTCGTTAGTGATTATCCAACCACGGTGATTTACTATTCTGTACTTATTCCTTCGATAGCCCTAGAACTTGACTGTTCGTCTCTAATACCTCGTTAGTGATTATCCAAACCAATGTGATTCACTATTCTGTACTTATTTCCTTAGATAGCCCTAGAACTTGACTGTTCGTCTCTAATACCTCGTTAGTGATTATCCAACCAATGTGATTCACTATTCTGTACTTATTCCTTAGATAGCCCTAGAACTTGACTGTTCGTCTCTAATACCTCGTTAGTGATTATCCAACCAATGTGATTCACTATTCTGTACTTATTCCTTAGATAGCCCTAGAACTTGACTGTTCGTCTCTAATACCTCGTTAGTGATTATCCAACCAATGTGATTCACTATTCTGTACTTATTCCTTAGATAGCCCTAGAACTTGACCTGTTCGTCCTCTAATACCTCGTTAGTGATTATCCAACCACTGTGATTCACTATTCTGTACTTATTCCTTAGATAGCCCTAGAACTTGACTGTTCGTTCCCTAATACCTCGTTAGTGATTATCCATCCAAACCACTGTGATTCCACTATTCTGGACTTATTCCTTAGATAGCCCTAGAACTTGACTGTTTGTCTCTAATTCCCCGTTGATTATTCCATCCACGGTGATTTACTATTCTGTACTTATTCCTTAGATAGCCCTAGAAACTTGACTGTTCGTCTCTAATACCTCGTTAGTGGATTATCCAACCACTGTGATTCACTATTCTGGACTTATTCCTTCGATAGCCCTAGAACTTGACTATTCGTCCTAATACCTCGTTAGTGATTATCCAACCAATGTGATTTTTTTACTATTCTGTACTTATTCCCTTCGATAGCCCTAGAACTTGACTGTTCGTCTCTAATACCTCGTTAGTGATTATCCCAACCAATGTGATTCACTATTCTGGACTTATTCCTTAGATAGCCCTAGAACTTGACTGTTCGTCCTCTAATACCTCGTTAGTGATTATCCAACCACGGTGATTTCACTATTCTGTACTTATTCTTAGATAGCCCTAGAACTTGACTGTTCGTCTCTAATACCTCGTTAGTGATTATCCAACCACTGTGATTCACTATTCTGGACTTATTCCTTAGATAGCCCTAGAACTTGACTGTTCGTCTCTAATACCTCGTTAGTGATTATCCAACCAATGTGATATCACTATTCTGTACTTATTCTTAGATAGCCCTAGAACTTGACTGTTCGTCCTAATACCTCGTTAGTGACCATCCAACCACTGTGATTCACTATTCTGTACTTATTCCTTCGATAGCCCTAGAACTTGACTGTTCGTCCCTAATACCTCGTTAGTGAATATCCAACCACTGTGATTCACTATTCTGGACTTATTCCTTCGATAGCCCTAGAACTTGACTGTTCGTCTCTAATACCTCGTTTAGTGATTAATCCAACCACTGTGATTCACTATTCTGTACTTATTCCTTAGATAGCCCTAGAACTTGACTGTTTGTCTCTAATACCTCGTTAGTGATTATCCAACCACGGTGATTTACTAATTCTGTACTTATTCCTTAGATAGCCCTAGAACTTGACTGTTCGTTCCCTAATACCTCGTTAGTGATTATCCAACCACTGTGATTCACTATTCTGGACTTATTCCTTCGATAGCCCTAGAACTTGACTATTCGTCTCTAATACCTCGGTTAGTGATTATCCAACCACTGTGATTCACTATTCTGTACTTATTCCTTAGATAGCCCTAGAACTTGACTGTTTGTCTCTAATACCCTCGTTGATTATCCAACCACGGTGATTTCACTATTCTGTACTTATTCCTTCGATAGCCCCTAGAACTTGACTGTTCGTCCTCTAATACCTCGTTAGTGATTATCCAACCACTTGTGGATTCACTATTCTGTACTTATTCCTTAGATAGCCCTAGAACTTGACTGTTCGTCTCTAATACCTTCGTTAGTGATTATCCAACCAATGTGATTCACTATTCTGTACTTATTCCTTAGATAGCCCTAGAACTTGACTGTTCGTCCCTAATACCTCGTTTAGTGATTATCCAACCACTGTGGATTCACTATTTCTGTACTTATTCCTTCGATAGCCCTAGAACTTGAACTGTTCGTCTCTAATACCTCGTTAGTGATTATCCAACCAATGTGATTCACTATTCTGTACTTATTCCTTAGATAGCCCTAGAACTTGACTGTTTCGTCTCTAATACCTCGTTAGTGATTATCCAACCACTGTGATTCACTATTCTGGTACTTATTCCTTAGATAGCCCTAGAACTTGACTGTTCGTCCCTAATACCTCGTTAGTGATTTATCCAACCACTGTGATTCACTATTCTGGACTTATTCCTTCGATAGCCCTAGAACTTGACTGTTCGTCTCTAATACCTCGTTAGTGATTATCCAACCAATGTGATTCACTATTCTGTACTTATTCCTTAGATAGCCCTAGAACTTGACTGTTTCGTCTCTAATACCCCGTTAGTGATTATCCAACCACGGTGATTTACTATTCTGTACTTATTCCTTAGATAGCCCTAGAACTTGACTGTTCGTCCCTAATACCTCGTTAGTGATTATCCAACCACTGTGATTCACTATTCTGTACTTATTCCTTCGATAGCCCTAGAACTTGACTATTCGTCTCTAATACCTCGTTAGTGATTATCCAACCAATGTGATTCACTATTCTGTACTTATTCCTTAGATAGCCCTAGAACTTGACTGTTTGTCTCTAATACCCCGTTGATTATTCCAACCACGGTGATTTACTATTCTGTACATTATTCCTTCGATAGCCCTAGAACTTGACTGTTCGTCTATAATACCTCGTTAGTGATTATCCAACCAATGTGATTCACTATTCTGGACTTATTCCTTAGATAGCCCTAGAACTTGACTGTTCGTCTCTAATACCTCGTTAGTGATTATCCAACCAACTGTGATTCACTATTCTGTACTTATTCCTTAGATAGCCCTAGAAACTTGACTGTTCGTCCCTAATACCTCGTTAGTGATTATCCAACCAATGTGATTCACTATTCTGTACTTATTCCTTCGATAGCCCTAGAACTTGACTGTTCGTCTCTAATACCTCGTTAGTGATTATCCAACCAATGTGATTCACTATTCTGTACTTATTCCTTAGATAGCCCTAGAACTTGACTGTTCGTCCCTAATACCTCGTTAGTGACCACCCAACCACTGTGATTCACTATTCTGTACTTATTCCTTAGATAGCCCTAGAACTTGACTGTTCGTCCCTAATACCTCGTTAGTGACCATCCAACCACTGTGATTCACTATTCTGTACTTATTCCTTCGATAGCCCTAGAACTTGACTGTTCGTCTCTAATACCTCGTTAGTGATTATCCAACCACTGTGATTCACTATTCTGTACTTATTCCTTAGATAGCCCTAGAACTTGACTGTTCGTCTCTAATACCTCGTTAGTGATTATCCAACCAATGTGATTCACTATTCTGTACTTATTCCTTCGATAGCCCTAGAACTTGACTGTTCGTCTCTAATACCCTCATTAGTGACCACCCAACTACTTTGACTCACTATTCTGTACTTATTCCTTAGATAACTCTATAACTTGACTGTTCGTGGCTAAAAACTAAAAACAGCAACCTTCATGAGATTATTTTGGAACTTAGTTCACTATTGTTTTCTATGATCCAAATGAAAATAAAGAATTCATTTAATAAAAACGTTGCTAAGAAGATGTGTTCTTCAAAATAATTAATGTTAAGTTCCTTTTGGGGCAACTAGTTATTTTTCTTCAGGTGCCCCAAATCAACTTCCCGAAATCATCTATTTTGTAATTAGAAGTTAATAGAGTAAAGTGTTGCTCTTAATTCATCTGCGTGTTTAATACATCGTTATCAATAAAAATGGTCATTCAGTTTTTTGTTTACATTTCCAAAGATTTCTACAGTATTATTTACCCTTTCATTGCTACTGTCCAGTTATTGTTTTAAATGAACGTGGAATACAATACGCAGATATATATTTACAACTTAACGAGGGTTAACTATAAAATTGGTCACTGTTTTTCGGTTACCGAGTACACCTTTGGTACACCCCATCAGTTTATAGTGTGAAAATCTCCAGTTCTCTTCCACAGTCCATGTCATGGCAAATTTCCAATTGTATGCAGTATTTTTCGCACGCTATTTTGTAGAGGACTGACGTGTTCTAAGGTTAGCGAAAATAGCGAGGGTGGTGGCACCTAGTGGAGATTGCAGTAGACCGATGTGTCTACTAGGAAAAGTACGTGTTTTATGTCGGGTGGCCACTTACCAGAAAGGCCAATGGCTGACGCGGCTTGTTATCTTCTCGCTCTTATCAGGCGGAAGCTCACCACCTGGTGTACTGCTTCGACGAGAGGTCGCTTTCACTCGGAACGGAATGTTTTTCACGTTTACAGGCGGTACGTTCTAACAGAATCAATGTGTTTCTCAATACATTATTTTTATTTTATTTCCTCCCTGTGTCTAACTAGACTATACATTTAAATGATAATATTTAAAGCTGAACATCTATGCGAATGTAGGGTTGAGCTCTATTTTACCTTCAGTTCAGTACAGGGTCCAGGTTCCCGTTTATTTTCACCCCATGTTTTTTTAAATCGCTACTATAGCCACGGAATTGATTGTTTTAACTATTTATGATCATAGATGAGTACTGAGGTACTAAACTAGATAGACACTGTTTGTTTTCCTTGACGACGTCTTATCTTATCAGCATCAGGCATGCCCAGACTGTTCTTGGTTATCGAAGTGAGAACGAGTGCCTCCGAAGGTGCTGCCGAAGCCCGCGCTGATGTCAATAAAAGAAAAACATCCCTCGCGATAGTACCTATCAGTAAAATATAAAATTCTAGAGGGGCTGATCAGAAATATAAGTTGAAATGATTAGTGTCACCTCAAACAATCAATTCCGTGGCTATAGTAGCCCGATTTAAAAGCATGGGGTGAAATAACGGAACTTGACCCAGTACAGAGCTCTGGCGGGGTGGACTGCCTCAAAAAACTCGGGGCTAGATTTTTGGAAGCTCCCCAGTCAATTAAAAAATATAACAGAAAAAACAATTTAAAAAAAAAAACAACTAAAAGAATAACTTAGAGGGTTGTTTTTATTCGGTTAGGGAGGTTCTAGCCTAAACTCTGTTGTATTAATCATTTTTATTCTTTCATTATTTAATGTTAAATTTAGTTTCTTCTTCTTGACTTTCATACAAATATTCTATTTTTTATATTTTAAGTAACAATAATGTACTACTGACTTTTGTCATACATGTCTACTACAATAAAAAGATTGAAATTAAAATTGAAGAATTGTTATATGCGACAAACTACAATCAACAGACTGGTAGAACCTTTCTATTTTTATACGCGACAAACTACTATCAACTGACTGGTAAAACTTTCCATTGGCATATGCGACAAACTACAATCAACAGAGCTGTAGAACCTTTCCAATGTTATATGCGACAAACTACAATCAACAGAGCTGTAGAACCTTTCCAATGTTATATGCGATAAACTACAATCAACAGAGCTGTAGAACCTTTCCAATGTTATATGCGATAAACTACAATCAACAGAGCTGTAGAACCTTTCCAATGTTATATGCGACAAACTACAATCAACAGAGATGTAGAACCTTTCTATTTTTATACGCGACAAACTACAATCAACGGACTGGTGTAACCTTTCCATTGTTATATGCTACCTGGGTATTTAGCAAAGCTATTACTGGTGTTATTAAGGCGAGATATGATTACTGCTATCAGTATCGTAGTTGATAAGTTTAAACATTTTATCTCTAAGTGGTATGACATGAACTTGTTAGTCTATAGATAAAACCTAGCAGCCTTACTCAATTTTGTGTTTATGACATAAGGTTTGTTTAATTACAAGGAAAATTTGAAAACCTGTTACCAGCTACTGAGCTGTCAATTTCAACTTGTGTCAGCCCTCACCACGATTCGTGACTGTGAATATGAAACTAAAGGCATACCACATGTGCAAAATACAGATTATACATATATGACCAAATCTTCTACATTTCTAAATATAGAAATCATGGTGCTTAACTGAAACTCATGCAAAGCAATTTGTTTTATTAAATGATAAAATTATTTTCAATACGAGAAATTGTTTGGCAGATAATGTAAAACTTTTTCAAATTCTTAAGTTTTTTCTGGAAAACATTTTTTTTATATTGCACTTAGATCGTTTGAAATTGTAATTGAGCCAAGCTAAGTGGGTTTGTACACATGTTCAGCTCTTTAATAGTTTCAGTTTTGGAAAACACAATATTAAGAGTATAATTCGTCAAAAGTGTATTCGGGATCAATCAGTCATCTTTGGAAGCTATGGGTGGGTGAGGAATGCGGCCTGCACCCCCCCCCCCTCACAACGAGAATATGAAAGGTCGTAATGAATTTGTTATTGTGATATTTTTATATTTAAGTTGTAGGCCTTTAATTTAATGTTCCTAAAGACAAAAACGTAGAAAAAATAGTTTATTATTTCCATGAGGAATTAAGTTAAATACATTTCAAAAATAAATTTTGTAACCAAGCCAAAATAAAAAATTGTAATATAATTCTTTTAGAGTGTGTACATGAGTTTATAATCGTAGCATCAGGGAGTTGAGTTTTGGATTTATTACTTAAAGGATATTATATATTGAAATAAAGTATAATATTAAGAAAAATAACTATTTGTTTGTAATAAATTTATTTGAAAGTTAATTGTGGTGTATACATAAAAAACATCACTCGTTCCAATCATTGATCATCTTATCTACATACTGCAAAAAGGGTTAATTAATAAATGTTTTTGTATAATGTTAAAAATTGGAGGACATGATACACATCAAAATGGTCGATTGAGAAAAATGTAAATAAAAGAGCTCGTACAATATTAGCAGACTTCACGGAAGGCCTGTTTATTAATATTGTAAATGTTGCAACAGAATATTTGCGACAATATATTATCAGTACGAGAAGGTTCAAGTGCATCTAAAGTTTCAAAACAAGCAAACATTTTCTGGCAGCAGCATTTTCCAGTTAATTTGGCTTTATTGATGGACTTCTTAGCCCATTTACTTTTTGTACCCTTTTAGGTTATGTCGTGTTATACGTGTTTTTGTCCGTGATCGGATACAATATATGCAGTAACGAGCGTTAAGTTGAATCAATGGCTGACAAGTTTATGTCTCACTTAAAAGATAAACATTTCAAACCTATCAAATCTGACACCTGTTATCTTATCTCTTCTTTATTTATTAACGCTCAACACTGCAAAGTAATACACATATATTGTAAGATTTGTGAACATTTTCAATGGCGTTATCAAATGCAGAGTGGGTGGGTTACAAGTGAACAGAAATTGCGATGGTTAAGTTTCTTCATAAAATCTACACAATTGACGATAAACAGAAAATGTCGTCTTAACTAGTTATTGACGCCACAATGGGTATCACAGAGACAAAGGAAAGATGAACCAGGTCTAGGACTTGTAACAACTAACAACTAAGTTCCTCGATTCACACTTGTTACCAGAATCAAATGTCTGAAATATTACACCTTCGCTACGGAGAGCAATCTTCAGCCTACAAATATTAAACCGCAAACTTTTACATCGGCGCGAAATGAAAAACATTCATTTTTTTGAGAGCAAAGAGCATAAAAACACCAAATACAAAAATATTACTCAATAGCCACTATAGTAAAATGGGCGCACTAAGAAAGAAATTACATTGAAGGCTCTGTCGGAAACAAGATGAGTATTTCAGAACACACCAATCGGATAGTGAAAAACATAACCTAATTTCGATCGAGGTGCGATCTCTCGGCAGAATGGCGAACCAGATGAGCTTCCTGCTGATAAGAGCAAGACGACGACAGATCGTGTCGACGATAGGCCAATTTGGCACGCGGCCACTGCCTCACGTACAATATACAAACACATTCGTCTTCCTCATAACGCAAGGTGTGGATACCGCCGTTTGCCGCCATTTCCGCCATAACCTCAAAACACGCCGCTCTGCTGCGTCGTTGTTAAACTAGCTAATTCTTTGCTAACGAAGACAGCACAAAAATAGCGAGGGACAGGACAGAATGACTGGCAATCTGGCAAGCGATATGAAAACAAACCAGAAATAATTGGGCGTTTTAACAACGTTTGTTTCCCAGAGAGTATTACGATTATATTAATTCTTTTAGGGACAACAAAAGAGGTTACTCATTAGCCCTTGGTGTGACCTGTAATGATAACTACTTTAATAGTTTAATTTAGGTTCTTTTTGGGAAATAATTACAAGGTAGGAATAACGCTACACCACAGCATATGCTTCGCTGAGTTTGCATGCAAAATTTAAATCCTAAAAATTAAATACTTTTTAAATATCTACATCCACAGTTTTGTTCAATATGTTTCACAAAAGTGCTTAAATAATAAAAGTCCCAGCGAACTAGGTAGGCAGATATCGTAATCTAATCTTTCACAGACTTTCCACATTGACTTTCTACTTTCTGAATAAAAAATTCACCATAAGAACAGAAGGTCATGAAAAGATTATGTATGTCTTGGGGTAGGTGGTAGGCTACATGTCAATATTTCACATGCTAAAATCTCATATGGTTGTACTCGTCTGTTTAAAGATTTAGCTATTTTCTCGTTGCCATTAAGGTCACCCATACGACCAATTTAAAAATATTCCTCAACGATCAACAAAATTCCATGGAATGGCAAGCACCATCATTGAAGTCAGTGTTCATGCGAAATTTCAGGTCCATACGTAATTTCGCTTTCACGACAGCGGACAGATATACAGAAATGAAATTCCCCCACGAGCGATTCCCCCTTTGCTTACGCTCAGTCGATAAGGGCCAGAATTAATTCCAAATTTCCTTTTCCTACTAGACCCAGAAATAACGACAGACAATCTCGAGTGTCGGAAGTGAGCCGAGTGTTGGCCACGCGCCGCGACCGTTGATATTTTTACTGACGGCTATACTTAACAACAAAAGCACCCAGTCGGTATCGTGTCTAATTGCTGTGATATCGTGTCCAAGACCACACGCTAGTAGACCATGTAGCCTTACTCTCCGATACCACAGTCAACTTCCGGTTCGAAGGAAAGATGAACATTAATTTAAGAAAAGATCACCCAAAAAAGAATAAATAGGATATGATCGTCCATAATTACCTTTGACGTGAAAACTTTGACTCACTTGTTACTAATGCAGGTGATGATGGTGAAGAAGCACTTCGTGTGTGATCTTACTTATGAACTTCAAGGTGATCATTATGATCTAACAGTAATGTTTGTACAACTGGAAAAGAATTAAGAATTTGTCGAGACCAACCCCAGGCTTTTCAACGTTGAAGAATTGATCAACTGTTCATTGGAATTGGATGATACTTGGTCTGCCTGGAAATAAGATCCAATTATACTTCCAAAACATGGCGGTGCAATTCTGCAAAAGTAAAAACAGTGTAGTCTTGTAGTTAAAAAATTTTTGAAGCAGAATTGCAATGGGAAGGAGGAAGATGAAGACGTTATCAGTTTTGAATTTCTCAATGACAAATTCTCCTCTTTTCATTTTACAAATTTATTTTAGATGGGTTTGGTTAGCCCGCTGAGTTCCTTTCCTTGTGTAAGAGTGCAACAAGGATCTGGCCTGGTCTAACCAGACGAAGCTATTACCCCAAGAAAATTTCCTGCCGAGTGAGTTTTTAACAGTTTCTTTTATTTAGCCTTATGTAATCAAAAACGTTACATAAAATAACTTACCTCTGAGATCCCCAAGAATTTTTCGTCGGAGGTATTTTCTTCGTTTTTCTTCACAGAATAAAGAACTCGAACATGTGAAAACTAAAATACGTAAATTTGAGTAGTGTTCCTTAAATTTCGTTTCATTTTTCATTTTACACACAATATAAATGAAGGAATAAAGGACAAATCTAGGGTAGTGGGTGACCTCACATTGCTTCTCTCATCATCACCCTTCACCAAAAACAAAACAAAAGAGGATGCGGTTTTTTTTTATTCTCTTCATCTCTTGAAATGAAATGTCCGATCGTACCTTTCTCAGAAAACCCTTTATACTGATTTGCAGCATTTACAGATGCAAAAGTCGAAGCATATGATGCTACGTGACAAACGTCAATTCTTTCAGACTGTTAGTCTAAAAAGCAATTAAAAAGCCCGTTAGATCCAGGGCCTGCAATATCTTTTCTTTCAGTCCCTAAACCAAGTATCAAACATTCCAAATCTACGCCAGACATTTCTATTGACAGAAACAAAAAATATATCCAGTTAACAGAATTAACTGACAATCAATGCCTAGTCTCACAGGATATTGGCGCATATACGGGTGTCTATAGTATATTTGATATAAACTGCGCGTCTAAGAGGCTGCTAAGCGGAAGGAAGAAAAACGGCATTCCTTTGAAGTTCTTTACAACTATATACAATACGCTGTACCAGTAATCTTGTAACTAAGCTAAAATCCCTTCTGGAGGAAATTCTATTTTATGAACGGCTGTAATATTTAAATGTCAAATTGAAAATGTGTTAATTTTTTTAAGATCTCTTTATACAATACTAGCGATTTCCAGCAGCCATTGTACACGTACATGTACTTTATTATAAAGTAGTCTAACACTTAAGCTTTAAGTTCAACCGGAAATTTATTTTAAATACAAATATACATCAAAACTTAGCACCTTAAAATAGTGTTTGGCTATTTAATATACGTAACTGTGTCTTAAATGCAGTTTATAATTTGCAGGCGCTTTGATAACTTTATATCTTGCAGCGCCGCCTGGTGGTGAGTTCCATTAACGGGCATAGCATATTATTAACCTTCTAAGTGGAAAAATACATATACATACAAATTCTCATACTGATCTGTCAAATAGATTCTGAGTCTATAAAGGACACACAGACAAACATTAATTAATTAACTTATATATAGATTGGTGTTTGGGCGACGTTAATTCTAAAATTTAATCATCTTGAATCGTTACACGAAATAGTTAGGGGAATCACATGAGTGGTTTCTAAAAATCATAATGTCGATACAAACGTTCCAACATAAAAGGATCTTTTTGATTTTTTATTCCTTTTTTTATTGTTATTATTAATAGTAGATATTACAATACATGACTGAAAAAAGTTGTTTTGATAAGACGAAACTTTACATGAATACATAGCCTCATGGTATATTAAGTACAATCGTGCCTGGTTTGGTTGCAATCATCTATAACTTATAGTAGCCTGTACTGTTCTGTCGCACTTTCGCTTTTCTACTACAGTACAACTTTGTATGGTTGCTACCACCTTAACCCATTATGAAATATGAACGCTTTTTTGGAGAAATTATATTAACAACTTGAGACATTTAAAACCCCTTTTTCATTTGTGTTCGATATTTAACAACAGAAATATTGTTACTCATTTCGAAACTTTGGACAGCCAACCATGAGAGACATTAAACATGTATAACAATAAAAATATTGGGTTGAGTTACTTACGATTAAAACAAACTACCCTAGTAGAAAAATTAAAAACTTTCTGAAAATGTGAACGGCTACCATATTGAGAGCAGCCTTCAATCGAGTGAGGCTGACCTCAAAACTTGTTCACGTTCACATTTTTTCGAACTGGGGTGGGTTTCTACGTGATCGGCGAAGCTGTGAGCAAATTTCTGTGAAATGCACCCAAACAATATCGTACCATCATTGTGAGAGACCCAGCAGCCGTAGTTGTTGTTTTGCTCAGGCGCCACCACAACCTCGTTAGTGCCTCGCAAATCAAGCTGGCAGATATTTGGCAAGCGGTCGCGTCACCGCACACACACACACAAACACATCACACAGCACACAGCTGATCACACATACACGGGGCAGGTGTACAACTGTATCGAGCAGCTAGATACTCACATCCAGGCGATGAGCAGCCGTTCTTCAACGTGCACCTGTAGGGCTGGTAGGTCCCCGGGGTGATCTTGCCGTACATCGTCCTGTCGACCATCCTGGCTGGCACCGTGGCGGCACTGGCGGCCGGCGTCGCGACGGAAATACACAATCGGGCCACGCGCCGCCACGCTAACTGCTACCACTGTGCCGGCGTCCCAGCTGGAGATCCAGAGGAAGCGCCTTCTTATCACCCGCGCTGGCGGGGCCGCTAAGGAACAGTGGAACGTGGGAACGGTGGCTTTGTTAACAAATAACGCGAATTTGATATTTTGACCAGTTTTGTTGGACCTAAAAACGTGGAAAATCGATTACGTTTAAATTCCATCAATGTCAAGCTCAAATAAAAAAGGAATTTTTTCTATCGTCAGCGTGTTTAATAAATCCCTTTACGCGTCACATTTTTCATAAACATCGATATACTCTATACCAACCTGAGGCGTTCTAACTCAGGAAGTTATACAGCAATACGTCACTCGCTCCATTAAAAAAAAAACTCACGATTCTGTTAACTTATCGTTACGTTCAGGACAACTATGTATTAGCCCAATAATTTTCACTCGAGGAGATAACGCTAATGTATAACGTCAACGTAATGTATAATGTCTGATTAACAGTAGGTGTGGGTGTGTTACCTAGGAGACTACTAATCCATTCAAAACCGAGCTTCTACAACTCTATAAAGGCCCACTACAACTACAGTCCAATCTTGATAATCCGACATTTGCCAGTCCGACACGTTCGGTAGTCCGACACGAGTCCGACACGCTTGAAAAAGGACACGGCAGTCGGCGCTGGCCGCTCAGGCCACTGTAGTACTGTACAAGTGTACAGAATCTTTAAGTAAGAATAAGCAAAAAACTGTTTTGATTATTTTTTTTAGTGTAAAGATGGTATATTAAGAGTTTTCACTTGTGTATTATGTATGCACAGATTGTTCATTCTACTATTATTAGGTACGTACAATAAAATAGTTTGATCTTACAGTATGGTGTTTGCTTATTTTTCACGTTTCTTACTGATTATAGGTTATTTATGCATTGTGTAAATGGCACCCTTGGTAATCCGACAGTGTGTTGGTCCCATATCTGTCGGATTATCAAGATTGGACTGTATTCGTGTTGCTTTACATCAGCAATGGCATCACATAGCATGATTACATCAGTGGAATTATGGAGCGTTTGTCCTAGGACAAGTACTGTAATATTTGGTAATCGAAGATTAAAAATAGATATACGGGTATACAAAAAGAAAACAGATGAAAAGGTAAACTATAATTTCGGTACGAAGCACAGGCAATAAATGAGAAAACCGTGGAAGAAAATCTACAGATTTCATTTGACATTAGGAAGGTCTCGTAATACCAAATAACGGTTATACATATGTGTAGTGTAAATAATCTTGTTGCAATTCGTTTTGTCAATTGGAGCCAGGAGAATATTCCGTACAGATAAAATACCGGCTCTCTATATACGGCAGCAGTAACAGTATGATTGGTTTTTCACTTTCAAAATTGTGTGAAAAAATGTTTACAAAGTATTTAATTGGATTTGAACAAAGTATATACATAGATTGGAGAGGTTGATAAACCCAATGTTTATGTAAATCCTACAAATTTTATAAATGTAACGTTTTTAACTCGAAATGTTAAAAGTTCATAAAAGATTTGGAACTATTAAGACTTCATCACTTTACACTAAAGAACCTAGCATATTATTTTAAATACACGTCCAACTAATTTACATACTGGATACTTATTGAATGAACAATTATCAATAATTTTTTACGAGCAATATATTTGTTATAGTTAATTGTTTTAACCCAGCAGTTTATTGGCATTATTATACATTACTTGAGTACAATGAACTACTGTATACAATATTGTTTTCATAAGACACAACAGTGGGAACCGAGGTAAACACAAAAACACCGCTGACAAATGTTGATTTATCAGAGCCAAAAGAACAAAAATAAAGAATAAACCTATTTTATTCTATTCTAGGTTGTGGAGAAGGAGAAGAAAATTTAAGATTTTAATTTAATCAATGTGGAGTTCCATGAGGTTCAGGTTTGAGACCAACAATGTTTCTGATAAAAACAACAAATTAATTTGTATGGTGTTCATGTAAGGTTTTGGATGACAAAGTACTTTTGTTTTTGGAATATTTATGAGAAAATGCTAGTAAATTGATATGTAGGTGTATCACTGAAATATTTTGTGAAAAAAAAAAATATTTTCATTTATTTATTAACGGCAGAAACCAATTTACAATGAATTCACAACATATTTTACGTTGGCATTAGGAGAAATTTAAAAAAAAAAAAAAAACAAATAATTTAAAAATCGTTGTTAAACAAACGGTATATGTTTTATAGTTTACTATTTGTATTGTTCTCCTCTAAAGTTACATAGACTGTTCCAGTTCGTCTAAAGGGAACAAATGCAAGTATGAAAACAAGCAAACCGAAAACATTCTGTAGCATACATAATTTTAGATGCGGCTGTTACGTGTTCATATTTACTCCTGTTATCTCGAGGTACACGTTACCTCGACAACATAGAGATAAGGACTGTTGGAACTACAACATTTGTCACTTCCTCGGTAAATATCTGCCGGTTTCAGGGGAGTAATAAATATCTAAAAGCAGATCAAAAACCCCATTTCTACAGGAAAATTGTGTTAACTTTTACTGTTTTATAAACAATCAATAGTTCAAAAAAATAGCTGTCAAAGTGAGCTATTTTCTGATAGCAAGTTAATAACATTGAGATTAAACATTATCGTCCGGTTGGAAAATCCTAATCCAATAGCATCAATTCAATCTACAATAAGAATGTTATATGGTGTTATAATATAATAAAACTAATTATCGTAATTATTGATGCTAAATTTCACTCAATTGTATCTTTTCACAATTAAATTTGATATTTGTATCCAATCACAATTGATAACGGGTTCGGAATTGATAATTCCATATCAAATAACGCATATACGGTTTACAAACAAACAGTGTTTGAACTGCAAAAAATTTCTAATAAAACTGGTCTTTGCAAACCTAAAACTTCTCTTGATTGTTAACATTATTGTAAGGAATTACAAGTCCACCAACTCATAATCACCGTCTACAAATTATGGATACAATAAAAATAAAAAATGATTTTTTTTATAAGTTAAATGTATATTTTATTTTTAGGACTACCTCAATCGACTGGCCGAGCGCCCGCACTAGACTTATCAAACCACTTCAATCCTGATAGTTGTAGTATATTTCACAGAAAACGTTGACGATGACGGCGCAGATAACGAAGATAAGTATGGCGACCTCTATCCCGAACATGACTCGATAGCAGCACGAACCGCACAGAACCGCAGCGCCGCGCACACTATGGCAGCCACAGCACAGTGCGGCAGCGCGCGGTTATGCAAGCAACTTGGTCAAGGTCACTATTAACACCTAAATTGGCGAGGGAGTTGGCTCTCTTCCGGAGGATCTCCCCTTCACAATTGGCCTTTGTCGCCCCAAGCTCCTGTACTATGGAGCGGCTTGCAAATGTAAACGTGGCGGCAAGTTCTGGCTGCCAGCTGTTCACTTGACATTTCTATCTCCAATCAGCTGATCTAGAAAACCGACTGGACTTTCATACCTCTAAGGATTGCCATCCATGCATTGGTGATTTTTCGCCATCTGCTATGTAAAAAAAACTATTTATTAAATCTAAACAAGGAGTAAAGAACTATTTAGTGAACTAATTCCAAGAAGCACATAGTATTATTTCAACATTTTAGTAGCCTAGGGCTTGTTGGAAAATAAAAAATATATCACATTTTAGAGTAATTTAGCATAGTTAATACTGAACTGGTACTTAGAAATACAGAAAATAAAAGTTGAAAGTATCTACTAAGCAATAAACACAGTGCTACAATCAATGTACACGGTGTTTTGATGCTTGTGAAAAAACAAAACTACAAGAACAGTAGTGTATATTACAGTAGTCCAGAACTAAATCCATTCAGACCATTGTTAAGGAATGAGTTCTAGTCATGTCAGTACCTTCCTTGCTAGTTAGCCATAACGTATTTCCGTACACACTGGAAGGAGCCTTGGAAAACCACCCGGCCAAGAATAAAAGTTAAGATGGTAATTTGATAACAACTTTTATCTGATCGAGGGTTGACATAGAATAATCACATTGACCAAAGTGTGCACAAAAAATGTCCTCAGGAATATATATGTTTTTGGGGTTCTTGGGTCCGATACAGGTCAGGTGATTGCGGCATATTACGGTCTATGGGCTAATTCACCCCCCACCTTTCCTAAGGAGTGTTGCTGTCGGGACCTGTGCAAGCAAATCATTTCAAGTGGGTGTTAAAATTGCAAAAGAAAGCGATTCGTACTATCGCCATAAAGTTGAATTTTCAGAGAGTCGTGCAGGACAGCCATTGAAAAATTTGCAAACTGTTGACTTTGTCCAGTCTCAACATTTCGGAAACAACTTTGTCCTGTTTGTCTAAATGTGCCCTAACCAGGGGACGTGACATACACGGGTATGGACACTAGAGGCAAAGATAACTACCGTACTGGAAGACACAGATGGGTGGTTTATGAGCACTTATGAACACTTTGCCTACGCAGGCAGGTGTTCATTTCATCAAAAATATCCAAACGCCAAAGGACGTCAAAAACTCGTTTGAAGCGCCTTCTGGTGTCAAAATGCATTCTATAGCATTGACGAGTTTTCTGGCGTTTTAAACTGGGAGACCGCCCAATTCGATGACTGATTCCAGCGCTGGAAGTGGGTTGAGATTGGGCGAAGGATGAATGAGACTGGAATGTATAAACAATTTTGAACGTGGTGGTAAATGTGGTTGGAGAGTTTACAATTTAGAATAAATTATGAAAGTTTTGCCATACAATGCGCAATTGTTACGAGCAATAAAGGATTTCATTTGATTTGATATTCATATAATCCTAAAATTAAACAATCAAAAACAACTAACCAAATTACCTTGTAAAAACGTTGTCTTAACAGGATCCCAAATTTCCAAAGTCATGAACTTTCAAAGCTACAAATTGAAGCCAACAGAATAATTAGGTATTTGGCACAATCAATGCATTATTAATTAAATTGAAATTAGTGCCACGTGGGTAGTGCCGGAAACTTATAACGAGAGTGGAATGGGAATACAATTTTCTGTATCGACTCCAAAAATTGTCCACTCGTTCTCACGTCTAATTCGATTCTACTTTTCTTCTATACAGTATATATTTCCAATTCAACCTGGTATGTATAAGACGAGTTTTTATCGGGTGAAAACGCACGCTAAACTATTTTGAAGAGTGAGCCAAACTATAGCTAAACGGGTGAGTATAGAATATGCTCTAATCCTAGCCCACTGTGAGAAAGCACTACATTTATCATAGGCTAGTACGGGCAGCCTACTAATATCACTGATGTTTAAAGTTTGTTATCGACTAGATTTGAAAGGATAACAGGATTTCGGACATCTGCCATCGTTATACCCATGTGTAACATATAACGATGGCAAATGTCCAAAATACTGTTATCCTGTCACTGATGTATTGTTACACCTGCCTAACGTAGTTTATTGAAACTTCTTCAGTTATCCAGATGGTGTCCCCCCCACCCCCCCCCCCCCCCACCCCCCCCCCCCCCCACCCCCCCCCCCCCCCACCCCCCCCCCCCCCCACCCCCCCCCCCCCCCACCCCCCCCCCCATAAAAAAAACTTTTGGCCCCATAGATTTTTAAAAATTCATTATTTGTTTACGGTTATTGATGAAACATTCAAAACGATTTTTGGGGTTTACAGAGTTTTCCCCTGAACCGTGTAAATTTCACTGTTTCTGTAGCAGAACAAAAAACTAATTAAAGGTAACTTACCTAAGTTTTCATTGGTATCTTTAAAAAATTAAAGGGGTACAAGAAAACTTTTATGCCACTCATTTGTTTATAATATTAAAAAAAAAACCCCTTACAGTATTTTTTAGCATTTTTTCCAAAATGCTGTATTGTGTTTAACAATCCCCCGGAACATGCTTATAAAAATAAACTTTTTATAGGGGTTTGAGTTAAAGTATGGATACACTCTGTTTATCTTTGAGGTAAAAGGAGATAACTCGGGACACCTTTCTAAGAAATTAAGTGAACATTTTAGTCACTGTTAAAAACTTTCCCAAAATTTCCCACAAAAGGGGTTTTGGGAGAGGGGAGGGGCAAAAAATTTTTAAAATGTAAATCAAGATATTTAATATAGTATTAAAGTATTTTAAAAAACGATAAAAATGATGACAAAAATACCAAAATAACAATTTTGGGGAACATTTCCGACCCCAAAAATTTATGAATTTAGCATAGGGGCATCGGTAATTATCGATGCCCCCTGGTAAACGGGGGCAAAGGCAATTTTTAAAATAAACAACAAAATGATCCACCTAAAATCTTTTGTAAACAAATTAAAAACCTACTTTGGGTTCACTTTACCATTGGCCCATTTTAAAAAATTTTTCTTTTTTATACAAAAAATTGTTAAAAATTTTTGTCAGACATTAAAACTAATACCTTCTTGTTAAGTGAAATAAGACTTTTAATGTCTCATTTATTTTTCCATTTTTACAAAATGGTTTTCATCCCAAATACTGAGAAACTTCCAATTTCTTTTTGGGGTATTAAAAAATAAATACTTTAAAGAATTCAGACAATATGTTTACTATAATATAAAACTTTCTAAAAACTTAAAATGAAAATACTTCATTCGTAGATATTGTACATTGAAATTTAAGGCCACATTAAAAAGGGTTAAAATTTACTCTGAACCACAAATCTGCATATTTTTTAGCTTTTTTTTTTGATGCTGTGGCCCCAATGTTCATAAGCTAGGGGAGTTTTAAAAGTGTTTTATGAAAAACTTAAGAAACCATATTAGCCCAGGTCAAACCCACGTATGAAAAAAATGTGCACAGTATGTAAAAAGTGTTCAATTAAAAAAGTCTAAATTAAACTTGAAGTTTTTTGGGTTTTTAATTTTTTGAGTGCCTTACTCTATCATATTAATCATTTATGGCATACCAAATAAAATTGGAGGCTTTGAGGTTCCCCCTTTGCTCTTTTTTAGAAATTCCATTAAGGCAATAAAATCAAAAAGCAACACTTTTTTTAAAAAACCCCAGGCCGCTAAAATGGACCCATAATTTCTTTAAAAAAGATAAGCACAGCATGTTAAATCAAAAACTAATTCAAACAAAATCATATAGAATATGATTATATGGTAAAAAAAAAAACTTGTTTAAATTTTATACTGGTTCAAATTGTCACTGTTTGATTTATTATAGCCAAAGTACTAAAAATATCCATATACTACTAATATTTATACTAATGTTTTTATTAATTTATGAACGAAAAACAGTGGTAATGAATCAGATTTGTATGATATATTATCGTATTTCATGTATTGTTTAGAAATATTTGGGCATTTTAACAATTACTTGTTTGTATAGTCCTTTTAATAAACGATTCTAACCATTAACAAGGATTTTACAATCTATCAAGGAATGCCACAGTGGATATCTGCAATTTCACACTCATATTGTTTGGACCACTCTTATTTGAAGTTGAACGAGCACAACTAGAGAATCTTCTCATCGAAGCCAGCATAAACAGTATTTTAGTGTTCCAATAGAGACATGAATACAAAGTAATCATTCCAGTTTGAATAAATTAACACATTTAAATTATAATTATAAAAAATACACAAATATGTTTATGATAAGGGCAATGGAATCCAGCCACTTTCAGATTTTGAAATCAAGTTTTTCTCTTGCCTGGTAATTATACTGTGCATATCTAATCCTTTTCATTGATGCCTGAAAGCTTGGCGTATAGTACAGGTCCATCACCCAACCCTTTATTGGGACATATCCGAGTATATCAACGCCACCTAGGCTAGCAAAAACGGCTGCTATCCACAAATTATATCAGGACTGGCATTTATTAAGGTCTCACTATATTTATTTATTTGTTTGTTTTCATTTCCTACCATCCAAAATATTGTAAAATTACATAAAATATAATTTATTTAAAAAACAATTCGTGTTTTAGCTTGCGGGGGCTATTTTTGGCATTTCTCTTATATACAAGAGAATGTTTCAGTACCACTTCAGCCCATTCAAGTAGCTCAATGAAGGTGCTGTTGCCTAACAATAAGCCTCCCATGAGAAGATATCGCATTGTCCTAAACATGTTATCCCAAAGCCTTGGTGCCCTCAAAGCTCAAGCCAGTCGCCTCATGCCCTCCCTCAAGCTCAGCAGTCTCCTCATGCCACCTTCGCCCTCAAAGCTCAGCTGTCTCCTCATGCCTGCCATACATCCCTACACTCAGGTTTTCTGTCAGTCCTCCTGTCCTGTTGAAGGTGGCTTGCTCAGATGATAGTGCCCTGTTACAAACCCTTTTGTATCTCGCAGAACAGATGTCCACAGCTGAAGTGCCTCAGAGACAAACTCTCTCGAGAGAGGTGAGCTGTAAAAACAAGCTTACTTGCTCTTGAAGCTCCAGAATTCGTGGTCCCTCTACTTTGAATTGCCTTTTTCTTTGCCTAGGAGTATTGAATGGGTATTGTCAATGCATGCGAAAACAATCCATTTTCTCAGCACACCTCATTGTTCTTTTTCTTTCCTAATGTTAATTACAAGTTTTTAGTTTTTGTAATGCCTCAAGAGTGAATTATGGAAGTGTATTGTGTTTTCCACAGGCTTTTTCATTCTCTTACTGCGTCATACCTCCAGTGATTACTGAGAATAGTTCCATTCCATTCTTTGTCATGACACAATTTCTTCACCAGTCATTGGAAGGCCCTACCCATTTGCTTACTATTACATTACTCATAAGGTTTTGACTGTATACTTCACCAATCTGACAGTGAATTATCAACAGCTTTCACGCCTTTTGCATCAAAAGAAAAAAAAATTAATTATGTGGTATTTCACAGCCTCCAGAATTTTCAATCATCAGTGGCAATTTGAAATATGCCATAAAAATGATTGAATATGTTTGCTGTAGTGAGCGTGTGGCATGCCTATCAGATATGTGTGTTGTCCACTTCAGCTGCAATACTTTCAAAACAAAATATTAGTTTTTTATATTTCACTAATTGTATCAAAAAGAGCATTGCATATAAGCATGCTGTTAAAAATAAACAGAAATACGAGATCTTAACTATGAGAAAGTGTTTAGTGCAATCTGTAGTATAGATAAGGAGTTATGGAATATGGAGTGGTGGGTAGGGGGTTTTGAAGAATCAGGAGCTACAGTTGAAATGTCAGAGGATACTATCCAATTTTTTATACTATATTCCATTATTGGTATCAGTGACTCAGCTAGTACATGGTTAACGGTGGCAATTAACACAACAGTACTATCAAACATCCCTGTTCTTCGTATAATCTACATTGGTGTTTAGTCAAAGAATCCCCTACTAAATATATGTTAAAAAATAAATTAATTGACACACACACACACACTATCTGCTTGAGCATAGTCATAATTTCTGTTCTCCAGAAACATCTAAGGATAATGGGCATGGATAAAAATAACCGTTGTGTTTAATGTTTTGAATATCCAAGGATAACCTAGTCAAATATTCCAGAAATCAGAAGACTTTATTCATGAACTTAGAGTACAGAATTGGTGTCAAGTAGTTAACAAAATTAAACATAGTACAATAAAATGGTAGTCAATATCATTTCTTGTTAGAAGGCAATAGGGGATGTTCTCCAGTTCAAGAACTCTTCTATGGTGTAGAATGGTCTATCCAGTAACCATGTGGTGAGTCGTCTTCTCATGGTGTGTGCACCTTCTCCTTTGGTTGCCTAGGGCAGCAGATTGAGGAACTTGGGCCCCATGTAGGAAGGCTTCTCTTCAAAGATGGTCAAATGATGTGTCTATCGGTACCTCTCTGTAGCTGTAGAATGCTAGCATAAGTGGCCACCTCTAACATGTACAGGCAAACCCCAGTTAGAACCTTCAGTTCCTTAAATTTCTGTCGACAGCTGTCTCTGTTGTTAAGATCTGCAAGCACTCTAATAGTTTTTTTCTGGGCACCAGGGCACTGCAAATTTTTGCCCCAAACTTCCGAATCCTATGAGGTGTGATTCAAAGATGCATGATATGCATTTTTGCTACTCTGGTACTACCTATGACTTTATCTCTTGATGACTAGAGCTGTACTAGTTTCTACTTGTTTTTGTCAATATGAGGGGTCCATGTTGCCATCAATAGTTATTCCCAAATACTTGGCCTCTTTGGATGCTTCTAAATCTGGAAGTCGTCCTGCTTCGTCTCTTTTCCTTGCCAAACACCAGTTTCGTATAATAAATAATAAATTTATATTGATATGCAATTTATCTGGGTTAATATTAAACGTAAAATATTTTATAGATAGTATATCATGAAAATGTATTTCAAGTAATCAATACATTACTTGATGCTTGGATTTAAAATTGGATCTTCAGAAATAAATACAAATCTTTTAAAGCCTAAAAATAAAATGAATTAAAGAAAAATTTTCTCAACTTCTCTTTTAGCCTTATGTTACCCCAATGCTTTCAGTTGCTACTGGTATAGTGTTGTAAAGACCAGCACCCCTCCTGTACATTAGCTATTCATACACTTTCTCTGATGTTTCTGTGTTTGAAAGCAATCTGTTATTGTGTATATATTTACAAGAATATTAGTGTTTCAGTTTCTTCTCGGACCAAATTCCATGTCTGGTAACCTTGGACCAAATATGGCATTGACTTCTCCACGGTAATTTCCTACCTCTTCTAGTCAGACAATATCAAGACAAGTTTCAAATTATCAACGTAGCATAACATAATAACTTCAGTGAAAAATGAAATCGTGTAGTTGTTCAAGTGACTTAAGTTTTGGATGAAATGCATTTTGTATTGTACACTGTAAATATTTGAGTATTTTTTTGTAAAATGCTTGAGTGCTAACTGCAGTATCACAGTAGTGTGTTATAATAAAATGTTATACAGTACTGACTCTTCTTATTTGTAAATAAATTATTGCTTGTGTTACTCACTTCAATGTCTATTCCTCCCCATCCTTATTTAGCATCCTTCCTGCAGCCAAAATTTTAACTTGAGGATTTTGTCAAAGAGAATATAAGGTGTGCAAGGTGTATGTGATCCCCAGGGGTTTGAGTTTTGTTGCTAGAATTTACAGGAATTTCAAATTTCCATTATCATCTGTCTACCTTCCAACTGACTCCAGTTCGAATGTTGAGTTCAGCTCCAGTTCATTTTCCTCTTAGCGCAGCGTCGGATCCGATGCGAGATTGACTCTTGGAATCTTTTGTACAGGTGTTTAAAGGGTTTGCACGAGCACGAGTACATCCAAACATGGGAGTTCCACCCAGCATCACTGGACATGAGTTAGTTAACTGGTCTTGTCTTCTTCTTCTAAGGGGCGGCGGCCTATTGCCATGCACTGTATCAAGGGCCTTTTGCGCACCCCGGAAGTGTACCATGAGGCCAACCAGTTCACAGTTTCAGCAGTTCTACAAATCGCTAAAAAAAAACAGATCCTCCTGGGAAACCCCCCCCCCCCCCACCCCCCCCCCCCCCCACCCCCCCCCCCCCCCACCCCCCCCCCCCCCCACCCCCCCCCCCTCCCTCACTCCCCCCCTCCCACCCCCAACCTTATGAGTAATGTAATAGTAAGCAAATGGGTAGGGCCTTCCAATGACTGGTGAAGAATTGTGTCATGACAAAGAATGGAATGGACTATTCTCAGTAATCACTGGAGGTATGACGCAGTAAGAGAATGAAAAAGCCTTGTGGAAACACAATACATTCCATAATACACTCTGAGGCATTACAAAAACTAAAACTTGTAATTAACATTAGAAAGAAAAAGAACAATGAGGTGTGCTGAGAAAATGGATTGTTCCGCTGCATGACAATACCCATTACAAGCAATACTCCTGGGCAAAGAACAAGCATCAAAGTAGAGGGACCACAATTCTGGAGCTCAGAGCAAGTAAGCTTGTTTTACACTCACCTCTCTCGGAGAGATTGTCTCTGAGGCACTTCAGCTGAGGACATCTGTTCTGCGATATACAAAAGGGTTTGTAACAGGGCACTATCATCTGAGCAAGCACCTTCACAGTACAGGAGACTGACAGAAACCCTGAGTGTAGGATGTGTGGCAGCATGAGGAGACTGCTGAGCTTTGAGAGCATGAAGACTGCTGAGCTTTGAGGGCATGAGGAGACTGCTGAGCTTTGAGGGCACAAGTCTTTGGATAACATGTTTAGGAACATGCGATATCTTCTCATGGGGGCTTATTGTTAGGTAACAGCACTTCATTAAGCTACTTGAATGGGCTGAAGTGTACTGAAACATCTCTTGTACTATAAGAGAAATGCAAAAAGCCCTGCAAGCTAACACGAATGTGTTTTTTTTTTTTTTTTTTTTTTTTTTTTTTTTTTTTTTTTTTTTTTTATTTATGTAATTTACAATATTTGGATGGTAGGAAATGAAAACAAACAAATAAATAAATATAGTGAGCCTTTAATAAATGCCAGTCTGATATAATTGGATAGCAGCCGTTTTTGCTAGCCTAGGTGGTTTGATATACTGGATCATGTCAATAAAGGGTTGGGTGATGACCTGTACTATACGCAAGGCTTTCGACATCAATGAAAGGATTAGATATGCCCAGTATAAATACCAGGCAAGAGAAAACTTTATTTCAAAATCTGAAGTGGCTGGATTACATGCCCTATCATAAACCATATTAGTGTATTTTTATAATTAAAATTTAATGTGTTAATTTATTCAAACTGGAATTGATACTTTGTATTCATGTCTCTATCGGAACACTAAAATACCTGTTTCTGCTGGCTTCGCTGAGATTCCTCTAGTTGTGCTCGTTCAACTTCAAATAAGAGTGGTCCAAACAATATGAGTGATGAACTTGCAGCTATCCACAGTGCATTCCTTGATAGATTGTAAAATCCTGTAACGGTAGAAATCGTTTATTAAAAGACTATACAAACAAGTAAGTGTAAAATGCCCAAATAATTCTAACAATACATGAAATACGATATTATATCATAAATCTGATTCATTACCACTGTAATTCGTTCAAATTAATAAAAACATTATTATAAATATTAGTAGTATATGGAGATTTTTATTACTGGCTATAATAAATGAAACAGTGTAATTTGACACAGTATAAATTAAACAAGTTATTTTACATATAATCATATTCTATATGATTTTGTTGAATTAGATTTTGATTTAACATGCTGCTTATCTTTTTAAAAGAATTAAGGTCCATTTTAGCGGCCCTGGGGTGTTTTCAAAAAGTGCTGCTGGTTGATTTTATTGCCTTAATGGAATTTCTAAAAATAGCAAAGGGCGAACCAGGTCAAGCTCTCCAATTTTATGTTGGTATGTCCATAAATGATTACATATGATAGTGTACAGGCATCTCAAATTAAATCCAAAGAAACTTGCAAGTTTAATTCTAAGACGTTTGTAAATTGAACGACATTTTGTGACATACTGTGCACATTTCTTTTCATACGTGGCTTTGACCATGGGCTAACTATGGTGCTCTGAAGTTATTGCTATAAAAACATCTTTTAACACTCCCATAGCTTATGAACATTGGGTCCACAGCAATCATAGATATAAAATGCCTGAAATAAATATGCAGATTCTGTGGATCAGAGTAAATTTTGAACCCGGTGTACATGTAGGTCATAAGTTCAATGTACATATATCTACCGAATGAAGACATTTTCATTATAAGTTTAGTCTAGTAAAGTTTACTATATACTAGTAAACATATTGTCCTGAATTCTTTAAAGTATTATTTTTTTAATACCTCAAAAAGTAACTACTTAGGAATGTTTCTACAGTATTTGGGATGAAAACCATTTTGTAAATATGGAAAAATAAAATGAGACATTAAATTGTCTTCATTTCACTTACACAAGAAGGTCATTAGTTCTAATGTGCTGACTTTTGTCTTTTATGTAGTCTTTAATCTTAAACTAAATTTTTTAATATATAATAACTCATGCCCTACAGTCGATATTATATTTGTGAAATGTTCTTAATATTTTTTTAGTATTAAGTTGAATTTTTATTCTTGTTCCTGTTCTAATTTGACGATGCCATGCTTGTGAAACTTGTATAAAGGCAATAAAGAATTTGATTGATTTGATTGATTGATTGTATAAAAATGCAAATTCTTTAAAATGGGCCAAGTGGTAAAGTGAACCAATGTAGGTTTAATTAGTTTACAAAGATTTTAGGCTGGATCATTGTGCTGTGTGTTATTTAACACATTGCCTTTGCCCGCCTGTCACCAGGTAGCATCAGCATAATTACCGATGCCCATCATGCTAAATTCATAATTTTGGAGTCGAGAAATGTTCCCAATATTGATTATTTTGGTATTTTTGTCTATACTATTATATCGCTTTTTTAAAATACTTTACTACTATACTAAATACTACTATGATTTACATTTTAAAATTTTGAGCCGCTCCCCTCTCCAAATCCCATTTTGTGGGAAATTGGCAAAGTTGTAACAGTGACTAAAATGTTCACTTATATTTCTTAGAAAGGTGTCCCGAGTTCCATCCTCCATCTTTATCCATCAAAGACTAAACAGAGTGTATCCATACTTTAACTCACACTCTATAACAAAGTTATATTTTTATAACTGCATGTACTCGGGCAGATTGTTAAACACAATACAGCATTTTTGGAAAACATGTCTAAAAATACTGTAAGCATTTTTTGTTTAATATTATAAACAAATGAGTGGCACTAAAAGAGTTAACTTGTACTCCCTTCAATTATTTAAAGATACCAATGAATACATTAGGCTAAGTTACCTTTAATTCCAGCTTTAGTGGTTCTCGCTACAGAAACAGTGAAGTTTACTACAGGTTCAGGGAACATCTCTGTCAAACCAAAGAGTCGTTCTGTGAATGTTTCATCAATATCCTGTAACACAAATATTATGAATTATAAATATCTATGGGCCAAATGTTTTTATATTCGATAGTTTAGATATTTCTAATCAGATTCAATTGTCGTGGTGGCCACTTATTGAATTTACACTGCAGCCATTGCCTAATTGTAAATAACTATAATTGTTTTTGTATTTGATAGGTCCTAATTTAGGTATTTCTAATTGATAATTTGATACACTGATTAGATTGTGGTAGTGGCTGCTTAACCCTTTAGGCACCAGTCTACATTACAAGTATACCAGAGATATTATTATATTATTAATATTAAATTTAATATTATTATTATAAAAAAAATAAATATTATTATTATATTTATGGAATTTGAAAAAATGTCAGGGAAATGGCTGTTTTAGGAACTACAAATGACATCCTTTACCTATTTTCTTATATTGTATATTATACAATGGGCTATAACAATATATGCCATGTACTTGCAAAAGGCATAGTCTATTAGTATGAATTTTTAATACTTAATTATTGTAAATTTTAAATTTTTGAAAATAATAGTTTTCAAACCAATTCTGGCCAATGATAAAAAAATGTTAAGGCATAAAGCCTTAGATATTCTAACAGTGAATATGCCTATACACATCTACAAAAAGTATGACTCTCAAGAAAATTCTCTGTTAGGATTATATATTTATATAAATTTTGGGTATTTATTTACAATAGCGTGACCATGGAAAATGGACTTTTTTTCATGGGTTGGGCATTTATAGCCAAGTATTATTATCACAGGTGCATATAAACTGGGGGGAAAGTATATTATTGTATTATATTGATGCCTTTCGGGCATTATTGCGTTAAGGATGGAAAATAACCAACAAAATTTTGTCGAACAACACTTGGAGGGTTAAGGAGCAGGGGCATCACGTGATCTGGGATTCGACTTTTGCAAGCTCGAGTTAATTTTTTTTCTAAAAGAGCAAGCAGTGCGCAGCACTGCGCAGCGGGCAGGCATCGTTGACAGGATTAACGTACTAGTCAGCATCATTTCAGTAAAATTGCCAGAGGTACTGTCAAAAACAGAGTTTTCAGAGGATTTCAAAAAATCGTAACTCCTTTGACTTTCGTTGCCAACGAATTTTTTTCTTCACTATTGTTTTCAGGAAAAATTGTAGTTTTCAGGAAAAAAAAATGAACATACCTTTCCATGGTCACGTTATTGTAAATTGATACCAAATTTTGTACAAAATCCTAAATACCACGTTTCCCAACAATGGATGGATAAAATTAACCTTATGTGGGGGTAGAGGGAACTCGGATTTTTTATCGCTTAGTACGATCATCGATACTTTATATATCGAACATAACTATTAATCAATATCAATGTATATAAAACACTAAATTAATGTCATGTTTCAAATATATAGAAATAGTTTAAACAATTACATAATGTCAAATTATAAAAAAAAAAACCATAGGCCCTAATCTTAATCAAACAAAAAATTAAGACAGCTGACAGGAAAATTAATTTAAATAATAAAGAGAATGTAACAGCAAAACAAACATCTTAAACCGAGAAAGAAAGAGTAAATTATCTTTTAGTGTTCTTTTGCATAGTTTTTTAAATGCATTCCAACTATCTGATTTAATGTAAAAGACGTTACCCATAGAACAAATTGCGTTTAGAATATAATATGTGTACAGTTGGTGCAGATTACATAATTATTGTTCAAATAAATTACTATTGGTTGATTATGTCATGGGTATAATAATTAAGTATCGTTTGAGTTTCTATATATAAAAAACACCAGGTCCGCTCATCGTACTCTATCCCTCATGTGAACTAAACCAAATATTTTCCAGATAGGCCTATTCTTAGTTCAGGACACTGACAAAAAACAAACTATAAAAAAAAAACAAATGAATTTGATTTAAATTTAGCACACATTGTAACCTATATGGATAACATAATCAATGCAATACTCTTTCACACTTCTTGCAAGCTGTTCAAAATTTTTTCATCTTGCCACCACTTTATAGGCTCTTTTTGCTGCAAAAAGCACATCTTTCCTTATTTCCTGGCAGTTAAAAAATCCTTTCACTTTTTTCCTTGCCCAACGTAACCTAAAACCCTAAAAAAAAATTTTTAACAATTAATTAAATAATCTAATATCAATAGCTGCAAACACTTTCAAATAATATTCTTAATGTAATATTTCAATTTTAACCCATTGCGGATCGTATTGTTTTGGCGCGCGGTCACCAGCGGGCACGAATTAATTTACGGTTAGCGGCCGCACGAACAGCAATGGTGCGCCACAGTATCGTTCGCTATCGTATACTATAAAATTCAGCTGTGAATGTATTCGTTCAGATGAAACATGGGCCTGCTAGGGTATCCTGCTAGGGATGTAGGAACGATAACACGCGAGCAAGGTTCCAGGGTGGCAGGGATGATGTCTGAATCATAGTCTAAATAAAGCGGCTCGGGCAAAGCGATTACAACATCCGAGCCATTGTCTAGACTAAACCCGCCAACATGTACGTCTACGTCTTTTCGTTGTGTCACTAACCTCAAAAGTATTATAATAACAACTGAGGAAAACACCCAATCAGCGCTAAAAAGCAGAGAGTAAACTTCGACATACAACTGCGATCTGTAGGATATTTATAAAACTTTTGAAAACTCTAAACGTAGACCGTTGTTAAATACTCTTAGTTGACAAGTGAAGACGATCGCCCGATCTATCAGACATTAAAAGAACTATTTGGAGGGAAATTTAAAAGCAGACCGCTTTTGCGACCTGAGCTCGTCATCGTGCCGTTACGCCCGGCCGCTGCGTGACGAGCCCAGCTCGTCAGTGATCCGCAATGGGTTAAATAAGTAACATTTGATTATTAAAAATTACAGTCAATTTTAGAAAACCACACAACATTGCTTTGGAAAAAGATAAGACATGTTTTTCATGACTTCAACATGTTAGACTCGTGCGGAAAAACCCATTATGTGAAATTTGTGGGAAAGGAACAACTGTAACTGTGAGAGGAGCAAATATGGTCGTCTTCAGTTTTCCTAATTTTGGTTACAATAATTTGTTTGATCACTGTAAATATTAGATTCATATTTTAATTTAAAACATATGGTTGTTATTGAGAACTGATTGATAGTCTAGGATTTGAGATGCTAATATTAGGTATCAATGATTACATTCTTCGATATAAAAAACCGGATCCGCTTATCGTACCCTACCCAAAACATTTGTTATGAAACATCCGATATATATGACGCTTGCCATAATAACTATTAGGCTACAAAATTCCAATATATCGGAAGTTGACCTCGAAAGGGTTAATATAACTCGGCCCATAGAACCACACCTGCAAAATTATAAACAAATTGAAAGATATGAAACTGGATAATACACTAGGACTGGACATTTGAGCTAACCAAATAGTGTAGGCCTACTAGGCCTATATGCCTTGGTTATAAATTAACCTACTCATCCCTTTTTCTAGACACAATTTCTAAATGTTTGTTTTTAAGGATCTTAAAAGGCTAAGACATATTATTCCGTATGTTTTCCAAAATGAACTTATCGTATTAATAAAGTTACATATAGGCCTACTTGAATGCAATTTATTACCTCATCATCATCATCCTCTTCAGCAACAATAGCCTTAGGTTTCTCGGGGGTTACATCTCTACTGCTTTCGTCCAAAGACGCCATTCCACTGTCTTTAGGTTCTGTAGCCATAAGGTATTAATTACAAAAAGTAATGATACAGTAACGAATTTCTAAATCACAACAAACCGGCAATATCTAAAAGTTATGGGGTAACCTAGCATTTCCAGTACGACAATACATAAAAAAACCTTACATTGATATGTGAGACCCGAGAACTGAGAAAAATCAATCAAGATAACATTGATTTCCGGTACAGGTCTTCAAACCAAATAACATAACAGCACATACATAATCAAAAGGCATACTATAACTTGCCGTTAGATGAGTAGGAAATAGTTCTAAAGGATTAATTTCCTTTACATGTTATGCATCGAATGAATTCCTTTTGAATTCATATAATACTAAATTAACATGACTAAGTTATATTTAATGTGGACTGGCAATACTGAAATTTACCATGATTTCAAAACTTTTCTTATTGTAACTATTAAGTCTACATTATTTTATTTGTATAAAATTCACGGCGTTACACGTTTACTATCACTCTATTCCAAGTAAGCAGTATTGTCATATATATGAGTATCACCATTTGACAGTATTTAACTTAGTATCTTTCTTTGTCTCGACCCGATAATTATAAACATTTTTGGGCACCATCAGCACCCAATGATACATCTGTATCATTGATGGATATATACAGAGTGACGAATACTAAATCTCAGAATACAACTCTTACTTCACTAGTAAGTATACAAGTAATATATGTAAAAACAATTTCGGGTCTACGCTATATGTACACCAGTATTTCTCAACACGCATATTGGTTGTTTACAACAGCCGTAATCTATATCTGATGAGGAAAATGATATGCTGGACCTAGCTTTCGGCTTAACAGAGACATCGAGGCTTGGATGCCAAATAAAAATCACAAAAGATATTTAACTTTGCCTTTTTTATGTTATGCCAATTACTTTAGCGCTTTAAATTACGCGGTTTTACGTGTTTAGAAGATCGATTTTAAAACAATTAAATGTTGAAATAGAGAGAAGCTTCTTCGTTATTTGATGAAACGTCGCGATATAGTGTGGCTTCTGTTTTCATTAATTTAAACTCAATCCACATGCTTAAATGGTCATCTGTTTAGCTTAGAAAGTAATTTAGATGTATACAACGTACCAAAGCTATCACCATTACCAGCTATCTACAAGAAGTCCTGAACAAGCAGGATCCTTCTTGGAACATTAGGAATGATTGTTTTCAGTATAAACTGTTTAGTGAAGATGGATGTAATGAATTTTTGGAGATCACTTGGCTTCAACACGTACTTCGTTGAAGTGGGTAAAGGAATCAAAAGTCATGTTAGCTAGCCCGTTGCCCTAGTTTTGACCTATCATTTTGTTTCTATTACAAGATATTGTCTTTATTTTTTTTTCTTTCCAGTTTATCAATAAGTCGTTCATCATATCGCTAAGAACTAATAACTCTGTGGTATTTGATGGCATATCATCCAAGTGATTACAGGATTGTGCTGATATTTTATATGAGCTAACTACATACTAATGTATTTTTTATGAAAAAAATACTATCTAAAGCTCTAAAATCATTTAATCGTACAATGTGTTGAGGTGAATTTTTAATACAATTATTACAAAAAGTGAATGCATAGTATGTACATCAATTACATAACTAGCTACTTGAAATGGTTCAGCTACTTATTTCTGTAGGACATATAGGGGTTAAGGACCTGAACATGAGGCGGCATGGGATTTCCCGAAGCCTATTAGCCTAGAGCTAACAAATAGAGAAGGAAAATGAACAATTAATTTTTAATCCCTGACATTTATAGTGAAGTATTTCAAGACCCAAACATTATTTATTTTATATATGCTTTTTTGTAACTAACTTTTTTATTTACGTGTATTCTTCTGTTGGTTAAGTAGTAAGCACACACACAAAAAAAATTAAATTAGTTTAATACAGCAAATGTATGTGTTCGGGGCCCTCAAAGACCATATTGTACCAGTTAAGTAACTTTTATTTTTGAATACTTTTTAAAAATTAGTGGTTTTATTAAATTAAGTGAGGTTTTTTTCAATTCTTACATCTAAAATGCCTGTCACTGACCCTAATGAACCGGAAATACAGAAAGCAAGCTGGTTCAAATACCTCAAATATAAACACTTTTGCTGAGGAATCCAGTGTTTCATCTGATTGTGCAGAAATCGAAAGTGAAAATAACACCGAAAGTGAGTTTTGACTGTCAGGATTTTCAGATAGAAATGCTGAACACGGAAAATCAGAGGAAGAGGAAGTACAAGATAGTAATCCAGAAAAGTATTTCCATGAAAAAAAAAAAAAAATTGGACACAAAGTGGGTTAAGAATAGGAATCCCTACACACCAAGTCGTATATGTAATATATTCTTCACATTCAACAAGTTGTAGGACCTGCTAACACCAACCAATAAACCTCAGTTACCTATAGATGTTTGCCCTCTTTTTACAGACGATATTTTTAATGTTGTTATAGAATACACAAACATAAAATAACATATTTAAACTGTAAGAGTAAGGGTTTTCCATCCTTCACAGGTCAGGTAGACATTGATGAACTAAAAACTTTTCTTATTCTTCACTTTTTGTCTGGATCATTTAAATCTGGTTATGAAAAAAGATACTGTATCTTTGTTTGCTTGAGATGGAACAATTTCGTACAACATTGTCTCTCAAAAGATTGTTGTTCGTAGTGAAAGCTGTACGTTTTGACGATTTCGTAACCAGAAATTATTGAACGGCAGGTGGAGATAAATTAGTTCTAATTTATGCAATATTCGATTTTGTTTTGCCAAACTTCACTCAAAACTAAGCTTGAGGATAATACAGCACGATAGATAAACACGTGATTCCTTTAGAGGAACTGCGATCTATTGTCTAACTTGTGTAGGAACCACGAGACGAAGAAAGAATACGACGAAGAAATATCTCACGAGTTCTTAACAATCAAAACAGACCGGTTTATTCCTCAGTTTTTGGATTACAAAAAATAACATGCTAGTTTCATATACACCCAAAAGGAGCAAAAGTGTTACTTTATAGTTTCAACAATATGCCACTCAAATAATATTGTCCCATGATTGAAAAGCCAGAAATCGTTGAAACTTACAACGTTACAAATGTGGGTTTTGATAAAAAAATGTTCTGTCTATTCTTGCCAAATAACGACGAGACGATGGCCAGACGAATGTGTAGAGCTAATAGCTACATTCTCCTGCAGTCTTCAAATCATAACATTACAATATAATCTTAGAGAGTTCACTATTTCTGTTATAAAGTCATTGCCAAACAGTTATTTAAAGAGAAGAGTAGTTATACATCAAATTCCAAGATAATTAAAAACAATTAATCAAACTAGGTGCTAGCATTGAAGATGTTGAACATGCACCTAATCAAGACGGTCCAGCAAAACGAATTCGATGCGGTATCTGTCCAAGGATAAACGACAAATAATAATTTTATATGTCAACATTGCAATAGAATAGTGTGTAAAGATCTTTCTGAAGTAATGATTGCCTTCAACAACTGTATTGATGAGTTATTCTATTTAATTTTAATTATAAACATTTAAGGAAATAACAATTGTTTAGAAATTTAGCCTCATCAGAAATGTCTTCAAATTTGGTTGTTAATTTCATACAGTTAAAAAATAACACATATTTTATTGTTTTAAGAAATCGTCTGGGATCTATCGGACAGAGAATTAATTGTGATAACTAATTTTCGTGACTAGTAAAAAAAGAGAAGATTTTTGTATTCTTTGTCAAAGACTTAAAAATAATAAAGTATAAGTTAATTTCCCATTATTATCAGTTATATTACTTAATAATAATACATTGTACAGAATATATTACATTTTGGTGTAATCAGATCTTTAAAATAATTGTTATACCAGTTTTTGTGTTGGTGCCTTTGTAAGACCCTATTCTAGCAGTTGTTTCTCAAAACTCATTGTACCAGCTGAGGATTAGTTAGTATTTGAACTTCCAACCTTAACACTAATTAGGCATTATTCGGGATCCTATAAGGTGTTACAGTAACCAAAATGTGTCTGGAATCTGCACCAGTTCAAGTAGTTAGCTATGTATCCGATTCTGATGTACGTTTACTGCATATTTCATGCACGTTTTTTATTTATAATATTATTAGTACTCATTCTAGAGTCTAGCAAAAGTACTTTTTCAAGTGTATGATAGAGAAATAAAACCAATCCGTTTTATTTCAAAATTACCTACTAACATTACATTAATTACAATGAATTGATGATTGATATATTCCATTCTGCTGAAAAGTGAAAATCAGTTTTTTCCAAAAGACAAGAGGAATGTCAAAATGACAAAAACACAAGTTGAACGCAGGACTGTTAAGAAAAAAAAGTAGTTTGTTCGGATTCGGAGTCGGGGTTTGTGTTGTGGAGTGTTGTGTTTTTATAAAACAATTTCGTTTTAATATTTATTCCTGACACATTTGTGAATACATATCCAAAAACATTATAATGGATGATCTAGGTAAGTTTTCATGATAATGATATTGGTCTACTTTTGACACGCTGAACGTCTTGCTTTTTAAGGTTATATTTCCAAATTTGGAACCTTTACTCATTGTTGAATAATGTTCTAAATTTAAAGTTATTTTAATGTAAGATTTGATATTTTAAGACAATGCAATTTTACAATTTCTAAAATAACATCTATATCTATCACAGAAAAATTACATGTATCCTTTAGTTTTAATTTGAAAAATGTTTGTCATCTCTAATAGCCTATGCACACTATTTACATTTAAATCCATAATGTTAAATGACAGCATTAATTTTATCATCTGCCAAAGTTTCTGCCTTGTTTGTGATTATCAGATAAGCTATAGGCTATATGATCAGGAATCAACAAATATGACACAATACCAGGGTACAACTTTGTTTTAAGATATTTACAAAAAATAATGTTATTTTCTTTTATTTAAAAGTAATGTAATTTTAGTTGTGTGTTTGTAAATCTAATACTATTTTACAAGATCCACTTTGCATTTTATATTGATTTATTTAATGTAAAATGTTGAAGTGAATAGGCCTTTAGCCATATTAATTAGTTAGGCTCAAGTAAATGTGTGGAAAGGCCCAAAAGACAAAAAGTATCATTCTTATCTAAAGATAGACAATAAATCTTGGATAGGATGTTTAGCTCTAGTGGTAGGCCCTTGGGTAGGACCGTAGATTAGCTCTCAGGTAGTACGAGTTGAGAGAGAGAGAGAATTTTCTTTATTCCAAAACATACATTGAGCTACATTAAATGTAAACCAACTGTACATGATTAGTGTCAATATCTATACAAATCTAAAACTAAAACTAATATTAAAACTAACACTAATATTTACAGTTAGTTTTTAAGCAGTTTTCTGCTAATTGTTTGATAATAATTCTCCGATTGAGTATAGAGCTTTATTTGTGAAATATTTCTTTACTTCACTATCTAACCTTTTGACATTGTAATCTTTTATTTCTTTGGGTAAACAGTTAAAACATGTTTTCCCCTTATATTCTGTTTTCATTTCATAGAATGTCAAGTTATGTTTGTCCGTGCTGATTTTATTACGTGTATTGTAGTCATGCTTTACTGTTAAAAATTTTGTAGAATTACTTTTAACATATTTAGTGACCTCTGTAACATAAAGACTATAAATTGTTGGAATTTTGAGCTCACTAAACAGGTGTTTTACTGAATCTCGTCTGTTTAGGTTTAATATTATTCTAACTGCTTTTTTTTCATTTTTTAGTATCTTGTCAAGATTTTGTTTGGATGTTGCTCCATAGATACTTATTCCATATGCTAAATGTGAATGAATGAGTGCGTAATACATTTTTTTTAGAGCACTTTGGTCACATAACTTTGACATACGGTAGCCTACTCCGTAAGACCAAATGAAATTGAATGGTATGGTTTTTTTGTATTCTAGATGAAATTTTATTTAATACATTGTTAACATGTTTATTCCAAGAAAGGTGTTCATATAATGATTAAACCTAAAAAATGTGTACAATTTTCTTGTGAACGGTTATGAGATCATTGCCAATTATAAGTGATGGTTTAATTTTGTGCCGATTTTGTTTTGTCGAGAACGTTATGAAATTAGATTTTTTTAAATTCAATAACAGATTATGATTTTTTTTTTAATTTTTTATGAATATAGGCAGAAATCTCTATCTCTTCCTTCGAATTGCCCATTATTACCATATGATTTTTTTTTTAAATTTTTTATGAATATAGGCAGAAATCTCTATCTCTTCCTTCGAATTGCCCATTATTACCATATTAGTGTCATCTGCATATATACACATTTTACTTTGATTAATATTTTTGGTTATCCCTCCAAGATAGCAAATAAAAAGTAGGGGTCCCAATATTGAGCCTTGGGGAACGCCATACTTGATTGTTTGCTGGGCTGAGACGACCTACCTTAAATAAGTATTGCCCTTGATATTTTCTGTGAACTGTGTTTCCACGTATTGTTGCCTATTGTTAAGGTAGGAAGTAAACCAATTTAGTTCTTTTTTGACTATTCCTAAAATATACAGTATTTATAGTTCCCAACATACATATTGCTTAGTATAATCATCGATACTTTGTATAATAGAATAATAGTTCTGTCAATAGGTATCAATGTATCTAAAATACTAAATAAAAATCATAGCTTATGTATGTTTGAAACTAAAAGAATTAATTTAATTATTTACACAACTTACCATAATTGAATTGGTAATTCTAAGCAATATATGGGTCAACCTCGATTTTTCTCATATTACAATATAATGTGCCAATAGTCAATTAGAAAAGGAAATGACTAGAATTTCTTGCCGGAAAGCAGTTATAGGGAGCAGGCAACTCATATTACAATATAATGTTCCAATAGTCAATTAGAAAAGGAAATGACTAGAATTTCTTGCTGGAAAGCAGTTATAGGGAGCAGGCAACCGCGAGAATTACCTATTAGTGAACAGGGGCACTGACGTGATCTGGGCTTCAAATTTGGAACTACTCGAGTTAATTTTTTTCCTAAAAGAGCAAGCAGCGCGAAGCGCTGCGCAGCGGGCAAGCATCGTGCGTGATCTTCGTCTATACTGAATTGATTCAGGCCAAAGGAATGACACAGATTCCTTTACCAGATTTTTACGGAGATTTTGTATTGGGCGGATTATATTGGTTTACTTTGCTTTCCAGCATGTAATTATGTGTTTAAAATTGTTTTACATACATTACCTACATTATATTGTAATATGTAATAACAATTTATCAGAAATTTTTAATAAAAAAAAAGGATCACGCACGATGCCTGCCCGCTGCGCAGCGCTTCGCGCTGCTTGCTCTTTTAGAAAAAAAATTAACTCGAGTAGTTCCAAATTTGAAGCCCAGATCACGTCAGTGCCCTGATCACTAATAGGTAACTCTAAGCAATATATGACCGTCTGGCGGTTGCCTGCTCCCTATAACTGCTTTCCGGCAAGAAATTGTAGTCATTTCCTTTTCTAATTGACTATTGGAACGTTATATTGTAATATGAGAAAAATCGAGGTTGACCCATATATTGCTTAGAATTACCATTGAATTAATGACAGTTAAAAAATATTACCAAAATGTTTTTTGGAAACATTTTTTTACGGCTTTTAGACAATTCTTTTTATTTATTGGAAGAATTATACACAAAATCTCTAACACTCTAAATTTTATTGACCAAAATTCTAAAAGATCAACAAATTCTAACAAATGAGTATCACCAGTTTCATTATTGGAATGATTGTATTAGAATCTGAATTTGTACTTAGTTTTAATTTTAGTAAATATTTTAGCTAATCTTTTAAAATAGAGATGGACTTGGCCGTAGCTGCAAATGTGTCTTAGTCAATAATTTTTCTTCAGAGCAGTTTAAAAGAAAATTACAATTATTTGTACAATATTTCATTGTATTTACAAATTTTTCAAGTACACAAGAACACTGTATACAAATAAAAATAGTGAGACACCTGATAATATACATTATAATAGGCTAATAAAAGTTTTGACATTTTAACATAGGTATTGTGATAAGTTGTTGATTTTTGAATAAAAATAATATAATACAACTATCAGTTACCCGCGTCTTCACACACAGTTTTTTAAATTTTGCACTTGTATGAGCATTTCAGGTTCGAGTGAATTATATTTCTGACGCCAATGTTGAATTTACCTTCTTACCACGATCAAGAAAATATGTTAAGTTTGTGTATATTTATGGCCATTGTAATTTACTCCCATCCTAGTATTTTTTGTTCCATCATTGATTTTGCCTTTTTCCCAATCAAAAATATAAATATACATTCACAGTTCATTCATACATTCTACAGAGCGGATCCTCCTGAAGGATGCCGACTCTGTGAAGATGCTTCCGCAGGTGACCATGTTCCCGTTATCAGACCTATAACCCGAGAAGACATCGATCTACGTAGTGATAGAAGGTCAGATGCCACTCTGGAGGAAGGCGACTGTAGTACCATTCTGCTCATTCTCATACCCGGATGTAACCTCCACCTTCTCTCATGTTCAGCACGAACCCATTTCGAGACAGCCCCAAGGGATTCACACCTTGGAATACCGCAGAGCGGTTGAGGGCCTGTCATAATTGACGCTGAGCCACGGTTGATCAGGGCATCAGCTCTTTCATTCCCAGGGATCTCCTCATGACCAGGAACCCAACAAACAGTCACATTGTTGAATAATCCTTAGACAATGTACACACTTTAAATGTAAACAAATTGAAAATAGTGGTTAAATTAATTAAACACATGGCTTTATTGTCATCATAAATGTTTATATAGAACAGTTGGTTACATTTGATAGACTCAATTAATATTTCACAACTTCAAAGACCAAGGTGGGATTTTTACTGCTTTAGTGGGGCATAGTCTGAAGGGATTTTCAAAATAGGAATAGAACTATATTCATTTCTAAGAATGTCCATGTAAAATTTCAATACAATCGGTTGAGTAGTTTACGCGTGAAAGCAAAACAAACAAAAAAAGGTACCTTTGCATCTATAATATTATTAGGATTTTACATTTTGGTAATTTACTAGATAAGGCTCTAGGGAATCAAGTAGAAAACAATAATTTACCGAATGAGAGATTTTAAGTAACCAACTTAGAAATTCAGATGTAGTAGGGGATGCTGTAAAATGTCAGCTTACAATTCTACTTACACGGATTTTTATGGTTAGATGTTTCATATGGGAAAAGGTAAAAATGATTTGCTCTTCTTGCTTATCATTTAACAATCATTAAAAATATAGTAGTGTTTATTTGAAATAAGTTATAAGTGCCTATATGAAAGCAAACATTTGATGTTAGTACTATCATTTTTAATTTGAAAATATCAACAAACAATCTCACAAGAAAAAAAGCAGACTCAGTAACAAGACAGTAGCAAACAGCATAGCATATAATTATAACACCTGAAAGCAGTAATATCTGCAAATTGCCATTTAAGTAGCTTATAATCTTCTCTTTATATACAGTGATATAATACAATTAATTTTTGTATTTTGGTAATATTCAGAGGGCACTAGTTTTGTAAGAGTATTATTTCTTACCAGGATTTAAAAAAAATTACATTATTGGAAAGAAAGAACTATTTTACTTACTGTAAAAAATGACATATTATTATGACAATTGGTTCTGGTTTTCTGGCTTCCAAAAGGAAGTAATATCGGTGAAATGGAGGCCACTCTGTCCTTATTTACTACGTGAGGTAGCTTTACTACTACGTAGTAGCTTTACGAGAGGTTATCATAAATATGTTACTAGTAGTACCAAAATTAATGCACAAGTTACGGGATCTAAGTTTGAATTTAAGTACTATCTTGAGGGATCTTTTTCTTCTTACGCCAAAGGTGCAGGGTGGCGCAGAAGTCCACACTGATGACAAGGGGCATTTTTGATCATTGCTTTCCCAACCTCAGATCACGTCCTAGATCATCCAACTTTTCCAATGTCAGATCACATTGGGTGATTTGGCACATGATCTGAGGTCCAGAAAGCACCATTCGGAAATGCCTCTGGCCGTCAGTGCGGGCTTTGGTGACTCACGTGAATACTCGTAAATATTAAATGTATATATTTATTATGAGTACGTATGTATTTACCTACTTATTTAGCCTAATAACCTATAGTAGATGGGAACAGAGGTGTCTCCTTCTTGCCGACATCACTTCCTTTTGGGAGGCAGAGTACCAGAGCCAATCGTTATAATGACATAATTTTCACAGTAAGTCAAATAAAGTCTGTTTTTCCAGTAATGTAATTATTTTAGGTCAGATAAGAAAGACTCTTAAAAATAGTAGCTTCCGGATTATAGCAAAGTACCTTAATTTTAGAAGCAGTTGTAGCGGCTATGTGCATATTACGTATTGCCTAATAATGGACCACATTCTGGTCCTAACCTGTTCAGGAAGTGTAAAGAAGGACCAGAATCCGGACCAAAGCTGTGGGAGTGTTAAAATATCATCAAAAACTATTTAGAACCATATCTATGTACAATAACAAGAATAGATAGCATAAGAATTAATAAAAAAAAAAAACAGAAGTGATAATAACAGTGGATAATAGTGTGGTCAATAAAGTTAATCAATTTTACAATAATATAATACTAAAAAAATCTATTGGTGGCAATAATTTCCAAAAAATATAATATATTTACATTTATAAATATTATGTAGATATATATTAACATTAATAATTATAGACTATAAAACACAACTATGATAAATGCCATAGCAGCAACAACAGCACTAAAATAAAAATTAACAATAATACAATAACACCAGTGCTATCAATTCTAACAGTCTTTTTTTCATCAGATGGCACGCCATTTTTGAGTGTTATGCACCTCAGTACTTTAAAAATTATATAAAAATACATATTTACTATAAACCTATATGTGTAGTGTACAATTTTTTTTCTGAAAAACGTAGATATAATTATGGTATAAAAACTGTTATGCACAAACCATTAAAAATTACTACAATAAAAAACATATTCTTTTAAAGTTGAGGGACTGTACCTTGTAAAGTCTGATAATATAATAAATATTAGAATCATAAATATGAGACAGCCAATTTTCTTCTTCATTTTATCTAGTTTCATAAAATATATATAATGTTATCCAGGTTCTCTTAAAGAAAAATTTAAAATATTGTAAAAACCACAAGTGGTACATGAAAGGCTAAATTTGTTACTATGGGTACGATTATTTTTTAAAAATTAGCAAAAATATTTTTTAAATCTAGATCTATTAATCTAGTTTTGAAACATTTCTTTGATGCACTCAGAAAGTCTGTTTATCACTTTTGACACCAACCTGAGATAGAAGTTGTTCATAAGCCATCATTCTGTGAGGCTAGATTTTAAAGTTGTCGTTCCTCTCGTATTATATCCGTGGACATCGCTGTCCTATGTCAACTCACATTTGTATCAATAATACATGGGTACTTCCAGGATATAGTATAGTATAGAGACAAATTAAAGTCAGTAATCCCAAACTTCTAGGGAATCTCTGCACAATTTTCTAAATTTTTAATTTGCAATGATTTTGAATGCCTTCTTTCAAATTTGTATTTTGCACAGCCACTGCACTATCTTATTTCATAAGAGAAGTTTGGGTATACTAGCCCATAATGGAGCATTTTAATAACATTCTCAAAACAACATTTTGCTAGGTTCCGCAAAGCAAAGATTTCATTGACAACTCTGAAACAATACGTTAGTGATTACTCCTCCAAGACTTCCTCTATAAGAAAATCGTTCACTATGACCACTAGTAAATTTTAATTTTCTTGTTGTCGCAAGATGAAATGAATAAAATTTGATTTTTTATAGTTGATTGTAAGATTTTTTCTACAAAGAATTATATGTATGGATTAATTTCCAAGTAGATATCGACATTCAAGTAATTTTTTTATTTGATCTTTCAGAGAGTCGTGTTATCTGCATATTGAACAAGATATCTTCTTTCAAAAGTATTGTTCAAATTGTTGACGTAAATCAAAGAGAAATCAGAGCTAAGAACTGATTTCTGAGGGAAACCAAAGTCCTTTCTTACTTGATGTGAGATTGAGTTTTAAATTTGGACACACTGATACTTGTCTTTAAGAAAAGACTTAATCCACATGTGTGGTAGTCCCCTAACACCGCAATATTCAAGCTCATGCAGTATTGTAGGATGATGGACACAGTCAAAGACCTTAAATAGATCCAAGAAGACACTGATTGAATACTCTTGTCTATCAAACTTCTCGACCACCAAATCCACAAGCTTATTTATTGCATCAATTGTGGAAACGTTTTTTCAGAAGCCAAACTGGCTATGTAAAAATATATTGAATCATACCACAAAGTTTAAGAATCCATTCAGAAATATTTTTTCAAAAACTTTACTGAATATAGACAAAATTGAAATTGGTCTAAAATTGATGGTCAAACAAGAATCTGCTTTTTTTGAATAGTGGAATAGCCTTTGAGAGAATAACCTTTCAGAGAATTTCCCATCTCATAAGATACATTAACCGATTTTGCATAACCAACGTTTAATAAACCACATTGAGAGGCAATTGATGTCATCAGACTTTGTGGGCTTGCACTCCCGAATAACCAAATTATCCTCCCCGCAAATCACAGGAATCTGTGCCATGGATAACAGTGGTGCTTTGGATGGCACATGTAACCCTTTGTATTGAAATAATAGGAGAGGTAACCCCAACAGAAAAAAAAGTTGAGCAACGTTTTAGGGTAGGAATGTTCTTTTATTAACAAATCAGAGCTTGCCTAACAGTGGATCACATCCCAAAATGTAACCTCCTGCGCGAAATGGTTGGAGATAGGGGAGTCTGATACGGATACACGATAACACATACACACCTTTAAGATGCTGGGTTGTATTAGTACTCAATATCATTCAGTAGAGAGCAGCAATGAATGTTCTAGTGGATATTTTAGGTGTTCAAGTTCCTTTATCCCTTTCCAGTGTTCTAGTACTCTTTTCTCCACTTGTACTCCAATCCTGATTCCTTTACGCTGTTTAAAAAGAAACAATATTAATTTCTTATAGCTCAGTGTTTAAAAAAATGTTATAATCAAGTTATTAGTTAAAACTAATCAGCTGTTTTCATATGAGTAAAAAGAATAACATTTTGATGTTGTAAAAATGTAATATGGATGGAGTCAGATAAAATAATAAAATAGTAATATTTCTTTGAAGTTATTCTTTTATTTAAACATGAAGTGAGACTACTGGAAAATATAGAGTTCCAAATATAATACCCTGGTCACCAATGACATGAATTATTAGGTTTAATATTCAACAGTAGGCTGGCTGTAGATGGTGCATTGGCTGTGCATCAGAACTAACATCATAATTTTGCTAGTTAACCTACTTGCATAATCGCACCTTTGTTAAGATGGTGCAATTGATTTTGGGTTTGGAAAATATTTTTTATGTTAAATTAATAGTCTCTTAAGATAACTTTCATAAATATAGGAAAAGTTGAAAAATTTATTTGATCACTCCATGTACAATTTTAGGCAATTAAAATAGGATAATTTTAATTAATTAATTTGTCTATTAATTTTAATTTAATTAATAGACAATTTTGTAATCAGGCCTAAATAAAAATGGCTAAAGTTAAAAATGTGTAATTTTTTTAAGAAAAATACTAAAAGACAAATAATATTCTTAAATAAAATTTAATTAGAAATTATAACTTCCGTAAGTCGGAAAAGAATGAAAAGTATTTCACTCCATGAAGCTGTAACTCAGGGCTAAGTTGATGAAGGAGGTAGCCTATGTAACAAAAACAAGTTTAGAAGATATGAGCTCTCAAAGATTTTACCTTACTACTTTTTTTTGTATGAAATTATTCCATTTACTTTGATGTAATTATACTACTATGGGTATTTTGGGTCTTTTCTATTAAAACTGTGTTAATCTGACTATATTTTTAGTATTAAAAAAATATTTTTTTTTTGTACATACCTCGTTCTTCTTCCATTAACAATGGAATTATTGTTAGATATTTTCAAATGATGTTAGAGGTATTAAAATTGAAAACTACTGATAAATTTAATAAAAAATGTATTAAAAATTACAAATTTGTGTACAAAATCTTTGTTCTTAAGAGTTTTATTGCAATTCATTTAGAAAATGTTTACTTTTCTGAATGGAGTAAATTCATCATAACAAGTCTTGAACTGGTAATTAGCCGTACTCATCAACACGGAGCCACTTTATATGGTCTCTGAAATGTACTTGGCTGTTCCCCATATCTTTTTTTTCTGTTGTATAGTTTCATATTGGTCATCAAGGTATTAGTATCTCTAAAAATGATATGTCATGTCAATGACTTTATTCTTCCTACTGGATTTTACAATAATTTCCCCTGTACTCCTCAGGAGAGTACACAATGAAATGTGCAAGAGTTCTGATGTTTTTCTTACATTTTTCTCAATACAGCCGAAATCTCTGTCAGAATCTAGGTATGTATGACCTACCTCTGGGAATTTGTGGTCAATTTTTTTTAAATTGACGCTTGTGTACTAGATATTGGTAAAGACAAATTAAGAAGGAAGTTCTTGTTTTGACCTGAACAAGAGTCTGACCATATAACCAGATGGTCTTTGTTTCTTAGAGACTCTTCGACTTCCAGAGCTGTTTAGTAGACAGCTTAGTATCTCACTGCTGCCTCTTGATGCTTGGTCTTCTGTCCATGTACAGAAGAGGGCTTTGTCAACCTCTTTGGTTATTATATGTAGGCCAAAGTTTATACAGCCACATTTGTCGCAAATAAAACACCTTAGATGTACTGAGTCGGGGAAGCGGCATGGTCTGTTGCAAGTCAATGGTGAGAAATGCTATATTCTCCAAGTTTTTAGCCTTTTCTCTATATCAGATCTCAATGCATCAAATGCAGCATGATAGTTAATAACATGCTCTTCATCTGCTGAATTAGCATCACAGGTACTACACGTATCACTCTTAGGGTGACCAAAAGAGAGATTGTATTCTGTTTCAAACACTTTACGGTAAGTACATTCCTTAACGCGGAAAAGCAATCATCCAAGTCCTCTTCAGAGCACTGTTTTCAAGAAAAAGTTTATGCATCATAAACAAATCATATAATGGAGCTTACATTACGAATAAACCAAAGATTCTTTCACCTGGGCACAAAATAACGATCAGCTGTTTTTAGTGCATGAAAGGAGGTATGTTACAGGACTTGTTCAAACATTGTAATGGAAAAGAGATGGAGGTATGTGCATATGAGTGTTTCATACCTCTTTTCTTCCTTGGTAATATTTCAACAGGTTTTTAATGGATGAAGGAGCTATGTTCCAAGACATAGAGGTACAGTACGCTCGCTGAAGGTTCGGCTCCGAGTCAACCGAGAGCAGACTATGGCGGGGGAGGTGGTTTGCCCGATATAACAACTGTTTCTGCTGACATCCGCCAATGTTTGGCCCGCTGCAGTCTGAATATTTTATTGTCCCTGTTCTCAGGATTCTTTATACATCAGTGTTTCGTATTATTCATCTGTCATAAAATTAGTGTATAAACAATACACCCCAAAACACTTTCTATTCGAATATAATACAATGAAATTTCAACATAATTTCATTAAAGTACTTTTAGTTTATCACAGATCACCACTATGGCCTAAAGGTGTTTTTTTTTTTTTTTCAGAAATAAACTATTGCAAAGTGATTCAATGTTAAAGTTTCAAATGGTATTGCTGTGTTGCATTTACGTGAATGGGGGTGTTGCATAAACTGTAGGGCAGCGGTGTCGGTGATACATTTCCACTTCAGACTAAGTTACGGCTAACCTAAACTATGTATCTTGAAAAAAAGTTAAATCTAAAATTAAATTCAGTTCATTCAGAAAAAACTTTCCCCGCTGGTAGTTTCCTGACCAAATAATAAAAAAAAATCCTCACATACAAACTTTTGTATCACAATTTTTGGCACAGTTAATTTTAAAATATATTTTATTGAAGAAAAGTAATAAAAACATTGAAACTTAATACATCCATTAGCATTGGCATACAACGGGGAAAATAGATCTGCGAAGTTTCAGAATTTTATTTGTACAGGAAGTTGGTTCTAACCATAAGTTGATTGTCGAGCGAGAATTAAACATTGCCGTCCGTGACGGATCATTGGAGAGTCAATGTTTTTATTTGGTTAGTAGGGCAACGACAGGGCACGAAACCTTCAGCGCGCGTACTGTACTACACTGGAAGAAGGAGGTATGTGAACAAAAATTGTTTCATACCTCTTTCTTCCTCCAAGGCTTGGATTAATTTTGTAACATAAATTCTTCTTCCATTAAACTTCAGAGTTCAGTGTGTAACATACCTCCTTCTTCACAGTGTTTTATTTCCTTTGCAAAGCGTCTAGGAGCGCTAGTGTCAGTGCCATATGTTAGTTTAACACATAACACCTTCACCATGTGAAAACTCAATTCTTGAAAAAAATGTTTACATACCTCCTTCTTCCTCTTAGCCCTTCGTTTGTAGTGTAAAAACTTCATATTTTGTTTGAAACATCTTAGTGCATTCAGTTGTGATGAGACAATGAGAATAATGTACCTTCTCACTTATTACATTATATTTTGTAGTCACTGTAATTTTACATGGAGTGATCAGAAAATATGTTGTCTACTTTTTCTGTATTTAGGGAAGTTACGTTCAAGAACTATGAATTTTTACATTTTTAATTCCAAAGTCAATTGCAGCTCACCATTTGCACCATGGTACTGGATAAAACCTATGGTATATAAAACACAATGTTCTCTTCATAAAGTAGAATTATGTAGAGTTTTACATATTTTAATTATAAATTGCTTACTATATGGTTAGTTACTGATTAAAGAAAACAGAGTAAATTAGTGTAACAAGAGGTATATCATGAAAATCTCATATATTTTGCATTCTGCTCTAAATTTGCAATAAAAGTAAGTAAAAATCCTTTCAAGCAATGGTTTTTTTCATTGTTATTAATACATCAGCTGTTATAACTATATATAACCATTGTTAAGCAACAGAAAAAGTATCCAGTTGTCCCCTGGGTGTCCACCTATAGAGATGTCTTGATGAGCATTCCTTGACTTTTTATTTTTATTTTTTCATATTAAAAAAAAAACTGAGCAAGCGTACATTGCAAGCAGCTCAGAGTCAAACATCTGTTTCAAGGAGAAGTCTGCATTTAGATGTTTTTGGAAATTCCACACTACCACATGTTCAAACAGTCATTGTTAAATGTTTCCAGTCTTTTTATTTAACTTATTTCATGGTTCTCAACTAATGAATAACCAGTGTGTGTTTTGATTAGGAATGTTCTAAAAGTAATCACGGCACACCATAGTTTTTATTCCCTAGTTGGGAGTAAAAGTAAGTCTTGCCCCCTCCCCCCCCCCAACATACCGTTCAGTTCTACCTCAAGGTCCGGACTGTACAGTTCTGAACTGAAGGTAGATCCACAGACTAAATATCATTTAGTGTGTGGTAGAGCTGACCGTGTATGGCGGCGTTTCCTTGTGACAGATCGTTAGTCGGATGGACTGAAGGAAAACTATTGCGGCCTGACCTTGAGATCGTTCGTCCGGAGGCAAAACAGAACGTGTGGGGTGAATCCCACCGACAGAGGTCCTGTTTTCTCCTCTCTAAAGTTCACAACTCTCGCACAGCTTCCTTTTTAGACCAAATTCTGCTCACTGTGGGACAACGATAGTATTTATCCAAGAAAGATCGATATGTTCAGGAAACGTTGCCCAAATCAAGATTAACAGACTTATGTACGTAGATTATTATGTAGGCACAATCCAGTCATATCAATATTGACCATTAGACTAGACGGATAAGTATTTCATCTACAGAATTAATTTTGTAAAAAAAATAAGTGTGGGATATGTTTTGATTTCTTTGTTTGAAGTTTATTTTTGACGATGGAAGGATTGTGAAGGAAACAGGATTTTTCCGGACATTTGCCATCGTTCAGTGAAAAAAATCAGTAACACTACGTTTCGAGATCTGCAATCTAATCTCTTCTCCAGGTAAATAACTAACCTAAAACAGAATTACAAACTATTCTCAAGGTCTTTGATTTGTTTACTGGTTCCGGGTCCGTACTGAGAATCAATTCTTTGTTTGAAGTTTATTTTTGACGATGGAAGGATTGTGAATGGAACAGGATTTTTCCGGACATTTGCCATCGTTCTGTAAAAAATAAATCAGTAACACTACGTTTTGAGATCTGCAATCTGATCTCTTCTCCAGGTAAATAACTAACCTAATACATAATTACAAACAATTATGTATACACAAATCCTGTTCCCTTCATGTTTGATTTATATTGGACCATACTAAACTGTAGTTTTTATAAGTGTTTCCGACAGTAATTTCTGGTGTAATTGTTCACGAATACGGCAAAGTGTTGTTCATGAAACTTGAAAAGCTAAGGTTATCTATATCTAACCAGCTAATTTACAATAGTGATAATTTAATGACTAGAGGTCAAAGATATTGTGGTATAAGAAAGTATTACACCCAGCGCGTGGCTCGCATATGCTTTAGTATTTGATAAACTTCACTTGTTTGAGTGAATGGAGACAGACCTATTCGTCCGCTTCATCATGATTTCGATTCTGCCCGCTAGGTTCGTTGTAATCAGTGTGATGATTTCACTTTCAGGCGTTTTCGAGATAGCACGTCATGGTTCTAGAAATAGAGCTAATTATACTGTTTGAAAGATAAATAAATTTGTATTGACTAATACATTAAGACTCAGGCCAAACTACTAACAGCTTTGTTTTGTGATAAGTGTTAATTCACAAAAGGTGTGCATGTAATTTGCTAATATCTTAATGTTAACAATATTATACATTCGGAAGTGTCTCTGTTTGTTTTGTTTGCTTTCACATATACACTATTCAACCGATTGCACTGAAATTGTACATGGATATTCTTAGGACCCTGGGATGATTATAGGCCTATCATTATTTTTTTTAATCCCGGGTTATATACCCCACTGGTCTGTAAACCAACAAAATATTCCATTTTGGATTTTAAAGTAGTGCAATATGAATTTAAAGAACCCGTTAAATGTAGTCCTGTTCTGTGTAAATATGTATTACGACAGCACGATCATATGTTTTGATAATCCAAACAATATTTTCAATTTGTTTACATTATTATAGGGTGAAAGCATAACAAAAGTAACAACACTTCTCATTTCAAAATCGAGGCAACAAGGCAAACCAATTAATTTATTTCTTACAGTCTGGACCTCGAGGCTAATCTGAACTTGTACTCCGGTGTTGCTGATGGGTTAGGGGCCGAGAGTCAATTTGTATGGTATAGCTCACAAGAGACTGGCAAGCGAAAAACTGGTGGAAGCGTTCGTTTCGTTTGTTTGGCATTCATGTGTGACAAAAACTGATCCCACTTTGTTTTTGTTACATCTGGAACATACAGGGTGATTCATGAAGTTGTCCCCCCACTTCTACAGCACATAGGTACTAGTAAAAATAATGAAAAAATGTTATATAAACATAGGTCCAAAAACGCTTCGTTAGCGAGTTACAGCTAGCGAAAGATTTCGCCTGAATTCCTGGGTAAAGAGTAAAATAAAGCCATACTGAACTTTTGGAAAGGTTAATTAAGTAAGAAATATCGTGGATTCTTATGTATTTTTACCTGATAAAGCTAATAAAATAGGTTTCAGAACTGTACCTGTAGTAGTTTTTGAGGGATTCAGGGTTAAATGCAAAAAATTGGGGCACGAAACAATGTTTTTTTAAGTTTGATGTACAATAACTTTGTTAAATTGGTAATAAATACATAAAATCAACAAACATTAATTGTAGAGAATTTAATTCTGAGAAAATTGATATAATCAAAGTCTAAAATAAAACAGAAATAAGTACCAAAAATCGATTTTATTCAGTATAATACATTAGTAGCTGTAAATAAATATCGTACGGTATTTAGTTAAAATAAAACAAAAACAAAATTTTTGTTCCTTAATGATGAGATAAATTGAGAAAACAAGATTAACTGTTAAATAAATTTGTTTGTAAATAAAAATATCATGTTTTATTACGTTGTATTTTTTTTTTTTAAATAAAAATTTACATCAAATGTCGAAAATAAATGAAGCAAACATTTTCCCATTATTGTTTACTAATCATCGAAATGCAGTTTTTTGTTTTATTAATTTCTTAAGTTGGTAACGCACGAATAACAGCTGATCAACAATGGTATTCTGTACTGTTACGTTAGAACTATGTATTAGTGGTGTTTTGCAAGCTACAGCAGGAGATCGGGTTCTGTGAATCATGTTATTTAAATGCAATTTTTTCTGTGAGTTATAATTCGATTGTTTATTCAGCGAAAAAAATGCCTTACTTGTTTACATCAGAGGAATACGCTGATATGGTTTTTATTTTGGGTTACTGTAATGGTAATGCTAGAGCTGCTGTAGAAGAATATGAAACTACGTTACCCTAATAGGAGGATTCCAGATACCAAAACAATTTCAGGAACTTTTCCGCACTCTTCGGGAAACAGGATCACTACCAAGTACTAGAACCAATTATGAACGAGCTGTCAACTTGATGATGATATTGTTATTAATGCTGTTCATCGCAGTCCAGGTGTAAGTACACGACGTATTCTAGGCGGATAGGAGTTTCGCAGTCAACGGTGTGGAGGTCACTTAATCGAAACAAATTTTATCCGTTTCATAAACAAAAGTTCAACATCTACAGCTAGGGGATGGTCCGCTTCGCTTGGAGTTTTGCAAACTTTTTGAATATTAATAATCAACTCTACAAGCGTATTTTTGTTTACGGATGAGGCACAATTCACTCGGGATGGTGTCAATAACTTGCACAATGAACACTCATGGGCAGAAGAAAATCCACATGAGGTAGTGGAACAGAACTTTCAACACCGATTTAGCGTCAATGTCTGGTGTGGCCTTTTGCACAATCGGCTGATTGGACCTTTCATATTACCTGGACGCCTAAATGCTGAGTTCTATTTGCATTTCCTTCAAGAAGAGTTGCCGCAGCTGTTAGAGAATGTTCCTTTACATCTCAGACAAAATTTGTACTTCCAGCATGACGGAGCACCTCCCCACTTTTCACGTGCCGTTTCTGCTTACTTAAATCATCAATTTCCTGGACACTGGATTGGTCGTGGAGGGCCTCACCCTTGGCCACCAGATCACCAGATCTATCTCCATTGGATTATTGCATCTGGGATGGATGAAAGACATTGTATACAAGACAAAAGTGAATTCTCGTGATGAATTAATTGCCCGCATTATGGATTCGGCAGTGCAGATACAGGGAAGTCCTGAAAAATTAAGAAACGCAACAAAAGCAATACACAAACGTGCTGCAAAATGTATTGATAATGATGGCCTCATTTTCGAACATCTATTATAAAAAGGTGCGTACGGTTGGCCCAACCTGATTAATTTTTGCTTAAAACTAGTAATGTATTATACTGAATAAAATCGATTTTTGGTACTTATTTCTGTTTTATTTTAGACTTTGATTATATCAATTTTCTCAGAATTAAATTCTCTACAATTAATGTCTGTTGATTTTTATGTATTTATTACCAATTTAACAAAGTTATTGTACATCAAACTTAAAAAAACATTGTTTCATGCCCCAATTTTTGCATTTAACCCTGAATCCCTCAAAAAACTACTACAGGTACAGTTCTGAAACCTATTTTATTAGCTTTATCAGGTAAAAATACATAAGAATCCACGATATTTCTTACTTAATTTAACCTTTCCAAAAGTTCAGTATGGCTTTATTTTACTCTTTACCCAGGAATTCAGGCGAAATCTTTCGCTAGCTGTAACTCGCTAACGAAGCGTTTTCGGACCTATGTTTAATATAACATTTTTTCATTATTTTTACTAGTAAAATGTGCTGTAGAAGTGGGGGGAGAACTTCATGAATCACCCTGTATATGCCAAACAAACGCTAAATATAGGTAAACAAACCTAAACAAGCCCTAAACGAACGATTCGACTAATTTCAGCGTATTTTGGGCGGTTCTAGCCACTAGTGTGAAGTTATAAAGGCGGCATCTAGTATCTGGAATATAGCTAAGCAAAGATTTACAATTTGTTTCAATGTAGCTTTTGAAATGGGTGCCGCCAGCTTCAAATGTGTGAACATAGCGCGCGGGAAAGCGCGCTAAACTCTAGCACATGAAATGGTACGTATATTTATTTACACGCATTGCCGCTAGGTACCGCCACCATTCAGAACTAGAGTGTGTTGTACACTGATACACCATCTGGATAACTGAAGAAGTTTCAATAAACTACGTTAGGCAGGTGTAACAATACATCAGTGACAGGATAACAGTATTTTGGACATTTGCCATCGTTATATGTTACACATGGTATAACGATGGCAGATGTCCGAAATCCTGTTATCCTTTCAAATCTAGTCGATAACAAACTTTAAACATCAGTGATATTAGTAGGCTGCCCGTACTAGCCTATGATAAATGTAGTGCTTCTCACAGTGGGCTAGGATTAGAGCATATTCTATACTCACCCGTTTAGCTATAGTTTGGCTCACTCTTCAAAATAGTTTAGCGTGCGTTTTCACCCGATAAAACTCGTCTATACATACCAGGTTGAATTGGAAATATATACTGTATAGAAGAAAAGTAGAATCGAATTAGACGTGAGAACGAGTGGACAATTTTTGGAGTCGATACAGAAATTGTATTCCCATTCACTCTCGTTATAAGTTTCCGGCACCACCCACGTGGCACTAATTTCAATTTAATTAATAATGCATTGATTGTGCCAAATACTAATTATTCTGTTGGCTTCAATTTGTAGCTTTGAAAGTTCATGACTTTGGAAATTTGGGATCCTGTTAAGACAACGTTTTTACAAGGTAATTTGGTTAGTTGTTTTTGATTGTTTAATTTTAGGATTATATGAATATCAAATCAAATGAAATCCTTTATTGCTCGTAACAATTGCGCATTGTATGGCAAACTTCATAATTTATTCTAAATTGTAAACTCTCCAACCACATTACCACCACGTTCAAAATTGTTTATACATTCCAGTCTCATTCATCCTTCGCCAATCTCAACCCACTTCCAGCGCTGGAATCAGTCATCGAATTGGGCGGTCTCCCAGTTAAACGCCAGAAACTCGTCAATGCTATAGAATGCATTTGACACCAGAAGGCGCTTCAAACGAGTTTTTGACGTCTTTGGCGTTTGGATATTTTTGATGAAATGAACACCTGCCTGCGTAGGCAAGTGTTCATAAGTGCTCATAAACCACCCATCTGTGTCTTCCAGTACGGTAGTTATCTTTGCCTCTAGTGTCATACCCGTGTATGTCACGTCCCCTGGTTAGGGCACATTTAGACAAACAGGACAAAGTTGTTTCCGAAATGTTGAGACTGGACAAAGTCAACAGTTGCAAATTTTTCAATGCTGTCCTGCACGACTCTCTGAAATTCAACTTTGCGATAGTACGAATCGCTTTTTTTGCAATTTTAACACCCACTTGAAATGATTGCTTGCACAGGTCCCGACAGCAACACTCCTTAGGAAAGGTGGGGGTGAATTAGCCCATAGACCGTAATATGCCGCAATCACCTGACCTGTATCGGACCAAGAACCCCAAAACATATATATTCCTGAGGACATTTTTGTGCACACTTTGGTCAATGTGATTATTCTATGTCAACCCTCGATCAGATAAAAGTTGTTATCAAATTACCATCTTAACTTTTATTCTTGGCCGGGTGGTTCCAAGCTCCTTCCAGTGTACGAAATACGTTATGGCTAACTAGCAAGGAAGGTACTGACATGACTAGAACTCATTCCTTAACAATGGTCTGAATGGATTTAGTTCTGGACTACTGTAATATACACTACTGTTCTTGTAGTTTTGTTTTTTCACAAGCATCAAAACACCGTGTACATTGATTGTAGCACTGTGTTTATTGCTTAGTAGATACTTTCAACTTTTATTTTCTGTATTTCTAAGTACCAGTTCAGTATTAACTATGCTAAATTACTCTAAAATGTGATATATTTTTATTTTCCAACAAGCCCTAGGCTACTAAAATGTTGAAATAATACTATGTGCTTCTTGGAATTAGTTCACTAAATAGTTCTTTACTCCTTGTTTAGATTTAATAAATAGTTTTTTTACATAGCAGATGGCGAAAAATCACCAATGCATGGATGGCAATCCTTAGAGGTATGAAAGTCCAGTCGGTTTTCTAGATCAGCTGATTGGAGATAGAAATGTCAAGTGAACAGCTGGCAGCCAGAACTTGCCGCCACGTTTACATTTGCAAGCCGCTCCATAGTACAGGAGCTTGGGGCGACAAAGGCCAATTGTGAAGGGGAGATCCTCCGGAAGAGAGCCAACTCCTCGCCAATTTAGGTGTTAATAGTGACCTTGACCAAGTTGCTTGCATAACCGCGCGCTGCCGCACTGTGCTGTGGCTGCCATAGTGTGCGCGGCGCTGCGGTTCTGTGCGGTTCGTGCTGCTATCGAGTCATGTTCGGGATAGAGGTCGCCATACTTATCTTCGTTATCTGCGCCGTCATCGTCAACGTTTTCTGTGAAATATACTACAACTATCAGGATTGAAGTGGTTTGATAAGTCTAGTGCGGGCGCTCGGCCAGTCGATTGAGGTAGTCCTAAAAATAAAATATACATTTAACTTATAAAAAAATTATTTTTTTTATTTTTGTTGTATCCATAATTTGTAGACGGTGATTATGAGTTGGTGGACTTGTAATTCCTTACAATAATGTTAACAATCAAGAGAAGTTTTAGGTTTGCAAAGACCAGTTTTATTAGAAATTTTTTGCAGTTCAAACACTGTTTGTTTGTAAACCGTATATGCGTTATTTGATATGGAATTATCAATTCCGAACCCGTTATCAATTGTGATTGGAATTATCAAATTTAATTGTGTAAAGATACAATTGAGTGAAATTTAGCATCAATAATTACGATAATTAGTTTTATTATTATAACACCATATCGTGTTTTTTTAATTTGTTTTATCTTAGAGGTTGTAAGAAAAACTAAACATTCTTATTGTAGATTGAATTGATGCTATTGGATTAGGATTTTCCAACCGGACGATAATGTTTAATCTCAATGTTATTAACTTGCTATCAGAAAATAGCTCACTTTGACAGTTTTTAATATTGTTTATAAAACAGTAAAAGTTAACACAATTTTCCTGTAGAAATGGGGTTTTTGAGCTGCTTTAGATATTTATTACTCCCCTGAACCGGCAGATATTTACCGAGGAAGTGACAAATGTTGTAGTTCCAACAGTCCTTATCTCTATGTTGTCGAGGTAACGTGTACCGCGAGATAACAGGAGTAAATATGAACACGTAACAGCCGCATCTAAAATTATGTATGCTACAGAATGTTTTCGGTTTGCTTGTTTTCATACTTGCATTTGTTCCCTTTAGACGAACTGGAACAGTCTATGTAACTTAGAGGAGAACAATACAAATAGTACACTATAAACATATACCGTTAACACGATTTTTAAATTATTTGTTTTTTTAAATTTCTCCTAATGCCAACGTAAAATATGTTGTGAATTCATTGTAAATTGGTTTCTGCCGTTAATAAATAAATGAAAATAATTTTTTTATTTCACAAAATATTTCAGTGATACACCTACATATCAATTTACTAGCATTTTCTCATAAATATTCCAAAAACAAAAGTACTTTGTCATCCAAAACCTTACATGAACACCATACAAATTAATTTGTTGTTTTTATCAGAAACATTGTTGGTCTCAAACCTGAACCTCGTTGAACTCCACATTGATTAATTAAAATCTTAAATTTTCTTCTCCTTCTCCACAACCTAGAATAGAATAAAATAGGTTTATTCTTTATTTTTGTTCTTTTGGCTCTGATAAATCAACATTTGTCAGCGGTGTTTTTGTGTTTACCTCGGTTCCCACTGTTGTGTCTTATAAAACAATATTGTATACAGTAGTTCATTGTACTCAAGTAATGTATAATAATGCCAATATACCGCTGGGTTAAAACAATTAACTATAACAAATATATTGCTCGTAAAAAAATTATTGATAATTGTTCATTCAATAAGTATCCAGTATGTAAATTAGTTGGACGTGTATTTAAAATAATATGCTAGGTTCTTTAGTGTAAAGTGATGAAGTCTTAATATTTCCAAATCTTTATGAACTTTAACATTTCGAGTAAAAACGTTACATTTATAAAATTTGTAGGATTTACATAAACATTGGGTTTATCAACCTCTCCAATCTATGTATATACTTTAATCAAATCCAATTAAATACTTTGTAAACATTTTTCACACAATTTTGAAAGTGAAAAACCAATCATACTGTTACTGCCGTATAGAGAGCCGGTATTTTATCTGTACGGAATATTCTCCTGGCTCCAATTGCCAAAACGAATTGCAACAAGATTATTTACACTACACATATGTATAACCGTTATTTGGTATTACGAGACCTTCCTAATGTCAAATGAAATCTGTAGATTTTCTTCCACGGTTTTCTCATTTATTGCCTGTGCTTCGTACCGAAATTATAGTTTACCTTTTCATCTGTTTTCTTTTTGTAAACCCGTATATCTATTTTTAATCTTCGATTACCAAATATTACAGTACTTGTCCTAGGACAAACGCTCCATAATTCCACTGATGTAATCATGCTATGATGCCATTCCTGATGTAAAGCAACACGAATACAGTCCAATCTTGATAATCCGACAGATATGGGACCAACACACTGTCGGATTACCAAGGGTGCCATTTACACAATGCATAAATAACCTATAATCAGTAAGAAACGTGAAAATAAGCAAACACCATACTGTAAGATCAAACTATTTTATTCTACGTACCTAATAATAGTAGAATGAACAATCTGTGCATACATAATACACAAGTGAAAACTCTTAATATACCGTACCATCTTTACACTAAAAAAAAAATCAAAAACAGTTTTTTGCTTATTCTTACTTAAAGATTCTGTACACTTGTACAGTACTACAGTGGCCTGAGCGGCCAGCGCCGACTGCCGTGTCCTTTTTCAAGCGTGTCGGACTACCGAACGTGTCGGACTACCGAACGTGTCGGACTGGCAAATGTCGGATTATCGAGATTGGACTGTAGTTGTAGTGGGCCTTTATAGAGTTGTAGAAGCTCGGTTTTGAAAGGATTAGTAGTCTCCTAGGTAACACACCCACACCTACTGTTAATCAGACATTATACATTACGTCTGACGTTATACATTAGCGTTATCTCCTCGAGTGAAAATTATTGGGCTAATACATAGTTGTCCTGAACGTAACGATAAGTTAACAGAATCGTGAGTTTTTTTTTTAATGGAGCGAGTGACGTATTTCTGTACAACTTCCTGAGTTAGAACGCCTCAGGTTGGTATAGAGTATCGATGTTTATGAAAAATTGTGACGCGTAAAGGGATTAAACACGCTGACGATAAAAAATTCTTATTTTATTTGAGCTTGACATTGATGGAATTTAACGTAATTGATTTTCCACGTTTTTAGGTCCAACAAAACTGGTCAAAATAGGAAATTCGCGTTATTTGTTAACAAAGCCACCGTTCCCACGTTCCACTGTTCCTTAGCGGCCCCGCCAGCGCGGGTGATAAGAAGGCGCTTCCTCTGGATCTCCAGCTGGGACGCCGGCACAGTGGTAGCAGTTAGCGTGGCGGCGCGTGGCTCGATTGTGTATTTCCGTCGCGACGCCGGCCGCCAGTGCCGCCCCGGTGCCAGCCAGGATGGTCGACAGGACGATGTACGGCAAGATCACCCCGGGGACCTACCAGCCCTACAGGTGCACGTTGAAAGAACGGCTGCTCATCGCCTGGATGTGAGTATCTAGCTGCTCGATACAGTTGTACACCTGCCCCGTGTATGTGTGATCAGCTGTGTGCTGTGTGATGTGTTTGTGTGTGTGTGCGGTGACGCGACCGCTTGCCAAATATCTGCCAGCTTGATTTGCGAGGCACTAACGAGGTTGTGGTGGCGCCTGAGCAAAACAACAACTACGGCTGCTGGGTCTCTCACAATGATGGTACGATATTCTTTGGGTGCATTTCACAGAAATTTGCTCACAGCTTCGCCGATCACGTAGAAACCCACCCCAGTTCGAAAAAATGTGAACGTGAACAAGTTTTGAGGTCAGCCTCACTCGATTGAAGGCTGCTCTCAATATGGTAGCCGTTCACATTTTCAGAAAGTTTTTAATTTTTCTACTAGGGTAGGTTTGTTTTAATCGTAAGTAACTCAACCCAATATTTTTATTGTTATACATGTTTAATGTCTCTCATGGTTGGCTGTCCAAAGTTTCGAAATGAGTAACAATATTTCTGTTGTTAAATATCGAACACAAATGAAAAAGAGGGTTTTAAATGTCTCAAGTTGTTTACATTAAGTTTAGAAGTTAGTTAATTTCTCCAAAAAAGCGTTCATATTTCATAATGGGTTAAGGTGGTAGCAACCATACAAAGTTGTACTGTAGTAGAAAAGCGAAAGTGCGACAGAACAGTACAGGCTACTATAAGTTATAGATGATTGCAACCAAACCAGGCACGATTGTACTTAATATACCATGAGGCTATGTATTCATGTAAAGTTTCGTCTTATCAAACAACTTTTTTCAGTCATGTATTGTAATATCTACTATTAATAATAACAATAAAAAAGGAATAAAAATCAAAAAGATCCTTTTATGTTGGAACGTTTGTATCGACATTATGATTTTTAGAAACCACTCATGTGATTCCCCTAACTATTTCGTGTAACGATTCAAGATGATAAAATTTTAGAATTAACATTCGTGTCATTAAAAAGTCGCACATTAAAAATTAAATCTCAGAGACAAGATTTAATTTTTGTTATTGCCAATAGAAATGTCTGATAACAATTCATATATATTTGTCTGTGTATGTCCTTTATAGACTCAGAAACTATTTGACAGATCATTATGAGAATTTGTATGTATATGTATTTTTCCACTTAGAAGGTTAATAATATGCTATGCCCGTTAATGGAACTCACCACCAGGCGGCGCTGCAAGATATAAAGTTATCAAAGCGCCTGCAAATTATAAACTGCATTTAAGACACAGTTACGTATATTAAATAGCCAAACACTATTTTAAGGTGCTAAGTTTTGATGTATATTTGTATTTAAAATAAATTTCCGGTTGAACTTAAAGCTTAAGTGTTAGACTACTTTATAATAAAGTACATGTACGTGTACAATGGCTGCTGGAAATCGCTAGTATTGTATAAAGAGATCTTAAAAAAATTAACACATTTTCAATTTGACATTTAAATATTACAGCCGTTCATAAAATAGAATTTCCTCCAGAAGGGATTTTAGCTTAGTTACAAGATTACTGGTACAGCGTATTGTATATAGTTGTAAAGAACTTCAAAGGAATGCCGTTTTTCTTCCTTCCGCTTAGCAGCCTCTTAGACACGCGCAGTTTATATCAAATATACTATAGACACCCGTATATGCGCCAATATCCTGTGAGACTAGGCATTGATTGTCAGTTAATTCTGTTAACTGGATATATTTTTTGTTTCTGTCAATAGAAATGTCTGGCGTAGATTTGGAATGTTTGATACTTGGTTTAGGGACTGAAAGAAAAGATATTGCAGGCCCTGGATCTAACGGGCTTTAATTGCTTTTTAGGACTAACAGTCTGAAAGAATTGACGTTTGTCACGTAGCATCATATGCTTCGATTTGCATCTGTAAATGCTGCAAATCAGTATAAAGGGTTTTCTGAGAAAGGTACGATCGGACATTTCATTTCAAGAGATGAAGAGATATAAAAACCGCATCCTCTTTTGTTTTGTTTTTGGTGAAGGGTGATGATGAGAGAAGCAATGTGAGGTCACCCACTACCCTAGATTTGTCCTTTATTCCTTCATTTATATTGTGTGTAAAATGAAAATGAAACGAAATTTAAGGAACACTACTCAAATTTACGTATTTTAGTTTTCACATGTTCGAGTTCTTTATTCTGTGAAAAAAAAACGAAGAAAATACCTCCGACGAAAAATTCTTGGGGATCTCAGAGGTAAGTTATTTTATGTAACGTTTTTGATTACATAAGGCTAAATAAAAGAAACTGTTAAAAACTCACTCGGCAGGAAATTTTCTTGGGGTAATAGCTTCGTCTGGTTAGACCAGGCCAGATCCTTGTTGCACTCTTACACAAGGAAAGGAACTCAGCGGGCTAACCAAACCCATCTAAAATAAATTTGTAAAATGAAAAGAGGAGAATTTGTCATTGAGAAATTCTAAACTGATAACGTCTTCATCTTCCTCCTTCCCATTGCAATCTGCTTCAAAATTTTTAACTACAAGACTACACTGTTTTTACTTTTGCAGAATTGCACCGCCATGTTTTGGAAGTATAATTGGATCTTATTTCCAGGCAGACCAAGTATCCAATTCCAGGCATCCAATTCCAATGAACAGTTGATCAATTCTTCAACGTTGAAAAGCCTGGGGTTGGTCTCGACAAATTCTTAATTCTTTTCCAGTTGTACAAACATTACTGTTAGATCATAATGATCACCTTGAAGTTCATAAGTAAGATCACACACGAAGTGCTTCTTCACCTTAAAACCCTCAACTGCATTAGTAACAAGTGAGTCAAAGTTTTCACGTCAAAGGTAATTATGGACGATCATATCCTATTTATTCTTTTTTGGGTGATCTTTTCTTAAATTAATGTTCATCTTTCCTTCGAACCGGAAGTTGACTGTGGTATCGGAGAGTAAGGCTACATGGTCTACTAGCGTGTGGTCTTGGACACGATATCACAGCAATTAGACACGATACCGACTGGGTGCTTTTGTTGTTAAGTATAGCCGTCAGTAAAAATATCAACGGTCGCGGCGCGTGGCCAACACTCGGCTCACTTCCGACACTCGAGATTGTCTGTCGTTATTTCTGGGTCTAGTAGGAAAAGGAAATTTGGAATTAATTCTGGCCCTTATCGACTGAGCGTAAGCAAAGGGGGAATCGCTCGTGGGGGAATTTCATTTCTGTATATCTGTCCGCTGTCGTGAAAGCGAAATTACGTATGGACCTGAAATTTCGCATGAACACTGACTTCAATGATGGTGCTTGCCATTCCATGGAATTTTGTTGATCGTTGAGGAATATTTTTAAATTGGTCGTATGGGTGACCTTAATGGCAACGAGAAAATAGCTAAATCTTTAAACAGACGAGTACAATCATATGAGATTTTAGCATGTGAAATATTGACATGTAGCCTACCACCTACCCCAAGACATACATAATCTTTTCATGACCTTCTGTTCTTATGGTGAATTTTTTATTCAGAAAGTAGAAAGTCAATGTGGAAAGTCTGTGAAAGATTAGATACGATATCTGCCTACCTAGTTCGCTGGGACTTTTATTATTTAAGCACTTTTGTGAAACATATTGAACAAAACTGTGGATGTTAGATATTTAAAAAGTATTTAATTTTTAGGATTTAAATTTTGCATGCAAACTCAGCGAAGCATATGCTGTGGTGTAGCGTATTCCTACCTTGTAATTATTTCCCAAAAAGAACCTAAATTAACTATTAAAGTAGTTATCATTACAGGTCACACCAAGGGCTAATGAGTAACCTCTTTTGTTGTCCCTAAAAGAATTAATATAATCGTAATACTCTCTGGGAAACAAACGTTGTTAAAACGCCCAATTATTTCTGGTTTGTTTTCATATCGCTTGCCAGATTGCCAGTCATTCTGTCCTGTCCCTCGCTATTTTTGTGCTGTCTTCGTTAGCAAAGAATTAGCTAGTTTAACAACGACGCAGCAGAGCGGCGTGTTTTGAGGTTATGGCGGAAATGGCGGCAAACGGCGGTATCCACACCTTGCGTTATGAGGAAGACGAATGTGTTTGTATATTGTACGTGAGGCAGTGGCCGCGTGCCAAATTGGCCTATCGTCGACACGATCTGTCGTCGTCTTGCTCTTATCAGCAGGAAGCTCATCTGGTTCGCCATTCTGCCGAGAGATCGCACCTCGATCGAAATTAGGTTATGTTTTTTCGCTATCCGATTGATGTGTTCTGAAATACTCATCTTGTTTCCGACACAGCCTTCAATGTAATTTCTTTCTTAGTGCGCCCATTTTACTATAGTGGCTATTCAGTAATATTTTTGTATTTGGTGTTTTATGCTCTTTGCTCTCAACAAAATGAATATGTTTTTCATTTCGCGCCGATGTAAAAGTTTTCGGTTTAATATTTGTAGGCTGAAGATTGCTCTCCGTAGCGAGGGTGTAATATTTCAGACATTTGATTCTGGTAACAAGTGTGAATCGAGGAACTTAGTTGTTAGTTGTTACTAGTCCTAGACCTGGTTCATCTTTCCTTTGTCTCTGTGATACCCATTGTGGCGTCAATAACTAGTTAAGACGACATTTTCTGTTTATCGTCAATTGTGTAGATTTTATGAAGAAACTTAACCATCGCAATTTCTGTTCACTTGTAACCCACCCACTCTGCATTTGATAACGCCATTGAAAATGTTCACAAATCTTACAATATATGTGTATTACTTTGCAGTGTTGAGCGTTAATAAATAAAGAAGAGATAAGATAACAGGTGTCAGATTTGATAGGTTTGAAATGTTTATCTTTTAAGTGAGACATAAACTTGTCAGCCATTGATTCAACTTAACGCTCGTTACTGCATATATTGTATCCGATCACGGACAAAACACGTATAACACGACATAACCTAAAAGGGTACAAAAAGTAAATGGGCTAAGAAGTCCATCAATAAAGCCAAATTAACTGGAAAATGCTGCTGCCAGAAAATTTTTGCTTGTTTTGAAACTTAAGATGCACTTGAACCTTCTCGTACTGATAATATATTGTCGCAAATATTCTGTTGCAACATTTACAATATTAATAAACAGGCCTTCCGTGAAGTCTGCTAATATTTTACGAGCTCTTTTATTTACTTTTTTCTCAATCGACCATTTTGATGTGTATCATGTCCTCCGATTTTTAAAAGTTATACAAAAACATTATTAACCCTTTTTGCAGTATGTAGATAAGATGATCAATGATTGGAACGAGTGATGTTTTTTTATGTATACACCACAATTAACTTTCAAGAAAATTTATTACAAACAAATAGTTATTTTTCTTAAATTATACTTTATTTTCAATATATAATATCTTTAAGTAATAAATCCAAAACTCAACTCCCTGATGCTACGATTATAACTCATGTACTCACTGTAAAAATTATATTACAATTTTTATTTTGGCTTGGTTACAAAATTTATTTTTTAAATGTATTTAACGTAATTCCTCATGGAAATAATAAACTATTTTTTCCACGTTTTTGTCTTTAGGAACATTAAATTAAAGGCCTACAACTTAAATATAAAAAATATCACAATAACAAATTCATTACGACCTTTCGTAGCGAGTTAATCATATTCTCGTTGTGAGGGGGGGGGGGGGGGCAGGCTGCATTCCTCACCCACCCATAGCTTCCAAAGATGACTGATTGATCCCGAAAACACTTTTGACGAATTATACTCTTAATATTGTGTTTTCCAAAACTGAAACTACTAAAGAGCTGAACATGTGTACAAACCCACTTAGCTTGGCTCTATTACAATTTCAACGATCTAAGTGAAATATAAAAAAGATGGTTTCCAGAAAAACTTAAGAATTTGAAAAAGTTTTACATTATCTGTCAAACAAATTCTCGTATTGAAAATAATTTTATCCATTTAATAAAACAAATTGCTTTGCATGAGTTTCAGTTAAGCACCATGATTTGTATATTTAGAAAATTTAGAAGATTTGGTCATATATGTATAATCTGTATTTTGCACATGTGGTGTGCCTTTAGTTTCATAATTCACAGTCACGAATCGTGGTGAGGGCTGACGCAAGTTGAAATTGACAGCTCAGTAGCTGGTAAAAACTTTTCAAATTTTCCTTGTAACTAAACAAACCTTATGTCATAAACACAAATTGAGTAAGGCTGCTAGGTTTTATCTATAGACTAACAAGTTCATGTCATACCACTTAGAGATAAAATGTTTAAACTTATCAACTACGATACTGATAGCAGTAATCATATCTCGCCTTAATAACACCAGTAATAGCTTTGCTAAATACCCAGGTCGCGTATAACAATGGAAAGGTTCCACCGGTCTGTTGATTGTAGTTTATCGCATATAACATTGGAAAGGTCTACCACTCTGTTGATTGTAGTTTATCGCATATAACATTGGAAAGGTCTACCACTCTGTTGATTGTAGTTTATCGCATATAACATTGGAAAGGTCTACCGCTCTGTTGATTGTAGTTTGTCGCATATAACATTGGAAAGGTTCTACCAGCTCTGTTGATTGTAGTTTGTCGCATATAAAAATGGAAAGGTTCTACCAGTCTGTTGATTGTAGTTTGTCGTATGTTACAATGGAAAGGTTCTAACCAGTCTGTTGATTGTAGTTTATTCGCATATAACATTGGAACAGGTCTACCACTCTGTTGATTTGTAGTTTAATCGCATAAACATTGGAAAAGGTTCGTCAGCCCCCTCTGTTTTATTGCATGTTTGTCGCATATAACAATGGAAAGGTTCTACAGTCTGTTGATTGTATTTTGTCGTATGTTTACAATGGAAAGGTTCCACCGGTCTGTTGATTGTATTTATCGCATATAACATTGGAAAGGTCTATACCACTCTGTTGATTGTAGTTTATCGCATATAACATTGGAAAGGTCTACCACTCTGTTTGATTGTAGTTTATCGCATATAACATTGGAAAAAAAAAAAAAAGGTCTACCACTCTGTTTGAATTGTAGTTTATATCGCATATAACATTGGAAAGGTCTACTCCGCTCTGTTAATTGCAGTTTGTTCGCATATAACAATGGAAAGGTTCTGACCAGTCTGTTGATTGTAGTTTGTCGTATGTTTACAATGGAAAGGTTCTACCATCTGTTGATTGTAGTTTTATCGCATATAACATTGAACAGGTCTACCACTCTGTTGATTGTAGTTTATCGCATAAACATTGGAAAGGTCTACCCCTCTGTTAATTGCAGTTTGTCGCATATAACAATGGAAAGGTTCTACCAGTCTGTTGATTGTAGTTTGTCGTATGTTTACAATGGAAAGGTTCTACCAGTCTGTTGATTGTAGTTTGTCGTATGTTACAATGGAGAAAGGTTCTACAACCAATGTGGTCTGTTGATGTAGTTTGTCGTATGTTTACAAATGGAAAGGTTCTACCAGTCTGTTGATTGTAGTTTGTCGTATGTTACAACAATGGAAAGGTTCTACCAGTCTGTTGATTGTAGTTTATCGCATATAACATTGGAAAGAGTCCCTAACCACTCTGTTGATTGTAGTTTATCGCATATAACATGGAACAGGTCTACCACTCTGTTGATTGTAGTTTATCGCATAAACATTGGAAAGGTCTACCCCTCTGTTAATTGCAGTTTGTCGCATATAACAATGGAAAGGTTCACTACAGTCTGTTGAGTTTGTAGTTTGTCCGTATGTTACAATGGAAAGGTTCCACCGGTCTGTTGATTGTAAGTTTATCGCATATAAACATTGAAAGGTCTACCACTCTGTTTGATTGTAGTTTATCGCATATAACATTGGAAAGGTCAACCACTCTGTTGATTGTAGTTTATCGCATATAACATTGAAAGGTCTACCACTCTGTTGATGTAGTTTTAATCGCATAATAACATGGAAAGGTCTACCGCTCTGTTAATTGCAGTTTGTCGCATATAACAATGGGAAAGGATCTACCATCTGTTTGATTGTAGTTTTTGTCGTATGTTACAATGGAAAGGTTCTACCAGTCTGTTGATTGTAGTTTATCGCATATAACATTGGAACAGGTCTACCACTCTGTTGATTGTAGTTTATCGCATAAACATTGGAAAGGTCTACCCCTCTGTTAATTGCAGTTTGTCGCATATAACAATGGAAAGGTTCTACCAGTCTGTTGATTGTAGTTTGTCGTATGTTACAATGGAAAGGTTCTACCAGTCTGTTGAATTGTAGTTTGTCCGTAATGTTACAATGGAAAGGTTCTACCAGTCTGATGATTGTAGTTTGTCGTATGTTACAATGGAAAGGTTCTACCATCTATGATTGTAGTTTGTCGTATGTTACAATGGAAAGGTTCTACCAGTCTGTTGATTGTAGTTTTATCGCATATAACATTGAAAAGGTCTACCACTCTGTTGATTGTAGTTTATATCGCATATAACATTGGAAAGGTCACCACTCTGTTGATTGTATTTATCGCATATAATACATTGGAAAGGTCTACCACTCTGTTGATTGTAGTTTATCGCATATAACATTGGAAAGGTCTACCCATACCGCTCTGTTTTAATTGCAGTTTGTCGCATATAACAATGGAAAGGTTCTACCATCTGTTGATTGTAGTTTGTCGTATGTTTACAGATGGAAAGGTTCTACCAGTCTGTTGATTGTAGTTTATCGCATATAAACATTGGAAAGGTCTACCACTCTGTGATTGTAGTTTATCGCATAAACATTGGAAAGGTCTACCCCTCAGTAATTGCAGTTTGTCGCGATATAACAATGGAAAGGTTTCTACCAGTCTGTTGATTTGTAGTTTGTCGTAATGTTACAATGGAAAGGTTCTACCAGTCCTGTTGATTGTAGTTTGTCGTATGTTACAATGGAAAGGTTCTACCCAGTCTGTTGATTTGTAGTTTATCGCATATAACATTGGAAAGGTTCTACCACTCTGTTGATTGTAGTTTATCGCATATAACATTGGAAAGGTCTACCACTCTGTGTTGAATTTTAGTTTATCGCATATAACATTGGAAAGGGGGTCTACCACTCTGTTGATTGTAGTTTATATTTATCGCATATAACATTGGAAAGGTCTACCACTCTGTTTGATTGTAGTTATTCGCATAAACATTGGAAAGGTCTACCGCTCTGTTAAATTGCAGTTTGTCGCATATAATCAATGGAAAGGTTCTACCAGTCTGTTGATTGTAGTTTGTCGTATGTTACAATGGAAAGGTTCTACCAGTCTGTTGATTGTAGTTTGTCGCATACAACAATTTTTTAATTTTAATTTCAATCTTTTTATTGTAGTAGACATGTATGACAAAAGTCAATAGTACATTAATGTTACTTAAAATAAAAAATAGAATATTTGTATGAAAGTCAAGAAGAAGAAACTAAATTTAACATTAAATAATGATTAATACAACAGAGTTTAGGCTAGAACCCTCCCTAACCGAATAAAAACAACCCTCTAAGGTATTTTTTTTTTTTTTTTATTTTTTTTCTTTTAGTTGTTTTTTTAAATTGTTTTTTCTGTTATATTTTTTAATTGACTGGGAGCATCCAAAAACCTAGCCCTCGGAATTTTAAGGGGGGCTACCCTCTGGCCACCCGCCAGAGCTCTGTACTGAACTGAAGGTAAAATAGAGCTCAACCCTACATTCGCATAAATGTTCAGCTTTAAAATATTATCATTTAAATGTATAGTCCCTATAGTTTTCAGACACAGGAAGGAAATAAAATAAAAAATAATGTATATTGAGATAAACACATTGATTCTGTTAGAACGTAACGCCCTGTAAACGTGAAAAACATCTCCGTTCCGAGTGAAAGCGACCTCTCGTCGAAGCAGTACACCAGGTGGTGAGCTTTCCGCCTGATAAGAGCGAGAAGATAACAAGCCGCGTCAGCCATTTGGCCTTTCTGGTAAGTGGCCACCCGAACATAAAACACGTATACTTTTTCCTAGTAGACCCACAATCGGTCCTACTGCAATCCTCCACTAGGTTTGCCACCACCCTCGCTATTTTCCGCCAACCTCAAAACACGTCAGGGTCGTCTACAAAATAGCGTGCGAAAATACTGCATACAATTGAAATTTGGCATGACATGGACTAGTGTAAGAGGACTGGAGATTTTTAACACTATAAACTGATGGGGTGTACCAAAGGTGTACTCGGTAACCGAAAAACAGTGACCAATATTACTAGATATTAACCTCTCGTCAAGTTTTAAATATATCTGCGTATTGTATTCCACGTTCATTTAAAACAATAACTGGACAGTAGCAATGAAAGGGTAAATAATACTGTAGAAATCTTTGGAAATGTAAACAAAAAAACTGAATGACGCATTTTTGTTGATAACGATTTATTAAACACGCAGATGAATTGAGAGCAACACTTTTACTATATTAACCTTCTAATTACAAAATAGATGATTTTCGGAATGTTGATGTTGGAGCACCTGAAGAAAAAAAATAACTAGTTTCCCCCAAAAAGAACATAACATTTAATTATTTTGAAGAACACATCTTCTTAGCAACGTTTTTATTAAATGAATTCTTTATTTTCGTGTTTGAATCATAGAAAACAATAGTGAACTAAGTGGTTGGATAATCACTAACGATTGCTATTAGGTTTTAAGACGAACAGTCAAGTTCTAGGGCTATCTAAGGAATAAGTACAGAATAGTGAATCACAGTGGTTGGATAAGGTCACTAACGAGGTATTAGGGACGAACAGTCAAGTTCTAGGGCTATCTAAGGAATAAGTACAGAATAGTGAATCACAGTGGTTCGGATGGTCACTAACGAGGTATTAGAGACGAACAGTCAAGTTCTAGGGCTATCTAAGGAATAAATACAGAATAGTGAATCACAGTGGTCGGTTGGTCACTAACGAGGTATTAGAGACGAACAGTCAAGTTCTAGGGCTATCTAAGGAATAAGTACAGAATAGTGAATCACAGTGGGTTGGATAATCACTAACGAGGTATTAGAGACGAACAGTCAAGTTCTAGGGCTATCGAAGGAATAAGTACAGAATAGTGAATCACAGTGGTTGGATGGTCACTAACGAGGTATTAGGGACGAACAGTCAAGTTCTAGGGCTATCGAAGGAATAAGTACAGAATAGTGAATCACAGTGGTTGGATGGTCACTAACGAGGTATTAGGGACGAACAGTCAAGTTCTAGGGCTATCTAAGGAATAAGTACAGAATAGTGAATCACAGTGGTCGGGTGGTCACTAACGAGGTATTAGGGACGAACAGTCAAGTTCTAGGGCTATCTAAGGAATAAGTACAGAATAGTGAATCACAGTGGTCGCGTGGTCACTAACGAACGAGGTATTAGGGACGAACGGTCAAGTTATAGAGGGCTATCTAAGGAATAAGTACAGAATAGTGAATCACAGTGGTCGCGTTGTCACTAACGAGGTATTAGCGACGAACAGTCAAGTTAAAGGGCTATCTAAGGAATAAGTACAGAATAGTGAATCACAGTGGTCGGTTGGTCACTAACGAGGTATTAGGGACGAACATTCAAATTATAGGGTCATGTTATACACTATCATTTGTCAGTGGTAATGCGTCGGTTGGATGGCTTGGAGATAATTTTCAGCATCGGCAATATCTTATGTGTATAGCCTAAAACAGCGATTCCCAAAGTTCTTCCTGTGCCGTACCATCTATTATATTTCGAAACCTTTACGTACCGTTGATTTGTATAGAATTATAAACCATACCTCTGTAAATAATTCTATTTTGAATAATGTTTAATATTTTAATACAGAAGTGTTTAAGGTGTATGATTGTTATAAAAAGACAATTCTTATTTGACAGACTGAGCGCAAGTGCACGATCCGTGAGGAGTGTTGTTGCCATTTTAGTTTTCAATATTTCCCTTCAAAATAAATTTTCCCCTTTTCGCCTAAAATTTGTTTCCTAAGTGGTGCTCTTAACACGCTAGCCGAGAATATTTCCTGTTGGATTATTTGTCCCTTCTATTTTAACGAGAACTGCAAAATTCGTACTGTTTTGCATTACTATGAGGATAGGCCTATATTACTCGTATGATCATTGTAGCGATCGTTCTGTATAAACAAGTAAAAAGATCGAGATAGTTATCTCTCATAGTATACTATCATTGCATAACTGCATCCATAACCAATACGAGTGTAGGAGTCGTAGTGTGTGTTGGCTCGTGGCGGTTTTACTACGTTTCACTATCAGGTTGCCACACCTGGGCACTAACAGCTGATTCATGGCTGGGATTGGCCCGTGTAATCTGACCTTGGTCTATCGCCCGTGTCCCTCTGTTCCAGTCCCGGGTCGCCCGTGTGAGTGTGTTGTGTGTGTCAGTAGAGGGTGTGCTATTAATAGGTGATCAAATAACCACTGCACTACTGTTCCGTGGTGTTGTGGACACAAGGCATCACAGCACCACCGTTAGTTTGGTAGGTTGTACCTCCTTAGATCTTTGACCTTATTTTGATAAGATTGCAGACGTGGGTAAACCAATATTGTAGTAAGAAATTGGTATACAAAAAACCAATTTTTTATCGAGGCGAATTTAGGACATCCTGTCTTCCACTAAACGTTTTAAACGCAAATAAGGAAATAAAAATAAAATTCCTATTACAATATTAAAACTAGCATGTAGAGCTAGTAATCAATTATATCGTGAGTTCAACATAAAGATTTAATTTTAAACTTAGTCTCATTAATACAGTAGACAACTAATATAATTATCCTATTGAGATACAATTTTCCAATCACTCAGCTTATATGCATTTAGTTACCCCACGTGGGACCACAAGGGTAAAACTGGACTGTAGGTCCATCTCGTAAAAATGTCAGGACCATTTCGTACCCACTTCGTAATGGGTGGACGCTGGGTCCAAGGGTCCGACCTGGGTTCCACTGTCCGACTCACGGGTTTTTCAAAATAGGATCGGCAGTGGACTAACTGTCCTACCCTGCAGAAACGTGACTTGTCACTTTCGTGAAGATTAGGCGTGGACCTTCAGTCCTACAATCAATCTGCGACAGAAAGGCGCTAATTTCGGCCCTAAAGCGATCTCGCTTGTCAATAGTTCTGGTGTTACTGGAAGAGTGTTCCACAATTGACACGTGGAAACTATGAATGATTTTTGATATAAGGCTGTCCGATGAATTGGAATTGATAATAAAGATGCAACCCGACGCAGTTAGTTCATCAGACATTAACACAAAATTTTGGGCCAAATAATTTGGACAAACATTTTGGATTATTGCGTGCAAACAGACTTAAGCAGTAGCGTAGCCAGAAAATTTCGTTCGGGGGGGGGGGGTCCGAAACCGGGGGATCCGCGGGACGTTTTGTGTGTTATTTGCCAATGAATTCACTGGTAAAAGGTAAATACCAAAAATATGGAGCTTTAGTAAACTACGCCTGTATAGAAAGTGGAAAAGGATTTTAATAGGCAAATTAAACTCTCACAGCAACTCTAGTACCCACAAATTTTTCTTGTATAGCTACAGAAACTTTACGAAGTTCGATTCTGGCCGAGTAGAAGGCACCAAAGTGATGTTGGATTCACTGGATAAGAAAGAAAAAGAACAAAACCAGAGCTTCACTCAAGTGTATAATTGACTCAAATATTATTTTGTGAAGAAAATGAAAGTACCCCTTCGGGGATATTGGGCCACTGACGGCCGAAAACCCTTTAGAAAAGAAGGGCGATTTTCAAGCGTTGCTCGGTACAGATCAAACTAAACGGTCGGGAAAATGCAACCGGAAAAAACTCTACTGATTAGAAGTTCGGGCACTTTGGATTTCATTGATTGAGGTATTTTATGAATGAATTTTATAATGACGATTTTTTTGTATCATTACACTGTAGACGAGCATCATATAATTATCGGAAAAATCACTTTCGGTCGGAAATAAAATACACCTGAAAACCTCTAATGATTAGAACTTCAACTACTTCGGACTTCGGTTATTGAGGTAAACGTGGTATTTTTTGATTGAGTTAGGACGACGAGTTTTTGTTATCATTAAACTGTACTCGAACTACCTATATAATTATTGAGAAAAAATCACTTTTTTTCCGGTCGGTAAATACCGAAGAAAAAGCTCTCTACTGACTCGTTTTGACAATTTTGTATTTCACTGGTTGAGTGGTTGAGGTTAAAAGTAGTACTTTATAATTATGTTAGGACCTTGATTTTAGAGATTAATTCAACGCTGACTAATAAATATATATATTATCGAGAAAAAAAATAATCACTTCCGATCGGAATATACTAAGGAAAATGAAATAATACCTCAGGTCAGTGAAATCCAAAGTTAGTCGGAACTTCTTATCAGTAGAGGTTTTCCGGTGTATTAGCGATTTTTTAATTTTCTTTTGATAATTATATTGGTATTAGTCGGCGTTCAATTGATACCTAAAATCAATGTTTCTAACATAAATTCTAAGTACACTTTTATCTCAACTGCTCAACCAGTGAAATACAAAATCGTCAAAATCTGAATCAGTAGAGCTTTTCCTAGTGTATATTCCGACCGGAGGTAATAATAATACTTTTTATTGTGTCAACAATTATAAAAAATTGCATACAATCGTCAAATTAAATTATTTAGAAATATGTATATCTATTTTAAATTGCCCCCATTCATACCCGTTCATACACAGTCCACACTCATTCCTAAGACTCATACATACTTACAGCCATACGTTTAAAACTCTTCTAAAATTTACCACCAGAAATAGAGGATGATCGAATTACTTTAAATTTTCATCCCAGCGGCTCATCATAAAACTCTTCCACCGAATAAAACACCCTTCGACACCAAAAAGTGTCTCAATCGAGCTTTAAAATTTTGTTGGTTCATTCAAATTTTTTGATTTCATCAGGAGTTTGTTGATCAACTTAACACCTAACCTCGAATGGCAAAACGTTTGAATGCGGCTGTTCTGTGCGGATGTAACCGAAGGTTGTCCCTGACTCTTGTCCCGTATTGATGGACGTCCCTGCCCCGGACCAACTCGCCACTTAAATCGGCAGTACAGGGCGACATCGAGGATGTAGAGACAGGGCAAAGTTAGCAATCCCAGCTCCCTAAAAGGCATCTCTGCATGAATTTCGGGATTTCAATTTTGAAATGATGCGGACAGCTTTCTTTTGACTTCTAAATACTCGCTCAAATTTGTATTTAGAACAGCTGCCCCATAGCCTCAACTCGTACGTTAGATGGGGGTGTACAAGGCCGAAGTAGGCCATTTTTAGTTACATCCCGGGAGCAAAATTTTGAAAGGTTCCGTATAGCATAAATGCCTGAAGAAACCTTTGAGTCAGGTACTTTCAATATGATTGTCTCAAGTCAGACTTCGATCAAGGTACATTCCGAGGAAACTAGGTGGAATCAGTTTCCTCTATGAGGACATCGTCCGCCATCACTGCAGCGCGATCCTCAATCTCTCTTTACCGCAAACAGAAAATTTAGTGCCATTCGATTTGGAGTTATTGGTCCTCAGATTTAATAAAAAAAAACTGAATACATGAATTCAGTTTCTAAAAAGAAAATGATTTCTAATTCATGTTTTGTTGGTGCTTTAATGCAGCGTCAACATACTGGACCATTTTCCCTTCTCAGGAGCGAATGAGTTCAGCCTGCTGACGACGTACACAAGGAACAAGACTGGTCCAAGTATAGATCCCTGTGGGGACTCCATAGAAAAAAAGTCGCTAATTTAAAGTGATTTAATTGTTTTTTTTTCTCGATAATTATATATGTATTAGTCGGCGTTGATTAATACCTAAAAATCACCGTCCTAACATAATCCTAAGTACCACTTTTACCTCAACCACTCAACCAATGAAATCCAAAATCGTCAAAACTTGAATCTGTAGAGAGCTTTTCTTCGGTATTTACCGACCGGAAGTGATTTTTTTTTCTCGATAATTATATAGGTAGGCCTACGGTGTACAGTTTAATTGATAACAAAAATCGTCGTCCTAACTCAATCGAAAAACCCCACGTTTACCTCAATCATTGAAGTCCAAATTAGTTTGAAGTTCTAATCAGTAGAGTTTTTCAAGTGGTATTATCCGACCGAAAGTGATTTTTTTTTTCGATAATTATATACACGTTTACAGTTTAAATGACACCTAAAATGAACGTCGTAACTTAATTCTTAAAGCAGTCACTTTACGTCCCCACGAACGAAGTGGTCGCTAATTTAAACTGTTCGCCGTGTTACGGTTCAGGTTACTTTGGCGACGTCACGTGACCGCGCCCTATAGAAATACCGTGATTACACTACACTATTCGAAAGGCCGAGCCCAAAAGTATCGTTTGATACTTTATGATTTAAACGAAAGGACAATTATATTTTTAACAACGGTCACTTCAATCAGTGAAATCAATCAATTTAATGTTTTTAGACAAGAGTAATGATTAAGCTGTCTTTTTTTTCTCCTGCTCCATGCTTTATTTTTTAATATGTCTTTAAAATTTCGGGGGGGGGGGTCCGGACCCCTGGGACCCCCCCTTCGCTACGCCACTGGACTTAAGTAAATGAAGATCTCTAAGTTCTTTGGATTTTAATAGGGATAATTGCTCAAAATAAGGAGATACATGATCATCGCGTAACAAGTTGAAAATTAACTGAATTTTGAGTCAGTAATTATTGATTAAACCCTAAATGTCCACATTTTTCTTTTTAAACTGGCCTCAGAAACAAAACTACAGTCAAATCAGAATGTCAAATTTCTGAGGAGCAGGATCATCAATATTCATTCACACCAATAGCAAAACACACTTAAATCACGTGATCCGCCCATGCAGTATGCGTTATCAGATTTTTAAAGTGAAATCGGCAAACTTCCGATAATTTCGCTGTTTTTCTCATTTAAAAGTCTGCAATGGTAAATGTTTTGGAAGAAAACAGGCGGAATTACAGAAAACAGTTAAACGTTCCATAGAACATAGACACACTCAACAACAAGGTCGTGGACTCGGTTTTAGTATTTTTGATTTTTTACAAAACCTTTCTTCTTGTAAGCAGGATAGGTCATTCATGGAAAAAATTATTTGTATTTACAGTTTTTACAGTAAGTAATATGTTATTTAAATAAACGTGTATCCTTAGTAACGTAAGTAATTAAAACATGGCATTCCCTGACGTCATTATTCGTATATATTGCAAAACATGCAGTTTCTTATCTCAAGCTACTTTTTCCTTAACGTAATTACAAGATGATTTCAAATTTTAACTTTAAATGCCCATGATTTCTCGTAGAGGTTACTCTACTATGAATTACTTTCTGTTTTTTCCTGAGGAAAGTTTACAGTGGTGTGTCTCTGTAATTGAAAAAGATCCATCTTTTGATCCATGAAAAGACATCCAAAAACCGATTGTAGCATTACAGATTAGTTTTTCTATCTTATGTAAATGTTTCTTTATTGAAGATTGCTGATTTTTTATTTTAATCTTAACAATAGCCTCTATCAGGTGTGTATTTTGCCAGCCTATGGATTCCAAATTTAATGCAATTTTATAAATTCCATATTTGTTCCATATAAAAATGTATTAACATTGAATTGTGGTCATATCCATATAACACAAGTGTTGGAGTCTGGGCAATTACCCAATAAAATTAAAATGTTTTTGATATTAAAAAAACTCTTCAACTATGAATATTTCTACAATTCTTCTAGTAGATTAAGACGAATAGGAGAAAAATCACAACTACGTAACGAAAATGTAGTGAGCAGGTCTTTTCTTAGTCTTTAGGGTAACTTCGAATTAAAATTGTGCCATAATAATCAACGAGATCCTTAAATGTTGCTCAGATAATTTTAACTAAGGGGATAACTTAAAAAAAGATTAAAACGTAAATTAATTTTTATGTGATTAGAACGGAATACAATTGGACTAGTTCACAAAATAAAGACAAGTGGTAAGATTAGTACTGCATAAGTTTTCACGGCTTCTTTCAAAAAATATAACACGTCTTATATTTTTTGACAATTATGAAGCTTCATAACGCACTTATTATTAATTTGCAAATTTTTGTGAGGTTAAGGTTGTGGAGGTGGTTGGTTGCTAATTATAGCCTAACACCAACCTTTGTGCACATTCGTGAAGCTATCAATTTTCAATTTTATTTTTGAGGTATTTAGTTTTTATATTATGATGATGCGTAAAGTATTTATTTTTTTGCATGTACAAACCTTTATTTGCACAAAACATTCTTTTAAGTTTGTATTATCTATATTGTAATGGAATAAATTAATTCATTACTTTTCGTCCTATGTGGTGGCATTGTAGTACATTTATGTTGTTCTGCCCTTGTTGAGAATCATTGTGAGGTACACAGTAATAGTAGAGAGGGCAGCTCCAGAGTCTGCGAACAATCTGTTGCATGAAGAATAAACACCCAGAGTAGCTAAAGTACAATGATGATTAACACGCGCGTGTGTTCCTAAGAATTTGGTTGAATCATTGTCCTCTAAGAATTCATCTTCCTCAAACATTACCAGTTACTACTTTCCTTTGTCGTATTGGTGGAGGAAACCGTTACCGACATTTTATCTTGAATAATTTATTTTAAAATGAATTCAAGAAAACTTCGAATGAAGCTACTGACCGCAATGAAGAGATCTGTTTCAAGATTTATTTTAGAAGTTTATGTAATATATGGATTTCTACCATCCGCACGCATATTGAATCATATTACATTGCCGACCGATGACTTCAATTCTTTTACGTAAAGAAGAAACAGCATTGGTCCGAGTATTCATCCTTGTGGAACTCCTTGGATTAATTTTATTTTATTCAACATGAAATTTGGAGTACGTATTCTTAAGTGCGATATTATTACGATCATTTGTACGTTCATTAATGAGTGTGATCCTAATAATATTATAAACGCGAAAGTGACTTTGTTTGTTTTGATTTCACGCACAAACTACTCAACCGATTGTATTGAAATTGTACATGGACATACGGTTCTAGGATAAATATAGGTCTATTCTTATTTCGAAAATATCTCCGGGCTATGGGCAACTGGTCTTTATAAGAGCGTAAAATCCCACCTTGGTCTCTAAAGTTGTGTAATATTAATTTAATGAGCCAGTCAAACGTAATCAACTGTTCAGTGTAAACACTGTCTATTGTTTTCAATTTCTTTACAATCAATTTTGTAAAGATTAGCCTTAATCTTTTACGCAGTTTAGATTTCAGACATTAGGTAAGTACTAATCTACCCTAGACAATGTCCTAAACATAAGAAGGTCAGAATTTCATTCCGAAGACTCCCTTTATAGCATTCCACAAGAACTATGCTTGATAACATTTCGATAGATTGTTCTTTTGAACTAATGTACCAATTCCAGCTTTAAATGTTTTAAAATATTAAAAAAACTTACTATATATTTAAATATTGATATAAAACCCATCTTTGTTCTCTTTTTACAGATAACTAGGCTTCTCTGTTCTGGAAACAAAATATGTTTTCTCGATCGGGAAGCAAAACAAAATACACTACTGGAAAAACTGCGGAAAACTATGGAACAAAACACCAAGAATGAACAAAGTAAATTATAATGGCCATAGTTATAAACTTTTGACGTATTTTCTTGTCGTGACAACAAAGTAAACTGAACATTGACGTTGAAAATATAATTTACTCGAACCAGCAGTGGTTATAAATGTCCCAACGTCTACTAAATTGCTTTCAAAGTAGTAGTGGGTAACGGCTAGTTGTGCAGATATAAGAGAGAGTGTAGTCTCTTACTACAACTTTAGTACTACAACTCTTACTACAACTTTTACTATACATTGAAATTGATTGTGGGAAAAGGGTAAACTCAAATGGGCGTTGGAAATATAATTCGCTGGTTTGGAACCAGAAATGCTCATACAGGATGCAAAACCTTCGCAACAGCGTGCGGAGCCGCGGGTAACTGCTAGTTGTATATAATTTAACAAATCGGTTAAGGCTCCAAAAGATCGGGACCAGATTCCTAAAATCTCAATTATAGTGCTCACCTTCCCTAATTCGCTTTTTAGTACCAAGTACGTATCGTAAGATATAGTTGAAAGGCCTTTTACAGAATTTCTATAATAATACGTTTGAATTGTGTATAGGGTTTGTTCTAAGAAATGAAAGATATACCGATAAAATAGTGCAACTCTGTCGTGTCAATAGTACAAAAAATTATATTCGTATCAGTTCGTTACGGCCGCGGCGCTAGGAACCAAAACTGATACAATCGTGTTATATTGGATCGCTCTGTGAACAATTTATTCCAGTGATACACTGTTTTTTGTATCCAAGTACCCGGTTTCAGTCTTGGTTCATATGCTGGTTGAAATTAATCATAAATATCAATATTATGCACGATTTACTTTGTCCTACTAACAAATCATTTTTAAATTATAATAGTCGTTACAGGTCGAATTAATAAATGGAAGATACAACATTAAAAATATAATTTTTTAAAATTTAAAGTCAAGAGAAACACTATTAAGTTACCAAAAAATTAAATTGAGAGTTGTAATAGGAAAGGGGTGCATGTACCTTTAAGAATACATTTGAAAGTGTCGTCTTCTCCGAAGCTTGAAATGGTATAAAGTGGCGTTTTTTTTTTGTACTTCTTTAATTAAATCATATTTAAATTTAAATAGTCGTTGTAGGTCGAATAAATAAAGAAAGATTATACAACATTCATAATATAATTTTTGTATTTAAAGTCAATAGAAACACTGTAAAGTTACCAAAAAATTAAACTGAGAGAAGTTATAGGAAAGGGGTGTATGTACCTTTAAGAATAAATGTCAAAGTGTCTTCTCCTAAGCTTTAAATGGCAAAAGCAAAGTGACGTTTTTATTTTGTAGTTCTTTAATGGCCCACGTGGTTTCATAATTAATTGATATCGCGCATTGATTATTGCAAGTCAAATAGAATGGAATATTATATTTGATTCTTGAAATGAACCTTTTTTGGAGACCTCCGAAACCTCTATAACCCCTCCTATCCTTGCCTAGCCGATTGGTTAATACACGTCCAGAGGGAGATGCGGCGAAACCTTGACGGGCGTGCATGATAGCATCAACGTGACAAGTGTGTATCTGATGGGTGACGTCATCCACTCAAATAGTCGTGACTCGTCGTTGTCGAGAGATACTGTACTACTTGTTAACGGGTCAATTTATCGTGCCTTTCAACTGATCTGCGCCAGAACGTTATTTTAATTGGTCCCATAACTCGTGGCTTATATAGCCACACGCAATACATTGTTTGAGCGCATTATGTGTAAATGTACTCGATTTGTATTGAAATCATCTGAGTTGCAGTTTTAATTTATGATACTCCAGCTATAACACTATACAATTTCAGGGAGTGACATGTTTTTATTCATTTATGAATGACGAGGCAATTATTTTTAATTGCATATAATTTATGGGTCTAATGACATGTTTTTCATATTTTTCTTCACGAAATTAAATTTTTTTTACAAATAAAAAAAAACATGTCCCTGTCAGAAGCTATAACGCATGTACATGATGTAAAAAATTGCTTACATTCCTTCACTTGGCGTAATCAAAGACAAGTTTTTCCTTTTCGTGTATTCAAGAAGTTACCTTAAACAGCATTTAATATACAAACATGTTCTCCAAACCCCTAATCCATTTTCTAATAATTGATGAAAGAAAAGTCATAATTATCAAATAATTTTATTTTATACACGAGGCCTTTCAACATCAAGGTGTACACCTGACGATGGCATCTTTGATGTTGAAAGGCCTCGTGTATAAAATAAAATTATTGGATAATTAATTGTGACTTTTCTTTCATCAATTATTAGAAAATAGTGTATTCCAATAAGAAGAGCTCCTCCTTCAATGAAATGTCTACCATAATCTATTGTTGACGAAATACCAAGAATTCGAAGAATACAGTTTTACTTTCAGTACTATGCACATTTGGCATGTAGGATGTCACCTGAAAAATCAGAAACGGTCGTTAAGCAACTGGTCGTGTGGCCTTAAAAGCGAGTAGAGGAGGATAGCTCATCGCTAAACAGCTGTGTGAGATATTTCCCGGCTTGCACCGAGTTCCAGAAGGATAATATTGGCGCTACCCATATTGTACACAAATCTAAAGTTGCTCTATTAGTAGTAAACTGAAGGCCCTGCCAACTAAATGGGTCACGACCACCTTAGACCTTATGTTGCGAGGTAATTTTAAGTAATGGCCAACTTTTCGGATGTTATTGGTTTTATCGATGGTTCACGTATAAAGAAAATATAGAACACAGAAGAACGGAATACACGAGCCAAGTGACAGCGCGATCTGACGGCCAGACTTAGGACCTGCACTGGCGGGGCATGGCGCACCATTAACGAATTCTTGTAATTTGTCCTAATTGGTAACCTCACTGAATCGTCTGCGTTTGGATCGCCTTCAGTTTACGTGATTAGTAAAAACGAAGAAATTTTTGTAGATGGAAACGTGAAACTTCCAAGTAATTATAGATTTTTTGAACAAAGTTTTGGGGGTTTTCTTATATTAGTGTCAACTAATCGGGCAGTGCCTTAAACTAAAAGTATGGTTTACGAGAGAATGGAGGTGAAAATTAATTTTCCAGAGTTTTCTTTTATAATAAACTCATCGAAATTTGGACACCACTTCACAAATATAAGAAGCGGCGTAATATGAGTCTAGGAGCTGATAGAGAATATTAACATACAACCTAATCTTTCGTGAAATCGATAAAGGAATTTCTAATAAGAAATAAATTGCCCATGCTTGACGAAATAAGTGGGCATTAAAACGAGTTAAAATATCGAACGATAATTTCAGATTATATATTACATTTAAAACCAATATTCAAATAGTTATAACACCGTCAGCCAATGAGTTATAGAGACTGAATGTCTTTAACTCTTGTGAGTTACGCGGCCGGTGTGTTAACTAACATCAAAGTCTTCTGGACCACACTGAATCGAAACACTGCTTAAAAAATTAACTTCTTGAGATATTGTTTTCGGCTGAATGTGGCCGTTTTCAGCAAAATAGTCGGTCTTGAAAGGATTGGCTGGCGCTAATTTAATAATTTATTTACGGTTTAAATTACCGACGGTTGGTTGGTTTTAAGTTGGTAGGAAGAAATGTTAAGTAAATTATCCACATAAATGTGATAAAACTATTTTAAGGAATTGATTAGTTTGGTAAACGCATGAAAGCTTTCCGAGCATAGACGGCCAACTCGGTACTAGTACTAGTAGTTGAATAGCATTCAACTGTACTTGGAGCCACCGTAACACTACAGCAGTTCTAACTTCACATTTGGCTAGAATAAATTATTTATGTATTATTGCTATGTTTCCAACACGGTATTGCAACCAGAATGTAGTATGGGGAAGGTCTGACCTGTGGACAGATAAACACAGATTTTGGTGGGGAGAGGACTGACATGTGGGCAGATAAACGAAGATTGTGGTGGGGGGAGGAGAAATATTTGGACAGATAAACAAAGATTTTGGTGGGGAGAGGACTGACATGTGGGCAGATAAACGAAGATTGTGGTGGGGGGTAGGACAAATCTTTGGACAGATAAACAAAGATTTTTGTGGGGAGAGGACTGACATGTGGGTAGATAAACAAAGATTGTATTGGGGAGAGGACAAATTTTTGGGCAGATAAACAAAGATTGTGGTGGAGGGAGGACAAATCTTTGCATAGATAAACAAAGATATTGGTGGGGAGAGGACTGACCTGTTGGCAGATAAACAAAGATTTTGGTGGGGAGAGGACTGACCTGTGGGCAGATAAACAAAGATTTTGGTGGGGAGAGGACTGACCTGTAGGCAGATAAACAAAGATTTTGGTGGGGAGAGGACTGACCTGTTGGCAGATAAACAAAGATTGTTGGGGGGAGGAGAGGACTAACCGGCAACCCTGCGGTGTTGCCAAGTAGTGCAGTTTCCGGTGGTAACGTCAGTGCGGCTCGACTATAGTTGTTAGCTAGCATCACCAAATGTAACGGAAGAGTTGCGAAATGTTTAAAGTGTGTAGTAATAGACAATGAGCTCATGGTACCATGCATGACCTTGTGTCCTCTGCTCGTGGCTACACTGCTCGCACACAAACTGCTGCGACCTCTCGTGTCAGGTCTTGTAACTACGATGTTGTGAAGCGCCGAATCTGCGTCGCGTCGTTGCGCTCAAATGTAATGTTCGATGTTATGGAAGTCGAACATAAAATTCACCATAATATCGATGGTGAAATATGGCGAAGTAATGTTCTGTTATAACTTATGGTCGCGTGTTAAATTTCGCGGAGTTTTAAGTGTGCGCTGGCGCCTCGCGTTTTAGTTTAGTGATTAGTACTGAAATTTAAGGCTCTCTAAGACGTTTCTTGGTATACGTGTTTATATATCGATGCTCCTTGTTACACAAGATTGATTTTAACAGATACTGTGTTAATAAAAGAGATATAAACTGATACCACCATGAGATTAGATTTGACGAATGTATCACGTATCTTTGCAGCTTCTCGAATCGGCCATACTGCTGTTTATGCTCAACAACATTGTTGTTTTGAAACTGTGTTATTGTCCATTCATCTGCCTGCGATGATTGTTTGTAGAAAGGGTCTAGAGACTTTTTAAAAATGGTCTAAGAGCTCTATTTATTTTAGGGTAAAAAAGTAAAAGGGCAATCTTTTTGTCTGTCTGTCCCTCTAAGTTCTTCGTTATGTACTGAATGGTCCTTCGAAACTCTGTTCTATTCTATTTATTTGTATATTTATTCTTCCAATGGAATTACACCAGTAGTACAATTAAATAAGTCAAAAAGAGTATTAACGATTAATAACACTAATAATATATTTACCTATATAATTAAATTACAAACCGTATTAAAAATTAATAATCAACAAAACAATGAATAAGTAAGAAGTATAAGTTAGTTAACAAACAATCAAGAAAAAAGCAAAAGGGCAAAGACAATAATAGATAATTAAATATCAAAACAAGCAATAGTAATAAATTTGTGATGTGTGATTAGAAACAAATAACAACAAAGTGATAAACAAAATTTCACAAGTAATCAATCATATGCAAAAAAAGATAAATAGTCAAAAACGTGCGTAAACTTAACGAATAATCAACTACAGTCTAATGATCTTCTCATTGGAAAACAACATTGATTGTTCAACTGTTTGAGAATAATATTTTGTCAACTATCGACTAAAAGTGAGCAGTCGTGAACACAGCTTGGTACTGTATATAACGTACTATATAACATTACTTATACATGAGTTTACACGACCCTCAGTACTCGTGTAAAGTCCCAATCAGTCCCTACAGGTTGCCCTTATTATTAATGCGCATATTGATAGGGTTACGTAGGGAGATCTGTGGGCCTTGAGTCACAGATGAGGCCACTTATGCATGGTACATCACATCACACCTCGCAAGTATCGCCTCATGGAGGCGTGAATCGCTTGGAATTTTCTGAACTCCTAAATTAGCGTACTCGTTTTTCACATATCTAGGCTATTTTTTAATGTTACAGTGAATTAAATATATTCGATGATCTATTAGCTGGTTTTATACATAACATCAAGTCGGTTCTCGCCGTATCACATTACTTATACAATTAACTTTATGGAATGTTTCGGGATCGCTGTGGACAACCATCGAAACTGCCAATAATAAGCATTCGTCTGTATAGGCGATTGAAGGAGCGGAGACAATGTTATTAATCGAGTTCTTATGTGTTTGTAAAATAGCTTCAACAAAGAAGATAGCGCCAAATTGTCCAAAAGTTGGCAATCTGTAATACTGGTCAGTGGTTGGCTAAACTTCAGCCATTCACGAGAAAGCTCCGCCCCTCCACTCGCTTGTATAGGCGACTGCTTATTATTGGCAGTTTCGGTTTAACATATGTGGACTGAAAATGGCTCTTGCCCAGGAAAGTTAAAATCCTGAAACATCAGGAAAGTTTAAGGGAAGCCTAAATCCTTATTAGATATCCTGGATAATACACCCACTCCAGGAGCAACGAAAAATGCTTTTATCCAAAAGTGGATGAAGGGTTTCAGCGTATTGCCTTGGAGTGTGTAATTGGTGTACTCGCGCTTCGGAATCAGTCGTGGATTAAAATCTGTGCAAATTCTTATGTCTTTCTTTCATTAAACACGAATATTTTACCAACAGTATCGTTAGTTTTGCTCGTTTAGTAACTTACTGGTACCTAGCAAATGTTTAACATTCTCGCATAACATAAACGGAAATGGAAGGGTGAAAGCCAATTGTTCGGTCAGAGTCTATGATTTGGCGGGAAGGAAAGAGGGACTTTGTTATTTATTCGCGAATGGTCAACAATGTTATGGGACAGTGAGCGTGTCTCATTGTTTACTCTGAACAGTAGTTACTATCGAGCATTCACTATTTCAATCACGAATTTTAATGAGACTGCACCGTATGATTGTACAGGTCAAAATTTGCAAGGAATATCATATATACGTACGTATTAATTCAAAGTGTAATAACTTAAAAAACAGGAGATAGATGATAAATGTTTAAGAGTAGTACAGTGTGGGTTACTTTCAGATGAACATTTTATTATCAAGTTTATTTCGCTATGGCAAGGAATAGCCGTAGTTTTAGAGTAATAAGGGTTTACTAATCGTCCGTCATCAGTAATTAAATATATAGTACGGTACTCGAGTTACTGGCATTATTTATCTGCTGATTATTACATGTACCAGCTTAAGCTACTAGCTCACTGTCGTCATTTGACCACTTGCTAAGACATTTGTTTGGATGCATTACAAGTTGTTTTGTTGACAAAATAAATGTCAAGATGCTTGCAAAACATCCAGTTCCTAAGCGAGCGACGGGACGAACGACCCCAGTAAAAACAGTGATTAAATAGTCGATGACGTGCTTACAATGATGTAATGGTGATGTCATTGCCGCTCCTCCTAAGAGCAATTTGTAAGCCATGTCTGACTTGCACTCTATTTGCCTCTCACCAGTGTGCCTACCCTCGTTTAATGCAACTACTCCCACGTTGCAATGTCTTCGGTTGGGAAACTATACAGCTTATAGTTTATTAAGGATGGACAGGACCTTATTGTAATAGTGTCGTTGTTCGCCAACCTAACTCTTGCATATAGAAGGGCCCAAAAGACTTGAAACTTGTACGTTGGTTCAAAAGGTCAAATGGCAGTTCGTTTGTTCAGCTCTTGATCTGATGGTCCTAGATACTTGAGACGAGGTACTTTTGCCCTCTTGTTTCAAGTAGAAGCCTATTGATTTTTTTGGTCAAAAGTTCAAAGGGTAGTCCGTATGTTCAATTCTGGATATGATGGTCCTAGATATTTGGGATTTGGTACTTTTGTCCTAGGTTCAAGTAGAAGCCTATTGATATTTTGGCGAAAAGGTCAAAGGTCAGTCTGTACGATGAACTCTTCATATGATGGTCATAGATACTTGGGACTTGGTACTTTTGTCCTAGGTTCAAGTAGAACCTTATCAAAAGGTCAAAGGGTTGCTTGCGTGCGAGGGGACTACCTGGTCGTCCTTCAGCACCAATCCCAAATTGTTGATACCGTATATTTAACTTTTTCTGTGCTTTTAGCAGTCAGAAGATGCAAACATTCGCTGTACCATTATTGCTTTCTTTTGGTAAGTGATATATTTACCACTTGTGCGTAGGGGCTTTTAAAATAATGATGGGTGACAATTCAGTATCTTTTCTGTGGTCTTCAGTGGTTGGCAAGAAACCTGTCTCTAGAATTTCACAGAAAAAGCTACAGTTACAATGATCACTTATATGACCTTGGGTAGGAACAGCACCTTTACTATCAGTGTTGGGTGCGAGACGAGTGCGGGGAGGGGGGAGAAAGTGAATGAGTAAGGTGACAGCTGTTTACAGTGACATATTGACAGCCTTGGCCACAAAGAGAGGAGAGAGAGAGAGAGAGGGGAACATGCATAGACGTGAACAACTGACCTGGCCTCTACAGAAACTGGGGACTCCGCCCTGGGACCCTGTACTGCGCAAGGCGCTTGGTCAAACAGTTATAAGCGATTTTACTATACACGTTCGTTTGTACCTGCTGAGTAAAACCTGATATGGCACGTTTCTTCTTTAATTACTATGGAGAAAGCAGCTAAAATACCGTATAGGGTGAAATAGTTCTCATTTATGTTGTGTCTTTTACTGATCAGGGGATAGCGAAAAGCTAAAAACGTAAAAAAATTGGTAACATTTACAGATTTATAGCTTAAATGTTTTTACTCAGGTAGAAATAGTGACAGATTTCGAAAAAAAAATTGTCTAAAATTCTTTGAATGATAGTAATCTAAGTTATTCCTGATGCAAACATTGTTAATTACAGTTTATTAATAAATTTACTTTACGTGTCTGGATAATCTTCAAAAAGATTGCCAACGTAAGTCGTCTTGTCATTACTCAACATTTAAGAGCGAGCGAGCACTCTTATTTTTCATTTGATACATCTGTCGTTTAGTGTGAGTTTAGTATCGGCAACACTGGAAAGCGGTGGCGAGAGTCCGTCTCAAGGGGTTCGCTGGTGCACGTCGTAAGGAAGGTTTTTCAAAATCACAAATCACAAAATTCTTTCTCTTACAATTTCTATGTTCATTAACCTGACTAATAAAAATCTATGTGTAAAAAATAATTCAATTGAGGTATACCTGTTCAAGACTATTACTTATCCGATAAAAATATGTTTTGTAATTCGTGATCATGAGAATCTACCCTAATATACGCATTTTTAATTAAATGTTAATTATTACGTTTGGGCGGAAATGTGTGGATTAAAAAATTTACTTAATTCTAGTCGTGAGTGACCGACTGACTGGTGTGTGCGGAGGTGGGTGGGTGGGGGGGATCGAGAGTTTCGAAGTACAGTTTTGTATAGTTTAAGGTTTACCACCATTTTATGATTTGTTGTATAACAAAATGTAACAATTTTTTCATATTGACATAACTTGGTCAGTATATGACCATCACTTTAAAATTGGCGTTATTTTGTAGCTATGGATACTATCTAAATTGTTGGGTATTTTTTGCCCATATCATAAATATTTTTTCCTACACATGTTTGAATCATAGTTTTCTCAAAACTTTAAATTGTATAGTATAAAAAATATTTAAAAATCCGTCATTGCTTTCCATTATGTAGAACATGTGGTAAAAATTCCAAGTTTCTAGGCTGTTTATTGTATGAGTTATTCAAAATTTCTCATCTGGTCTTCTTTTGCTTTCAGCCTCTCCTCTTCTTCCACCTGAGCTTGCTTCAATTTGTTCCTTTAGTCTATGTTTTTTTCCTTTTCTGGCCAATGAATGTCAAAAACGGGATTTGTCCGAAGCTTTTGGCAATTATGTCCTTATATGATGACAGATATCCAATACAAACTTGAAGGACATATGTAAAATAAAAAATATAAATACTAGACATACTATAGTGAGAGCATAGAGAATAATATTTGTGGATTATTCAGAAGAGCTTAATCACTGGGCATCGAATAAGCTCACTTATTCCCGCAGGCGTCCATGTAATACCACATGAATATTTAATTTTCTTTAGGAAGTAAATACCAAATGCAGGAAACACGATTCTTTTCGTGTTGAAAAATGTCTAGGGAATACAGTATTTTTTGCTAAAGGGGTTACCACGGATGATAACATTGTGTAAGTTACGGAAGGTACGCAATTAGACATTGGAAAATGGCAGAATGGTCTGATTTACCATCAGTTTCTTATGAAAGCTTTGAAGTAGTTGAACGTGTTCTTGTTCTCAAAGATGTTTATGCTAAAAAAGTAAATTTATTTGCATCATCGATAAATTATCGCCCCGAGAATCGTGTAGAGAATCCTTTCCGGAGCTCTAATTAATTATTACCTCAATTATATGTGCTTGAAGCTGACGGACAGGGATTGGCAGAGGACCATTCAAACTACACTGGAAATATGGCTGAAATATAATTTTTTCTATTCTATTAATGTTTTCCTAATGATAACCGATCTATAACTCTAACGGTTTTTAAACGTGTGTATAAAGAGGAAGTAGTTGTTTTTTAACCTGTAACAATGAAAAAAGCTAACACGATTTAGCTAAAGTAATAATAGTCATAGTACAGTAATCACTTTGACCAGACATTATGAATGGAGAATAGATATTTAAGTTGGTCAGAGTAATATGGGTGGCGAGGGGGGAGGGTCACGTGGCAAAATGGCCTAAAATTATCTAATGTAACGTAACCGAGCCCAATTTAACCTAACCTTATTTAACCTGAACTGACCTAACCTAACGTTTTGCAACCATAAAATAAACAACAAAGTAATAAATAGAGCATGATTAATTACTGACCAATTTTAGTAAGATAATATGTATAGTGGCTGGATAAATAGAACAGTACTAACAACTTTGGCCAAACTGGATATTTTATATAACAGCTACTCTGGCTGTAACATATACATGTAGAAAGTCTTGACTGAGTTATATTTACATTGTAACTCTATATCACTTGTATAGATGTGTATCAAATCGTGTGTAGAATTAGGTCTGTATACTGTAATAGTCTTATTAATTAATATAACTATTAACAATAGACTAATATTACAAAAGTAATTTAAAGATTAAAATTTGTAGAATCTTGGAGCATTGGAAAGATGGTTTATTGTACTATCACTATTATAAAGGAATACAACATTTTCCAATATAATTTTTTATTTTGTGCAAGGCCTTTCTGAATCAAAGATTCCATCATCAGGCACTGACTTCACAAATTATCAAAAAATGTGATAATTTTTGAAGTGCATAATTTTTTTAATGGACATTGATTACCGTTGGTCATGACTAGTTTAAGAGCTGGAGAATGCTTTAGAGTTGCTCAACATAGGCTACATACAGCTGGTCATTCAGTTTCCCTCTCAGATGGGTGTCAGACTTACACACTGCCTTATAAAAACAAATCCATCACCAAATAAATTATTATTGAAAAAAAAAAAAATTGAAAGATATTTAAATCAAAAGCAATTCATTCTGATGGAAGTTGGTTTTTTTAAATTTCAATTATTTTTATAAGACGAAGCCTTTAATATTATTTGATTAATTTTAGCGATTAGTAGGCTAATAATGTAGGTTAGACGTAGTCATCCGATTTTATAAAGTAGTTGATGACAGAGAGTTTAGACTCTTGGTCTTGGTTGGACATATGCTACTATGATGTCAAGAGCGGACCAATGGTACAGGAGATTATTATCTGACGTATAAGGGGAACTTACCTGAGGATATACGCGGCGTCGCTGCAGCCTTCGGCAGGGCAAGGACGGTCGGCGGCGCTATGTGGGTTATTCCTTGTAAGGGCATGGACTTAACCCGATCCGGCCCGGCCGCGCCGCCGATCCGTGATTCACTGACTCTGGAGTCCCGCCAAACCGCAAGACTGATCGTCCGGGGTCGCCCTTCTTGCGTGGGCGATTCGGCCCAAACGTTACATCAGAGGAGAGGTGAACCGATTTGCACTCTATAAGGACACAACCCGGTTTTGCTTGAAAGCTACGGAGACATTGCTTTCCCCGCTATAAATCGATCTTCAGCCACGTTTCTTTTGGTGGTGGTCGAAATAGGAAGGTATCAAAAGGGTTAAAAACTTTAAATGCAAAAATTTTTTCCGATTACATTTTGTATAGTTTGGTACGCTTACACTGACCACACTGAAGCTGGTTTGGCATTTATTTACGTCCAACAGTTGGTTTTAAACGTGTCAAGTTTAGACAAATCTGATTTGAGAAAGATGAGCAATTTTGCTCTTTGGTACTTTCCCTATAGATTTCAATAAAAACCATGTTATGTGTTTATACAATGCAGATTTGCTCACGTCTCCTGGACTATTAAAATTAGATAATTGATGAGCCAAAATACACCTTCGGTATAAGGTTTTGGTAGTATCAAAAGTTTTAAAGAAGTAATATTTAGGTTTTTCTTATAGTAGACTGGTTTCATCGACGGACCTACAATACAGACTGAACCATTAGTATTTTTGAGGTAAGAATTTAGTCTTGTGAATTTCAGGGGGCAATGGAGCAGTGCCCTTGTAGGCGATTAGTCACAATCTTGCTTTATTAAGGATGTGTTATTGATTTTGGGTTTAGAAAATGTTTTATGTTAAATTCACAGCCCTGTAAGATAACTAAGTAACTCAAAAAGTACATTTTTTCGATTATTCCGTGTTAAATTACAGGATATAGAATTCTGGCGATGTTATAACAAGTCCTTTTATTTATTTTCGCCTATGTAATTTCGGTAAGAGGAAAATATTAAAATCATCATTTTATAAAACTATACTTTACTAAAGAAAATATGATTTTCTAAGTTATAAATGAACGCCTTCTTTAAATAGCTAGTATAATATTGGGTAACTCTTAACAGCCTAGTGTAGCCATACGGAGATGAGACATGTCTATATATATAAGAGTTAACAAGTACTTTTCATTCAAGTAATGGTGTGCGATTGCAACGAAAATTTATTTTCTTTACTAAATCAGTTGAAGGTTTTTGCAATAAGTTTAATGTTGGAATAAATTTTATTACTTTTTAAAGAAATGTTGGCCGCAGCCAAGATCATTTCTAAAGGTAGAAAATTATTAATGATTTTAATTTGTTTTATATTATTCCATCGGGAGTGGTGATAATTCATTATTGAATTCTGATATGTATTTTAATCAGGTCCGAAGAAGAACCGTTCTTGGGTAAGGAGATGCACTTTTTACAGTTGGTTTATATTTTTGTATAATATATCTCTATCTTAAAAGACTATGAATCTAACCTCGGACGATTTGGCTTCAAACGTGTTTTAAGGGGGGGGGGATAAAGATGTACGTAGTACTCTTCAGTATTATGAAACTATTAAAAAATTTCGACTTCGGTCGAATCTATATTTTTTTAAATAATACCCCCTTTTCTTATTTTGTGTGCCCGATTATGCCAGAGAAAAGTCCTACATTTTTTCTAGAATTCTCAACCTTTTCCTTTTAACTATTACATGGCGAGCCCTGATAGTATTAGGCATGTTTATCAATATACGACAGCTAAACCGATTTTCAAATATTACTTTCTTCTCCTTCGTTTAAAGTTTGTTACAGACAATGAGTGTTTTGAAATACAGTAGGATTTTAGGACATTTACCATCGTTGTATTTTATAACACTACGTTTCAAAGACTCAAATCTACCCTCAGGTTTTAAACTCCTAATACATTAAAAATGTATAAAATAAAAAGTGTAACTTATTAAATAGAAGGATAACTTCCTCGTTGACACAAATTATTTGAGTTATCTGTTCTTTAAATATATTTGTATCTTGTAATGTATATCCTGTAATGACTCCACGCATGGCAGCAAAAAGCCGGACGAAAGATGGTTGTGATATACGATTAACCTGTGTTATTTTTGACTTGATGGCAGCGGACTCTGTCGGCAATAACTTACACAAATTGTAGCCGCCACTTGAAGCCGGATGTGGACAGCTTATTTCCGGTGACGATTTTTTTTGCGCTGAGGTAATGCGTTTCTTATTTTTACCAACAATGTCGTTAGATATTTTCTTTTAGTTCTTATGTTCGACAGCTTTTGTCATTTTCTTCTGCTAAATTCACATACCTTTAAGAATATTTCTTTAGGTAAAAAGTTATTTTCGTGACCAGCTTTCCGTTAGCGCTCTCTGGACTTTTTAAGAGGGCGGGCGTAAGACGGCACTGTGCGATACTCAGGTGTAGCTAGATTGCGTAGACAGAAATGAAGGCGCGCTTCCTTGCTGCATTGTAGTGCTTATAGCAGTTCTTTACTTCTGAAGGCGTTCCAGATTAGTCCGCGGCCGCTGTGCAGAATTGGAACAAAGTTACTATAGTATATACATTTATATACCATTTCTGTATTTTGGAGAAATAGTTACTTTGCATTTAAAGCTTTCAGCTTGATTTATGTCCCTATATTTTGTACGTTTTTAAAAATTAAGTATTTCCGAATTTTGTCGTATTAATATTAGACCAATTTCTGTTTGTTCGTGTTTATTTCTATAAAGTATATTTTATCCTTTTTATTGAGGATTCTGTTTATTTTATTTTAGTGTAAGTCATTCTTACACCACCATATTATGGGGTAAAACTCAGTCGTTTTACTTTATCCGCCTCTTAAGGTTTTTCGTTTTTAGTACATATTTTGTGCTTGTTTGTGGAAATGCGTTACGTAAATTGCACAATTGGAAATAATGGATTCTATACGTAGCTAACATTAAAATAAAGAGCTAATATCCAAAAGAAATATCGCAATGCTTATTAGCCCATTCGATAGTTGTATTGGTAATTCAGAGAAATCTCAAAACTTTTTCTATTTTATAGTTTGAATAACCAAAAAGTTTACATCTGGCAAGAGAAAGTAAAAAGCGATGGGATGCTTGATCATACATATAAAATACGATATAATTTTACACATTTTTTTCTAATTCATAATTTTACGTTTCAAATATGGGCTTAAAAGTGTTTGAAGCTTGACATTGCCCTGACGGGGTAAACCCCGTGATCATTTAGCTAGCTCCCATCTACTTATCTAGGTCAAAGACGTTGCTTAATTATGTAAATAAAATGTTTAGGAAGTGTTAATGTTATTAATTAACTTTGGCAGTTAATTGTGCCCTTGTATTTTAAATGTTTTCCCCAAAACCATGGTTATCTTACTAACGAAATAATATATCATTGTGTTTGTAATAATATCAAGAAAATGTAGATCTTCAAACTTTAATTGCCTAAGCGTTAGCGAAGCCTGTCACTTGTGAGGCTGGATTAATTTAATGTATGTCTGTCTGTCCACAATACATTTTGAAAACAAACTGACCTTTAGACTTGAAATTTTGCATTATACTTCCTTCATTTATATACAAGTAATACCTAGGTTCGATGATGGTGCATGTGCACTCTATAGGATTTGGCTGAGCTTTAACAAGTATTTTTCATTCATGTGATGGCACCGAGAAAATAACAGAATAAACAAGTTTCTAAACAGAAACACAGCTGTGAGACTTTTACATGTGACTTGATAATACATGTGGGTTATTCATTCAGCATAAAGTGAATATTAAAAGTCGGTGACGGGATTTGATTTCGGCGTTATTTTACCCTTTTGACGTGACAACGTCTTAAATTAGGTTGCGGCTCGGAGTCACTCATGAAAAAGTGTAACGCCCGGTAACGTTACGATGCCCGTCCAGTGGGTCCGCCGCACGGGATCCGCACGGGATAAAGCAGATAATTGTGGGTCCGCCGCACGGGATAAAGCAGATAACTATGTTTATTCGTGAAAATGTGGAGTGCTTAGATTCGTCATTTACAACAACTACAACAATAAAGGTAAATAATTGTACACTGATATTTCATTATCGTAAACTATGATTGATTGATTAATTGTTAGATTGACACAAAAGTTGAGAAACTGAGTTTATAGGTTATGTCATACTATTGACAAATGTTGATAGTGTTAAGTAAATTATTAGTTTAAATCACTCTGCAATCAATCGTAATTCAGTCGATTGAGAAGAAGAAACAGCGCGTATTGCTAGTCAAACATTAAAAATAACAAATTATAACCTCTAACCTGTCATAACAGTGCGACCAAACAAACGAACTAAACCGACCAATCACCACGCGCGGAGTTAGAATTTAACTGTGTTTAGCAAGAATTTCAAATTCCAATTTTAGTAAATGTTTTATTCAACTTTACCATTTACAATAACAAATTTTAATTAATTTCAAATTATGTACAATGTGTTTTAGTAAACAAAATATATTTCTATAGTTAAAATTTGTGCAATTCTTATTTTCATTCAATTCCTTGTTCCTATTGTGCAATTTAATAATATTCATATCAATAAATATTCTACCGAGAAAAAGACGTTGTCACGTAAAATCTTCGCCCGTAAAACCGACTTTACAGGCAACTTCAGCATTATTTACCTCACCGGAAGTTCTATTATTTAAACACTGCTATGAAACTTCACTCAATGAACAAACTCTGTTACATTGGTAGTCAGTGGCTAAAATTCTGTTAAAAAGAATTATTCCAACCGATAAATGTTAATACAACGGTAGGGTTTGAGTGCATACTCACAAGCGTGCTTACGAGACACGTCACAAGACATGAAATAGTAAAAACAGGTCATATCAGTTTACTTTATTGTGTTACGTTGCAAACTTTGAATGAAACTTTGAATGTCCGCTATGTTAAAATCTTAAGATAGAAATCTCGTATAAAAAACCGTAAAACAAACTGGTTTTAAACTGCTTTAATTGTTTAAAACATCTTATTGTGTAATAGACGAGGTAATATCGTATTGTTTGATAGACGAGGTAATATCGTATTGTGTAATAGACGAGGTAATGTCGTATTGCGTAATAGACAAGGTAATATTGTGTTGTACGATAGACAAGGTAATATAGTATTCTGTGATACACGAGGTAATATCGAATTGTGTAATAGACAAGGTAATATTCTATTGTGTGATAGACGAGGTAATATCGAATTGTGTAATAGACAAGGTAATATTGTGTTGTGTGATAGACGAGGTAATATCGAATTGTGTAATAGACAAGGTAATATTGTGTTGTGTGATAGACGAGGTAATATCGTACTGCGTAATAGACGATGTAATATCGTATTGTGTAATAGACAAGGTAATATTGTGTTGTGTGATAGACGAGGTAATATCGTTCTCCGTAATAGACGAGGTAATATCGTATTGTGTAATACACAAGGTAATATTGTGTTGTGTAATAGACGTGGTAATATTGTGTTGCGTAATAGACGAGGTAATATCGAATTGTGTAATAGACAAGGTAATATTGTGTTGTGTGATAGACGAGGTAATATCGTAACGTGTAATATACGAGGTAATATCTTATTGCGTAATAGACTATGTAATATCGTATTGTGTAATAGAGGAAGTAAAAGTGTTTCACAACAAACGCCGTTATCTCTTAGCCATTTACTAACGAGGCTGTTTAATAACTTAGATAAGGCATGTGTAATTTCTATTTGCATACCGTATGTAGTTGGGGTCAGTTAAATGTTACAGTATTTATCGTTATCTTTCACTCTTAATGCTGATTGTTTTACTGTTTATAGCTTCCAAAACAGTGTGCAGATGATACTACTTTGTGGATCAGTTATAAAATAAGCCTAATTCGGAAATTTAATATGTTTGAGGATGTCAATTTCTGTACTCAATATTTTGATGATAATGATAAAAAAAATCAATTAAAATCCAACTGTATTACTTTTTGTAGTCGTACTACTAATGAAATAGGACCAACATTAATGTTAAATGATGACATTATCAACGAAGTAAATGATATTATCTTGGGAATATTCCTGGATAAGGGACTGGCCTGGAATGAATATATTAAACACTTATGTTGAAAGATGCCTAGTAACATATGTGTGTGTGTGTGTGTGTGTGTGTGTGTGTGTGTGTGTGTGTGTGTGTGTGTGTGTGTGTGCGTGCGTGCGTGCGTGCGTGCGTGTGTGTGTGTGTGCGTGCGTGCGTGCGTGTGTTCACAGTTCACAAAAATCTTTATTTACCAGAAAGTTTACAAAAAAATACAATTCCATGTGCTACACAAAGCACGTGTGGAAAAGGAAAACAAGTTCTTTTTTAATATATTGGCATTATATATACATTTTACATACAGTTGGCAAAGTACATTTAAAGCCTATTCAGTCTCTTTTGGCAGAAGGTGAACTTAAATTTAAATAATTTGTATGTTTCAACATTTTTAGATATTATAAGTATATAAACTATTACACAAATCAAACAAAACCAAATAATAGTAAAAGCTTAACAAACATAAGGACTAATTAGGCAGATTATATACATATATTCATATATATATATATATATATATATATATATATATATATATATATATATATACATACATACCTATAAATATTATATACATATACACACATATCAGTAGTACATGATTAAATACAAAAATTAATCAACTGTTACAAATATATTAAGTTATTTAACAATAATCCCAACAATAACAGGATTTAATATAAAATATATATACATACATATACATAACAATAACAAATGCAGCAATATAGATCTAACAAACAATTTCAACAATAACAGCTTAACAACAGACATTGATAACAAACTTAAAACATAACAAATTTTTAAACTATGAGATAAACTATATTTAATGTGACACAACAATAAAAATAAAATTATTAAGAATTTAGGTTTTTGACATATTCTCTACTTTTCATCTTAAATTTTGGTTTGGATTCATACAATAGACTGTCACCATAGTTCATTATGAATGCATTGAAATGTTTAATGGCTGTATAAGTGAATTGCTTTCTTGCCAACTCCTTGGTGTAGTTTAGCATTAAAATTTGCTTTACTTGCGATGATCTTGTATTAACTACATTTTTTTAATGTCGAAACTGTCTAAGAATTTATAGATGTAATTTAAACAATGATAAACATAAAGTTGATTAAAAGTTAAAATGTTGTCTTCCTTAAATAAATGTGAAATTCTATCATATTTCTTTAAATTATAAATATTTCTCACAGCAAATCTTTGTGAATTTTTTTATTGGTATTAAAATAGACTCGTAGGTACCTCCATAGTGGATTATTCCATACTGCAAAGTGCCTTCAAACCAAGAGGTATATAGTTGTCTTAGCAGATTGGGTTTCAAAAAAACCTCTCATATGATATATAGCATAATTAATTTTTCTTAGTTTAGTGCTTAATGTGTTTATAAAGACATTCCATTTTAGATCTCTATCAATAGTTAGACCTAAGTATTTTACATTATCCACTATTTCTATTACATCACAGTTGCAACCATAGATACATTGGTGTTTATGACAATTAAACTTATTTTCTTTTTGCAGAGATTCACAATATTTCTATCAAAAAAGAGTATACATTTTGATTTACTAACATTTATTAGGAGTTTATTGTTTGACAATTGTTATTGTGTGTGTGTGTGTGTGTGTGTGTGTGTGTGTGTGTGTGTGTGTGTGTGTGTGTGTGTGTGTGTGTGTGTGCGTGTGCGTGCGTGCGTGCGTGCGTGCGTGCGTGCGTGCGTGCGTACGTGCGTGCGTGCGTGCGTGTGTGATCAGACATCTGTAAAATATCTGCCCTCAAAAGAGTGTTGTTAACTGCATATTATGGAATGGTTTTCCCACACCTATCATATGGTATAGAGGCATGGGGTAAACGTGCAGTAAGAGAATTTAAAATGTTGTTTTTGTTGAACAAAAAAGACTGAGGATAATACCCATTCTTGGAAGTATTGAATTATATAGAGATACATTTACACATTTTGGAATTCAACACTGCCGTCTTTGTACATTTTAAAAACCGATTCTGTTTTCTCGTTACAAAGGTACGCTGACGAAGAATGCGCATTCACATAATACTAGATTTAATGGACAGCGCTTCGCAGGGGATGCAACCCCTGCAGGGTGTATAGCTCATTTCATTAGACTGCATGCGTTACTATACAACGTGTTAAAATTTCACAGGATTGTATGCGGTTTGTTTACTATGTATTTATTTCGAGATATTTTAGATGCCATCAGGTTACCTGTAGGGCCAATGTAAAAGTATTCGCAAACGCTCAGTAAAAGCCACGAAGTGACATGCACCATTAAAAGTTTCAAGTCTTCAGGTCAGTTTATGTTCTACATATCTTGCGTACATACAGACAGAAATGGAAATTTTCCAGCTCCTCGAGTGATAAGCTTCGCTAGCAACCAGTAAATGAATTATATGTAATTAAGTAAAGACTGTGTGAAATGAACTTCATCTCTTGTAGAGTGTGGCTTTTAATTCGTTATGGCACCGTCAAATGAATTGTTCAGATTTTTCCAAATTGGAAATTATGTGTTCAACGCTTCGGAGACACATTTGAATAGAACAGTTCTAAATCCAGCGCAAGTAAGTTTTGCCTCCGAGAACAGAACTTCAAGGGAGAAACCTCTATAATGATAGATGATGACCTTGAGGGAACATGAGGGATGTCAGGAGGGAACGAACTCTACAAATCTGGGAATACAACCAGGTCAAGGGTTGACGTGGAACGACCAACTGCACAACATCCGCTGTAAAGTTGCATCAGGCATATGTGCTTCGTAACTTAACAAAATGTCGTTGTTTAGAAGTTTTGGGAGGAACATACCTATATAAATTTCGCCTTATATACCCTCACTTGACCTAAAGTTTTTAGAAATCTGTTAGAATCATTTCAAAATTACATTCTAGAGAGTCTTGTAAGAATGCTTTTAGGAAGCTTGGATTTCTAACTGCCTTGCCTTTATATCCTGGAGGTAATATTGTACTGCAATTAAAATTTAATTTGGTCAATGGCAGGGATATTCACTATTATGGGATTAGGGGATAGGAATGCGTTTAGGGAGTTTGCCTTGCCTCTATATCGTTCAAATTCAAATATCTTTATTACAGTTGACAATAATATCTATTGCACTGCAAAAGTTAGGGTACTAATTACAAATTTTGACAGTCTCACTACAGCTTTCTCTATGCAAACATACAAATATGCACATTCACACGCCAATATTTATTTATTTGTTTACTTAACCACAGACCCAGCTTCAGTCAGTCAGCCAAATGATGCATGTAACACAGCGTTTTGGACGAGTTCTTACCGCCTTGAGCATTGGCGCATTCTTGATTGAGCCTGGACATCTGTTATAAAGTGAACACCCACCTATGAGGGTAACTGTTCAGAAGCCACCGTTCTGTGTCTCCCAGTTCGGTAGTTTACGCTACCACTAATATAATACCTGTGTGTGTCTTGGCCCTTCGTTAAGGCACATCTAGACATAAGGAATATTGTTGTGTCCCAAATATATAGACTAGGCAGCGTCTACAGTTGAAGAGTTTTGAACGCCTCTTTACACGACTCTCTATGTTTCAATTTTGCAGTGATTCTAACAGCTTTTTTCTGGAGCCTAAGAGCTTTTACAAATCCGTGTTTGCAAATGCTCCCAAAAGCACTAATCCATAAATTAAGCCAAAATATGCCATCATCATAACCAGAGTCGGGCAGTATTTTGCTAAATATTTCAAGACATAGGACGTCTGAAGATAATTTAGCACATACAGAATCAATGTGATCATTCCATGTCAATACCTTAGCCAGGTGTATTCCAAGGAATTTTATTGTATAGACTTCTTCCAATAAGGTGTCTTCTAACATAACGGTGATGGTACTCGGTAAGTCTGAAGAGCGAAGTTGATTTTTCTGAATATCTTGTGAGATCGATATTGTGGAAATCTTTGACACAATTGTTTAGATCTATAAAGATTCGAAGTTCTAAATTTAACTTGGTTTTTGTGCTAAAACTAAGAGTCAGCATACTGTACGATTCGCCTGTACTGAAGTGATGATTCTATGTCATTGACATATATCAAGAAGAGGAGTAGACTAAGAATAGATCGATGAGGAACTCCGTAACTCAGATTATTTGAATCTGACAGGTGGTTTTAAATTTATTTGAACTGTTTGCGTTCTGTGAATAAGAAATGATCTCAGCCACCTGTGAGGAATTCTTCGAATGCCATGGGATTCCAGTTTGTCTAGCACTATATACTGAGGTCAACACAGTCGAATGCTTTCTATAAATCGAGAAACACACTTAACGTGGGATGCCGACATTCTAATCCCTCTAAAACCATATCTACTAGACCTAACACTGCGTCCACGGTAGATTTACCCTTTATGAATCCAAACTGTTCATTCGAGAGCTGGTTATTTTTATTTAAAAATCGAAGCATTCGTACCATAAACAGTTTTTAAACATCTTCCTAAAAGTTGGCAAGATTGAGACAGGTCGATAATTATTGACACAAAACTCGTAATTCTTTTTCAAATTGGTGTTACTTTAGAGACTTTTATGAGGGAGGGAAAACTCCTGTATGGAAAGATAGGTTGACTAATTGTGTTAATGGTTTCACAAGCAACAGATGCAAAGAATCTATTTTAATAGATGAGTTCACTTATCAGCAACTCCGGCCGCATCATGCATAAGTCTACTACCAATTTTGACTTTGATTGGTTTATAATCTTTGCTTTTATTATTGACGACGCCCCAAACTGTCTTTGAAAGATTTTTAGAGGATAAAACCGATTTGGAGACATGATACACCATTGCTGCTTCGATCACTTTTCCATAAGTTTTGTTGTAAAGTCGGAAATACTTTAGTTTATCTTTCGAAATCAGAATTGTTTATTTTGTGATCTTTTTGTTAATTTGTTACCAATTTAAATTGTTTTCTTTGGACAATATTTGTCGAAATAATAATTTACACAGTCATTACATTTTTGGAACTGCACCTCATTTGATTGACAGAAATCGTGAAGGTGAAAATCTTATACTGCAAATCAAAGTGAAGTTTGGTCCAGATCAGGGATGTAGGGGGTAGAAATGCTTTTAGGGAGCTTGCTAAATCTCTGTCTTGCCTCTATATCGTAGATGTGATAATTTTGTACTGCAAATAAAATTGAACTAGGGGTAAGAATGCTTTAAGTAGCCTCCTTGTCTCTATATCCTGCAGGTGATGATCTTATACTACAAATCAAAGTGTAAATTTGGTTCAGCCCAGGGATATTCACCATTATGGGACTAGAGGTATAGACAGTTAAAGAATGCGGCGGTATAGGTTGGCAGCTTCTGAGGCCCTCTTGTCACAGTTAGGTATGAAACTGTACAGTGGGCTCCCTGAAGGTTTAAAATAATTAAATTGTATATACGAATTAAAATGTAACGAGTGTTAATGTTCAAGGGATTTTAATCTGTTGTGGAGTACATGGATAGTCGCTCGGATATTGATAAATGACCATGATAAATCCCGGGTGTGATAAAGTATGGGAATAGAACACAGAAATGAGTGATAGAAATTGTTAGTGCGTGTTAAAGCGTGAATGTTAGTATGCGAAGGATAGGTTAATTTACCTTATTTATAAGTGACGCTTCCGATACACTGTAGCATGCCTAAATTTTAGGACTGTCATTTAAATGGTTTATTTAACAAACATATATATATATATATATATATAAAATTTTATATATATATATATATAAAATTGGTGAACATTCTAGTGGGTACTATGAGACATGGCATGCACCAAGGATCTGTCTTATTTTCTAATTTTTCTCTCATTTATATGAGGTTAATTTGTTCAGTAGATGATGAAGCTTTGTTAGTAGCTTGTGTAGTTATCCATTCATAAATAAAACTATTTTAAAAATTCAATTTCAAAGAGGTATTTCAAACTCAAACGTGCTTTTACTAAGAATTTTTTCACTAAATAGAAAACAATAGGTGGGACACGTCAATCTGATGAGACACATACATACATGTCAATGGGTATTGAAAATAGGGGAAATCCTGGTTTAAAAAAATAAACAATTCATCTAACATAAGAGTCCTCCGGTGTGAAACATTGCTCACACAGTTAACTTCTTCACATATTTCGGCCTAGAAGTGGCAGAACCTGTAATGTACTTCCGCTTGCTTGTAAATGTGAATGGGTCTCAGCTATATTATTGGATGAAGTTCAAACAGAAATCATATTATGACCAGTCAATACGGCCTCTTTATGACTGAAACTAAAAAAGTACATAATATTATTCAAGGCTGACTATGCAAGAAAAATCTTAGAATCGACATAAAATGAAGATACCTTCTCAAAAGATGGCAGTTTAGTGTCATATAAAATCTGGTTGCATGTGATAAAGAAGCCATGTTGGTCATTCAATGGCTGAGTTTGAACTAATCAAGATACGGCTCACGTTTATAAGCAGATAAGCAATATTGGTCATGCTTGCCAGTTTTGGTTCAACATCTTACTGCGATGTTAGTTGTGACACAGACCTCATAAGCATAAGAACGAAGAAAACTGTTTATCTCCAGACAAACTTGTATATTCAGTTATTGAATGCCCTCAGTAATTGAACCGTCCGTCACCATTCAAACCGAGCGCATCGCGCAGAAGTCGGCCCTCCTTGTTGGGGAATTTCTCTGACTCATCCATCAACGTGGTTGGAATTCGTTAACGCCCCCGTATTTCGCACAGTTTTCAATCCAAATTAGCTCCCAGCGCAAATGGACAATGTGATCCCTTGTGGTGACATTGATCTCATTGATGAGAAATGCCGGATTGCGCTGTCGGAGATCAGCTGGCCGGACAGCTGTGGAGAGGAATGCACGGACTGTGCAGGAGAGGCGGTACCGCGTGGCGTGGAGCGTGGGTTGTCAGTCAGTGAGTGTGCTGCAGTGTTGGCGGCGGGACCCGACTCTCCTGCGTCCGTAACCATGAATGGTGAGTCTGTAGGTCTGTTCATTCACAAAAACTGCAGAGCCAAAGTAATTCGAATACTTTAAACTCGTGTAACTTTTATGTAATGGCATTTACAAGTATACTCCAGTTCTTTGTCTTGGGTAATATTTTTGCAAGCTTTGATGTATTTGCAGTAATGGATTGAGGAAAGAGATAACTAGCAGGAATTGATCTTTGGGCATACCCAATTGTTCATTCCTAGGAGCCAACATTTTTATTTTCAGGTTCAATAAGCATTTTTTTGCGGTTGTTTTTGTTTTTGATCAGAAATATTGTAGATGCTCAGTAAGTAAAGTTTTTGGACTTGGTCAGGACTTGGTGAAGATTTGGTCATCTGCGATCGTGAAATAAAGATTTGGTCATCTGCGATCGTGAAATGCTGTGACTGAGTAAGAAGCCATCTTACGCAAGAAGCGAGTCGCGGCGCGGCACAACGTGGTGGTCGGAACAGGATGCGAGCGATAACGCAGTATATTCTCATTTTACCCGCAGTTATCTATTGCTGTGGTTCCGGAGCGTGTGTTTGTCCGGATTTGAAACCATGTGTTCGCCATTCTGGCGGTGTATTCTGTTCTCGTAACTGTTTACCCCATGGCTTTCACGAGTATTGAACCAGCGGCTAGTTGGCTTGGTTAAACAGAACTGGCAGTGTGAATAAGCCGAGTTCATTGTTGGTCATTTCATTAGCATAGAATATAAATTTCATAACTACTATGCGGGTCTACAAGCTAATCTGTTCTTACATAATTTTGAAAATTCTGTGTTACAATATACTTATAGGAACCCCTGAAATCATATTAGAATAAGTTGTGTTAGGTTAGAATAAGTGTGACTGCGTACTAAGATATAATCTGCTTCTAATAGGTATATGTGTATATACGAGTATATAATGCCTAAAACTTTATTCTAACCTAACACAACTTATTATATATGCTTACTATACACAACTTACACAATAATAACACAACTTACTATATACAGGGTGTTTGAAAAGTATGGGTACGGCTTAATATTTTAAAAACCATAGGAGATAACATCTATAAACTTTGCACAGTGTCATATGGCTATGTAAACTATTTTTCCTTGCTATTACCATGACATGCCAACCATGGGGGGACGGCCCACAGAGGAAAACATGGAAATCTTAAATTGAAGCATGGGTCGAGTGATACCTCATTTGAAAGAGCTCACTTAGTAGAGTTCAATGCCGCAAACCGCATCTCAAAAGGTTTATCCAATCATAAATGGCGGGTTGTTTTAGGTACACATTGTGAAGTACATTATGCGCTGCCATTTTCTGACTGGAATAAAACACAATAAATACCAATATTTTTTAGTTTTATTTATTGTGTTATAAATTTATGACATAATTTGCTAATTAAAAAAAAGTTAGTGAAAACACATTGGTTAGTAGAGTGAAACGCCGCCTACCGCATCAGAATACGACGATCCAGTCAGAAATGGCAGCGCATAATGTACTTCACAATGTGTACCTAAAACAACCCGCCATTTATGATTGGATAAACCTTTTGAGATGCGGTTTGCGGCATTGAACTCTACTAAGTGAGCTCTTTCAAATGAGGTATCACTCGACCCATGCTTCAGTTTAAGATTTCCATGTTTTCCTCTGTGGGCCGTCCCCCCATGGTTGGCATGTCATGGTAATAGCAAGGAAAAATAGTTTACATAGCCATATGACACTGTGCAAAGTTTATAGATGTTATCTCCTATGGTTTTTAAAATATTAAGCCGTACCCATACTTTTCAAACCTCCTGTATATAGTTTTAGGCATTCCTCAAAAAGTTATTTTTCTGAGCATGACGGTATTTTCTGTGTTAAGGTTGAAATTGAAGGACAATTTTTCTGTGACTTGGAATCTTCCGTAAGAATTCCGAAGAAAAAGGCATATATAAGTACTGCAATACTTACATATGCCAGTAAGTAATCCACATAATTCTGATAGATTGTAATCCGCAAGTAGACCTCCCTAATCTATGACACAATGGATGAAATGAACTATGGCTAATCTCCGGAAAAAATCCTGTTTCCTTCACAATCCTTCCATCCAATCCACACTCAATCCAAAAATAAACTTCAAACAAAGGATGAAATCGGTTTTCGTTCTAAAGAAATTTGTACTCCTCCTTCCTTGGTTCCAGATCACATGTATTTGATAATGAAGCTGCTCTTACATGGCTGTATTCAGGTTTGGAGGCCCTGTCGTGAACCGCCCCGTACTTTTGGCATTGGCCCGAGAAAATTATCCGAAAAGACCGGTCTGAGTATGGGCCTGTTTATGGATTTGAGATTATCAATACCCACATACATTTTCCAAGTTCCAAAAATGACATGATTTAATAACAAAAGGTTAGTCAGAAGTTAAAAGGGTGAAGGTGATTGAAGTTTTGGTTCATAATCGTGATGGAGGAACTGAGCTTATAATTTATCGGGAACGTGCCTATGAGTGCATCAAGTCGAGGCCAGTGTGTGAGCCACCGCCGGTTCTGTGACGAAAGTACAGTAAATATATCAGCAAGAACTGTTCCTCGTTGTGACACGTACTGCCGACGTCACAAGGTCTGTCTGTCACATTCCGCAGCTCACATCCGTCACCGAGCTACAGTGGGGGTTCTTCTCTGGGCTGTGCGATCTTTGAACTGCATATTCATCAACTGTTACAATTGCTAACTGCCCTGGTGCGTGATTATAAAAGTTCCTTCGTTTAAACATATCGTATTTTACAAAATAATTTAGTGAGAGCAAAAACATTATAAGATTTTTTTAGTAAAATACGACTTAATTTGTGTAGCTTTATGCGGCCTTCCCCTAATAATTTTGTAATATTTCTGTTGTTTTCTTGATATGCTCGATACTTAAGAACCCGTAGAGCCTTTAAAATAGTCTCTTCGTCTAATCGTCAACTCTTTCTCCACTGCGACAACTCTTGATAGTAAGATCCTAGACTTCAAACTTTGTTGTCTGTTTTGACTTGGGACAACAAACTGAGAAACCTATCATTGCACTTAGTTTTAAAAGGACCTTTGCGCTTGCTTCCAGAGTTACAGGATATAACCAGGATGGTTAAGATTGTGGGTTAGGACCGCCTCCTGTCGAGACCCAAAGGTAACATCCACCATGAGGAGGGATAGCGGACACTATATTTCAGTCATGTCATTTTGGAAGAAGGGGAGGTCAGCTGTGTTCCTGCCTCTCCAGTCAAAGCACCCAGAGCACTACCTCAAGTCCAGGCTAACACCGGCCTTTAACACTAAGGGACCTCATCCATTCCAACAGTCATCCTCCAGAGTAGACTAGACCTATCGATTCACCCTTTCTGTCCCAATATCTCAACATTCGTGGATTATGATGTGCTGCTCCTGGACATGCGTAGGGTTGTGCAGATTTAAGTGACATCGATGTAGCTGTATTCAGAGTAAAGCCGCTATAGTAGGAAAGGCTGATTCGAGTTGAGTTTAGCTCCGGTTCACCTTCCTCTTACGTGGAGCATCTGAAATCTGATGCAGTTGCAGACTTGACTCCAGAAATCTGGAGTCCTGTCTGAAGGGGTCCGAAAATAGTCAGCGACGAAGTCTTTTGTTGTAGTCTGAGTATCTGTGATGTCAAAACGATGCGGGGGGGGGGGGTTCGTTTTGAACTTCTTCGTTCTTCGTCGCCAACTATTTTTGGATCCCTTCAGACACAGATTTCAGGAGTCAAGTATGCAACAGGATCAGATTTCAGATGCTATACGTTAGAGGAAGGTGAACTCGGCATTCACACTAAGAGTAAGTTCAACTCTTGGGAAGAGAAAGTATAACCAGCCATATGTGACTTTAAACGTGGTACATAGGTTCCTCTTGGTCTAAGAAAGACTCCTATTAAAATAGCAAAAAATAATGGTAAGAATTAAATTCTAATATATTTACTGTGGTTATATTGGCAACCAAGATGACAACAAGAAAGTTTTAAGATAGTAAATTTGGAAAGAAACTGGGTCCAGTCATCTGAGAATGTGAATTTTATTAAATTATTTGGTAAGACTTTTGTTACTTTCTGTGGGGTCATTCGACACTCCGATGTGTCGGTTTGTTTTTACTATGTAATCTACTGCTTGCAAAACAGCCCATTGGTGTTTGGATAATTATAGATATCTTCTGAATGGTATATTCTATGAATTGTTTGCTCTCAGTCTTCGTATAACCATTGACGCATTCCTTAGATCTCAGGAAAGAGCTATGTGCATTCCATCATGTAAAGGTTGGTTTCCCTTAACCTCCATCACCAATATTAACATTACAACTGCATACAGGTCCTTGAATATAGATATATAGATATTTTCATCACCAGTTAAACAAAATCTCTTAAAACTTGTCATAAAAAGCTCTAATTTTCTTTTCCTTGGGATGGTTTGCCTTAGCTCCCCTACACGTAGGTGAAGACCATATCCATGCTGAAGGAAACAGGATTTTTCCGGACATTTGCCATCGTTCAGTGAAACAAGAAAACAGTAACACTACGTTTCGAGATCTGCAATCTGATCTCTTCTTCAGGTAAAGAACTAACCTAATACATAATTACAAACTAAGTTAAAATAAACAAATCTTACTAAAGCGTTGTGGCACGCCTAAGTCAGCGTTGTGCCACAACGCTTTAGTAAGATTTGTTTATTTTAACTTAGTTTGTAATTATGTATTAGGTTAGTTCTTTACCTGAAGAAGAGATCAGATTGCAGATCTCGAAACGTAGTGTTACTGTTTTCTTGTTTCACTGAACGATGGCAAATGTCCGGAAAAATCCTGTTTCCTTCACAATCCTTCCATCGTCAAAAATAACCTTTAAACAAAGAATATCCATGCTCTTCCCAAAAGCCCAAGTGTCATTCGATATAGGTAGCTTCTGGATGGTATAAATCCACCCTCAGCATAAACCATTGAAAAGCTCATCGATCTTTATATATAACTTCAGTATTATGGCATCTCCTTACTCGAGGGGTTGTTTCCCTTTTTTCCCATTGTCAGTGTAACTTTTGAATTAGCGTGTCGATAATTCAAACATCTTGCCTGAACTTGCGTCCATCAGCACCTACTTAGTTGGTAGAGGCTAGTATAGAATCTAGTTATGGAGCGATTTAAATGAATTATTTCGTTTTGTGGAGGAGAGTTATGCTGAAGGCTGAGGTGGCTTAATTAATCCAGATGTGGATAAGGTGGGTAGCCAACGTCATGGCTTTATATTATCAATAGGATCGGTTATTTATGAAGAAATTAATGATTTGAAGTTTTCCGTACAGGGAATTCAGGTCTTTCAATACACTGCTTCTTCCCAAATTCAGCCATACCTAATCCCGTTAATTTAGCTACAGGGCTGGAGTTTAGGACTGCAGCCTACGTAACTTCACAACTAAGATCAACTTGGGCGTCCACCATCAATGAGTACGTTTAAATAAGATGAACGAAAAATGTGCGTGCCCAGGAAGCTTCATAGTGAATAAGGATTACGGATGGGTTATGTTTGGTAATGAAGAATGGGGCAATGGCTGCACACAAGAGAGTTTAGTTTCTGAATCTGAATCTGAATCTCGCAGCTCGGCTTATGTCTAATCTTAGAAAAATCCCATAGGTATCTCCTGGTTATAAAAAACTGTACGGCCGTCCCAGATACAAACATTGACTAGCCCAGCAGCATCGAGATGGCGGTAAACATATCTTCATCGCATTGAAGTAATAATCACCCATTCTCAGTGAAAATTTTAGAAACAGTCCATCCTTTTCAAAAAAAAAAAAAAAAAAAAAAAAAAAACACTCTAAACGTCTTATTTGTAGGGTTTTTTGTACTAATTTCACACAAACCTTTGAACCACCCAGAAATTTTTGGAAAGGCAAAAAAGCGTATCCTGATTTCCGACGCTTTTTGTTGCCCAAACTTTCGTAACAGCAACGCAATCTCAAAAAATAGCTCTCAACTTGTGGCCGTGGAATTCACTTAATCCTTCTCCAATCAAACCGTTATAATAGTGTCTTGATCTCAAACAAGAACATTAAACTTCTGGTTTGTGGGATTCTTTCACCAGTTACCGACCAAACTTGTGCATCTACCTGTCGATCTTAGGCAAGAGCTATTAACTTCTGTCACGTGGAAGTCTTTCCATCAAACCCCAACCAGTCCTTCGCAAAATTCTAATATTCAGGGACTTTAAACTTCTGGCACCTGGAATTTCTTCTTGTATATCCCCACCCAAATCTATGTAATAGTCTCTCAACTAAGACAAGTTATATTAAATCTGGGTCCGTGTGATTTTTCATCTTTTCCCAATCTATCTTTTGTATGAGTATCGCAACCTCAGCCAAAAGGTATTTTCTTTTGACCTATGATAGATTTAAATTTCTTCTGTCTAAAATAATTTAATTTTGAATTTTATGTAATAATAAAACATTTTATTACACTTCGTATGATAGAAACAGATTTGGTATATTTTGTTCAAAGACTAGAAATGCCTTCCTATATATGGCTATTATTAAGTTGTATTTTCACGATCTTAAAGATTTACTAAAACGTCATATCCTAGCGTAATTTTACAATTCTACCTCTGACTGATTTGTATTAAAGAGGAAGAATTGTAAATTAGATTTATTTAGCCAGTGTATGGTTGATCAGCTTGTTTATTGTAGCAAATACATATGTGTAAACTGTGTAAAAGTGTTCAGTAATTCAAGATGCTACTGGAAATTTGCCTATGGAAATCGTATGTGGAATGTTGGATGTGTTGCATTCTTCAAAAGATTTTGTCCTTCAATGAGTCCCAATACCTTAGCGAGTGAATTTTCCAAAAGTGAGGCTGGAGCTTGGGAGGAAAAGCGAATTGATCGTTAATGAGGATTTTTGTAAAATCACAATTAATTGTTATGTAACGCAATACATCGTTCATGTTGTATCTGTATTAAGATTGAACGTGTAAAATTAAGTTGATGATGCCAAGAAGACTATGGAAATCTTACGAGAAGTTATTTCCTGCCGTTGGCTGCAAAACAAGTGTATTGTTATTGTGAAACGCGTTCCTCGCCCAATCTACGTAAATTAGCCAATTGAAACAGATTGATTAAATTAGAGACCACGCGCCGCGCACCGTGCAGTGCCGCCGTCTCGTGGCGAGTTCGGAAACTAAAGTAGTTTTTCATAATAATGATGTGTTTATTTTCCTTAAGACTTGTTGAGGTCGATAGTACTCTAGTCCGTTTAAGTCGGTTAAAAACGGTTCATTATTATGTAATGTTTTGGTTCGTGTTTTATATGTATAAAAGATACTAGAAAACGTAAGCTAAAGAAATAAATAGATACTCCGGTTTTGTTTTATTTGCAATGATTAGTAACATTTTTTATTTCAAATTTATATTTTACAACTAATTATATAAGTATTTCTTTTGAAAAAATAAAATGTTAGATGTTCTGGTACAATATTGCAATATGGGAATTGGAAATTAAAAATTTAAATTAGGCTATACATATGTAATGACACAATAAACGTACAAAAATAATATACAATGATTTATTGTTTCCATTATGATGTGTCAACCGTGCTGGCTACTTTTGGATATGGGAATAAATGTATTAAAGTTGATAAAATGAGCAAATGTTCACAATTTGTCATAAATTAGAAAATTACTTATTAAACGTCTCTTCAACATTCAAATTTGGGTTAAAAACCTATTAAGAGTTTTAAAAGTTGAAAATTTATGGCTGTGCAATTCTGATGAGTAGTAAAGGTTGGGTGTGTCACCAGTAAAATAAATTTCTGCTCTTCACTGCAGAGATTTTATCGAAAGAGCTTTAAAGAGGGAAATACTGAGTCTGTGGCTCTTGCAGTCTAGTGATAGTTGGAATGTTGGTGTCCAAACACTAGTTTTAATTGGAATATAACAAATTTTGAGTCAGTTCTCAAATTTAAGTCTATTCACTGGTCCAATCAAATGGAGAAGAAAGATATGATGGTAGACAACACAAGTGGTAGTTCTCAACAATTCGTTCTTCACAGCCTTCTTCTTGCTTTTAGTCTTCTGTCTTCACAAGAGAATAATGAAAATGAATTATTAATTATGACTAAACAACTTTAAAAGTTGTAGGGGAGGGAAATAAATTTAGGTTTAAATAATTATTATATGTAAAATTAACAATGTGAACAACAACAACAATAACAACAATGTTAATGTGAACAATAAGGTGAATTGAACACAAAAATGCACATAATTAACTAAGAATATCTTAACATTAACAAGAAATTTGTCTAAAAGTCGTTTATATTATTATATTTCTAAGTGGTTTATATCTTATTTATGATAAATTAGAGATGAATTTTTTATGAAATGTCACAGTTCACAATAGACCCACATATGTCACTTGTAGTGTGGTATAGATGAGTCCACCTTAGAAACAACCTCTGGTCAGGAAATATAAAATCAGAAGGAGTGTACCGACCTTCAGCCTACAGGTGGTATGACGTCAGCACACGTGACTGTAGAACGGCTATGGTTGAGACGTTGCTTGAATTTAAAACGGGTCTTTTAAATAATCGCTCGGAATAAAGCGGATAGTAAGGTAGTGCACTTGATGTGGGTTGAAGAACATTATCAATTCCATTCAGAGGTTAACTCATATTGTATACCCATAACATTGGGTTGCTCAAGTGGCTCGTCATTTTAAAAATACTCTTAATTTTTTAAAGTAATCCTCACAGTGGTATAGTGGATTAAAATAGATAAATACACAAAGAACGGATAACAGACAAGTATCAAATTTGAAAGTACGTAGGATTACGACTTCAGTATTGAGTTTTCTGTTTGTTTGAGGAAAAATTTCAAGGTCTCACTGCCAAAATGCTGTGAGTAGATTTTCATTTGATCTGCGAGTGGACAGAAATGTATTATTATGTCTATATTTAGTGGATTTTTTGCACTATGAGTCCCAATATTTTGAATGCTTGGGCAAGAGCTTATAATTGAAGATTAAAATCAATATAAGATGAAGATTAGTCTTCAAAGTTTTCCGATTCACACCCCTTTGGAACTTATTGGAATACAATATAAATTTTGATATTTATTTTGGTGTCACAATGAGAGTGCGTTCGTCATTTATTAGATGATAAACTGAAACTGGCAAAGCCAGAATGCATGTATGCTTATAAAATTGGGTGGAGGGAGTGGAGCTTTACAGTGATTGGCTCAAACTTCCAACACATTCAACATCATTTTATGGCGACTTAGAAATCGGAGACGTTAGATTTCAGCGAATTCTTGCATTGTTGCACCCTTCATACCTCTCCGGAACTTTTATTATTTGAACACTGATATGAAACCCAATTTAATGAACAAAAATATCATCATGTGGCAAGATATCCTAAGAAAGATTTCATCTGTAGACTTGAAATTATGTGTGAAACTTCAAATCTTCATTGACAAGACTGAGTTCTATGATGATGCATGTCTACAACCATGGAATTTGTTTGAGCGTCTTTGAAGCGTATACTCAGTAGGTTGACTAAAATGCTCTTTTGCTTGCAGGAAGATGTAAAAATTTCTTTGTCGTATGATTGTCTGTCGTTCTGTTAATAATGAAATGTGCTATAGACTTGCAATTTCCCATTGAACCTCAGCCAAACTCGTAACGTGGCATGTATTGTGGCATACTATTTACTACCTTGGAAATATATTTTGCTATGGCTCATGTGCATATAATATGTTCATGTTTTGAATGCCTAGTGTGTGCACGAACTCGTTATAGATATCAAACTTATTATTTCTCCAGCGTTCAGAAGCACATAGAAATTCATAAATTCCAGACTGTGTACGGAAAAAATCACACCCCTTTCAGGCCTCACGAACTTTTCAATTGTTGAACCCATCTTAAATTGGAATATTTGGATTATATAGGCTCGTTTTATATGTTCTGTATTTTTATTTCGATCTAGTTGTGACAAGCCTTTATTAAAGAGGCGGATTTAGGATTATCATGCCTTACCACCACTCAACCTCATATACAGAAAATGTACAATAGTTAATACACGTACACTAATGACTATTAACTTACAATGATTTATTAGGCCATTAGGAATAAATATACAATATGCTATGTCATAATGTAGCGTATTTTAAACAAACCATGCGGGAAAAATCCATGCACAAATAACATAGAAAGCCTACCTTAAGACAGGCAATTGTACTACTTTACCAATTAAAGCAATCTAATAACACTTAGTATCTGATTCACAAAACTCCCTGATACCGTTGAAAGGGATATATCAGATATATTTAAATGAGTTCAAAACTTAAAATACAAAATAAATACTTTATGTACATTGTTATGAATACCAGAAAAATTCAAAATGTAGGATAAGAAACAAAGACACATTCAATCGCTTTAACATACCGACTGACCACATGACCGCAACAAGCAGCACCACCCCTCATCCCCACAGGCCTCCCAGCAGCAAGCCCCTAACCCCTGCCCAGAATCGTGCAGGTCCTCAATACATCTTATACTCGTATCATCGAGGAGAGCGTTCCTGAGGCGACAAGCCTGAACAGTAAAGAACCTATTAAAATGTTGATCGATGAATAATTGGAATTGATAATAATGTAGTAATTTTGAAACCTGACTTCCGTTATGAGACTTTCTTAAAGGCTTTAATGATCTGTGATGACTACTGTGCTTTTAGTATTTGAAGTATCTTTATCTGATTGTAGATAGTAAGATTGCGATACTGCGCTCTTCTCGTGTATATGACGTGAAATACCTACGGTTGACAGTTAAGGTAATTTAGAATATTGCAGGCAACAGTTGGGTTCTGTATTATCGTAGGACTTTGATAGTTTAGAATTCGTAATTACCATTAGTGATGGAGGAGGTGGTGGCACACAGCGTGTGGGTGCCTAGTCTCACTCAGCATCTCCTTCTCTCTCTTTCTGCGAAGGCGAGTGTTTCCCAATAACCTGACTTGTCAAGACAGCAAGTCAGGTGTGGGTGGATCTACTCCTCCTTCGTCCTTCTCCTTAGGTTGAGTCCTGATCCTTTATAATATCGGTTCGCATCCACTTCGGTTGTACTATGTAGAAAATTGATGTCATAGTTTCCATACAAATTAACGATAGAACTTTTTTCTGCTCCTTGTTTTCGGCACACAAACAGTTCCAATTGGAGAGAACATGGTGAAATGTCCGTATCAGGAGTCAATAAAGGCTTTGCAATATATGTCTTTGTTAATTGAATTCACTTATGTAGCATTTGATGCGTAAACAACAAAATGTTGAATAAAAAAATTTTGAAATCCTGCTTATTGCTGTGAAATTGTACGTTGTAGGTTGGCCTCCCGTTTAAACCCCACCCAACGGTAAGAAATCGAGTGCATTCCTGGTTTTATCTAAGCTATATTTTAATGGGATAGCCCTATACATTTTCCATTCCCTAAAACATTCTAGAATGTTTTGTTTCAAGTTGCTCTTGGCTTGTGACAGTCTAAAATCTTTATTTCACACGTTGTGAAGGTACATTGTTAAATTCTGTACATTTTCGCTTTTCACTTGCACAGTTTGGCAACACTGGATGCTCGTTATATCGTCCTGTCTGCCACACGTGTCCAGTCTAACAGTGACTCACAACTAGGCTTCTTCTAAAAAAAAGAAAAAAAAACGTCTTTTCTCCAAAATGTAATTAATATTTAATATAAAATGCGAATATTAAAGAAGATTTTTTTATAATCACGAATATTCAAAACTATTTTTTGAGGATAAGTAATGAATATCTTGAAAAATAGTTACAGTTACAAGTAATATGATTAATGTTATATTTTATGTTAGCAACAACAACACTAACATTTCTATGATTTGATATATTTTTACGTATTTATTATAATTAAAGAAAGGTCAAAAACGCCATGTTCATAAACATTTATAATTGTTGTAAGAGACAAAAAAGGTTGTGACTTTGAAAGAACTTCCTTAGGACTTGTAGCTACAAACCTCTGATAAGACAGAAGGAATCGCTTTACAGTGTTTTACTGCTAACATTATATATTTGTGATGTACAAGTAATGAATCTGAGTTTGAGAGCATTTTGGGTGCAGTGTAACTTGAAAAGAAACTTAACTTGAGGTTGTGCTTTCATCACACTATGATGCATTCTTGGCGTTGTGACTTATGCAGGACTGGTGCCAGCCAGGTGTATATCTCCCAAATAAGGAGATATGTGTATAAGGAGAAGATCAGATTCCATTGTATACATATACAACACAGTCACAACCGGACAAGTTCGGTATATCAAGGATGATCAGCGGCTTAGTGACTACTACATTGTCGTTCAGTATCAACTACATCAATGGTCCAGAAAAATGGTGGTTTTACTGTAACCAAAATGATAAAAGTATTTTTGTCGGTGGTTCTGCATGTTTTAGGGTCGTTCCTACAGTTGAATTTTAAATTTGCTGTCTGCTTTTTTTCAGCTTCGCAAGGAAAAACGCAATGTACCAATAAAATGTAACAATACATTGTGAATATTTTGTTTTATGTTTACATGTAGTATTTTGTACCAACAATAAATTCATTTAATTTCCACAAACAATCGTAGAAGACATTTTCGTAACTTCGGCTATTCTCCCTCCAACCTTATGGGAACATTACGCATGGTGAGACGCGTGTTTAAAGAAATTCAATTGACTTCCACTTATGAAGATTTTTTGTTCGTAACATACATATTTCTTGAGTTGCAGGTGGCGGGAGTGAAGCTTTTAAGAACTTTTTCGCAGAAAGTCGAATAAATGTCTGATTTTCAGTGCCCTTTACCACTTGCACTACTCATCATAAAATGCAATTGACTATGGATTGTGATGCCAATTTTGTGTATTAAGACAGTTTTCTATTAAATAATTATCTTCGAATTAATAATTTTCAGTATATAACTTAAAAGAACGAAGCAATTCAACTTTGTGAGTTTTTGTTGTGAAGCTGATCTGAACCCTTGGAGTGCCGGAAGAAAAAAAGTTTTCGTTTGACAAATGCCGGAATATTTTTGTAGTAAATGTGCGAGAAATGCGATTAGTTTTCCAGAAAAAATGTAAGGTTTTTGGAGAAAACACATAAAAAATTGCTATCACTTATATTTTAGCCCTTTTTTCTTTGTCATAAATAAAATTATCTAGAAATATATTTTTAGTTTGGTCCAAAAAACAATATAAACATTTTTTGTAATATTTAAGGGCATTTTTATATTAAAGAGCCATTTAGAAACAAGCAGAAAACATGGTTGTGTGAAACATAGTAAATTATATTTAATAACATTGTATTCATAAGGAAAAGAATATTTTTGTTAGATAAACTTTTGTTTTTCCTCATAATATGTCGCTCCCTAGGTAACACTGTATAATTCTGAATTTTTAAACCTTTATCATGTTTTAACTCTTGAAATATATAACTAACCAAGTAAGCCGAAATAATGTAAAGTACTACATTTGTTTCAAAGAATGAAATCCTCTGACTGTTCTGGTTCTACAATTACAATTTACAAATCCACTATCACTGTTTTCATTTTACAAGCACAAGTTAGTTTTTTTCATATTTACACTGTTTACATATATAAACAACGGATCATTATTTCGTATTTACATTTATGGCCATGAACACAAGTGGGATGAAATCCGTTATGACAGCGAGCACAAACTAAATGCGACGGAGATTTTTTTTATTCGGCTTCATTAGTGGGGTGATTTCTGCATGTGGTAAAATTCTCTGGGTTTTCACTTGTAGCCATTCTTTTCCAATCTCGTCTATAAAATAATGTTGTACTAATTAAAAATGCTAAGAAGCGGACTTCTGACAATTCTCGCTTATTACCATGAAATCCTCATCGGACTCCTCGGCAATGCAAGTATCTTGAAAACCGGATCCAGTGACCCAAAAACACACAGAACCGCATGACTGAATTGTAATACCACAGAGTCAACGTATATAATACATTACCGTTTGAATATACTCGTAAATTCAGATTAATTATCAACTGCCCGGACCCTCTTTCCATGACCTTGGGTCTGTTAATTCGTTACTCTTACCTCGGATTCGTCATCCTGACAAAACATTACACAGAGTACCGTCACTCCATATATCCATAATAGCTTCAATATGGATACGACGATATGATTTCTTCCATTTACAAATCAATGTGTGTACAACCAGATGTGTTACGGTCGTTTCACTGACACAATGTGCGCGCTGCTGGATGCAAAGTACCTCTTGTAATTGTTTACCATACACGCACGCAGCTGCGGTGTTTACAAGGGGCCAAACAGAGAAGTGTGCGTCCGGCAAGTTGCCTCAGAAGGTGCAGTGAAAGTGTGCGGGGCCGTGCCCAGCCTATCGCACTGAGCGTCCTTAAACTTTACTATTATTGCTGTGCTTTTGAAGCAGTCCTGACACACCGCACTGGTTTAGTTGTTGAGATTTAAAGCATAAAGCTGTATTTGTTTGATTTATACGCAGGCTCAGGTGGTACGTGTATGACGGATTTGGATTTACTACAGTACCTTAAAATACACGCAGCATGTCGGCAACCAGAAGGATTTGCTTCTTTCGCTAACAAAGTGTTTTAGAACTCAATTGCTGGTAAAGTGTCTTTATTGAACCCACTCGAAATCATCTGGGTAGCTTAAAATTTTTGTGTTCCTTCGCATCAATATTTATGATTTGGATCCACTTCCACAAACCTTTATTTGGGAAATTATCGCTTGTACCAATATTGGATCTATGGATTTAAGATCGATGAGCAACTAGCTTACCATACCGCACTTACCTGTCAAGGAATCTCATTTGTCTCCTGGATAGAGATTTCCCGTTCCTGAACCAATTGGAATCTCTAAATTTGTTTTTTGCCAGTACACAAATGATGGCACGGAAGGATCAAATTCAGTTAAATTAATAACGAATGTGTTTAAAATTGAGAATGATTTAGCTGTCGTCCTTGCCTTTTTTGTAATCGTATTCGTAAAATTTTATTCGTTGAAGTACTGTCTTGTGAATCCAGTGATTACCGAATTAGGGATTCACTGGGGATTCAAAAACAAATCACTGAACGTTTATTAAATGCTATCTTGTGATTGTGTTTAAAACAGGTAATTTGGACAACAAAATGTTGATCATTGGATTCCCTTTGCAAGTAAATAAATTTAAAAATATTGTTTTTTACGTGAAATATTCTCGTTTAGGTACGTCAGGAGGACCGTAAAAGTAGATATATGGGACTAATCCCTCAAACGTCGAGTGGTTCCACTCTTATTCGATTAGCGATTTTAAATCAAATAAAAACCATCGGCCTCTATGGAGGATACGATACGGTTTGTTGGACAAGATTGTAAACCAACAAGGATCGGGATAAAACCACTCCACGTTCATTAGAGATCTGTCCTGTGGTTGTGATCGATACTGTGTGGTTGTGCTGGTTGTCATCAGATACACTGCTGTGGTTTGGTGTTTTAATGTGTCTGTTTGGTTGTTACAGGTGAGTATACCACGTCTGATCGTGTGTCCTGCAATTGTCGTAAGTACTACATTTACACGCCTGACCTACACTAGTCCTCTACATTCACACTCTGCCGAGAGGTATTATTGGTCCAATCAATTTTCGGTTCGAATTCATTTTTTATAAATGTTAAAAAAGATATTAGTTTCAGCCGTTTAAGACACAATTTCAGAAGAAAGGAAACGTAGGGAAATGTTTTGACGATTCCACGAGGAGGTGGTGTGTGAGGCAGGATTTTGGACCACCCTGAGATTAGGTCCAATAACAAATTGTTGAAGATAAGGACACGAATTTGTTACAGTATGTAACAGTATGAAAGATAACTTGAGGGACATGACATGTTTTTTAATTGTACAAAAGTATGAGTTTTTTTACGTAATATTGTTACAAAACAACGTCAATTTCTTAAATTAAATTTGATTAATTAACCATTCATTCTTTAAGACACCTCATTACTTTGAGCCATACCTCATGTGCATACTGTACAAAATTCTTATTTTATCCTCAGACGTTTATATTTGGGTGTGGTTGAAAAAGTTCTCAATATCCTAATTTCGATGCCTGGAATTCTTTGTGACCTAAAAATTGTGTGTTTATTCTGTCTTCAGAGAAGTGGACATAAAGGGATAAAATTGTGTCAACTAAGAACACATTTGATCATTTTAAATCCTTTTTAAGTTCATTTATTTGTTTTCAATTTGTATTTTTCGTCTGTATACGTGATAGCGACGTTTGTAGAATATGGTTCTTTTACAACTCTTAAGTATTTTTAATTAAATCTGCATATTCATTTTTATTTATAAAAGAAACAATTAATTGATGATTTCAAATAATTTTAAAGTTGAAGCAAGAGCAAGTTTCAGAAAACTAAAGAACTTATAAAAACTAAAAGGTGTTTCAGAAAGATTCAGAGAGTTTCCCGACTATAAAGGAAGTTACAAGAAGCTTGTGGCTGGGTATAGTTTAACAAATTTAAAGGACATTTCAGAAAGGTAAATAGTTTCATAATTATTTTTAGAAGGAGTTTCAGAAAACTCGTATTGTGTATTAGTTCTTTCTATTCATAAGGCGGTGTTTAAACTTAAAAAATTCTTTAGGCCCGAGTTTGGAGGTGCGACTATTCCGAATTCTCTCGATATTGTTTTTGTTTTTTAAGTCAGATCTCTTTAAGTAGAAATGTGAACCCCGAAGAATACACGACGTACTTTCGAAACGAATACCCATTGGGGATTTTCATATTCATTTAAAAAAGGTATAAAAATGTGGATGTCAAGTTTAGTTCCAGTTCACCTTCCTCTTAGTGCAGCATCTGGAATCTGACGCTGTCGCAGATTCAAAAGATCCAAAATAAGTCGGCAACGAAGAAGCTCAAAATGAACTATTTACATAATTTCGACATCAGAGACACGTAGACTACAAAATATACTGCAATCTACGTGAAGAGATATTTCCATTGTCTCATCAGGTGCACAAATGAGTGCACTACAATGCGACAGATTCGATTTCTAAGCACGGTGGAGCAACCGAGTTTTCTACACATAACATTGCTATGGCGGACTGGAACTAAACTCAACATTCTCAAATTGAATCATAGTTTCCCACCATAGCTACGTTAGGTGTGAAAAATGCTTGATACCGTTTTGATGTTGCGACATGTCGTTGCATCACCATAACTAAATGTGTTTAAGACGAAATAAATCTAAGCAGCGCATAGTATATAAACATATAATATTAATTTTCTGAGATATCCTTACTAGTTATTTGAAGAATGCTTTTGAATAATTCATGTCCAATCTCAAAGTACTAGCAGTCAACTGTTTACAGTTTGTTTTGATGCTCTTAACAAATGGACCGTCTTTAAGAGATTCATATTAAATAGTTTTAAACTGTGGATTTATTTTGGGCTTCGTGTGATCTCTTTTTTTGTTTGATAATTTATTTCACAGTTATTATTAGATGAAGGGACTCGAATCTGAGACAGTGTGTGCTGTACATTGTAATGACTCATTTCATACGCCCATCTCACATTCATTTCAATATTTAGGCCTAATTTAATTTAGAAATTTGTTAGTAATAATAATTAAGGAATAATTATTTATAAATTGTCTCAAATTTTAATACAAACAATAATAAATACAAAATTAAATATATCAAAATTAATCAAAATTCACCTTATTACATATAAAATTCAAAAGTTATAAAGTGAACTAAAGTCAGTGATACAGTGTGCAGGGATGATTGTTGAAGAGTGAAGAGAGCAGATATTTGAAAGGTGGAGAGGAGAGAGGGATCTGGAAGAAGTGAAGCAAGATTATTATTATAAAGAAACTGGTTACATTTATTCAGCAGTATTTGAAAGGTTACTTTATTAAATTCTTATTATCACTGAAGTACAAAGAAGCAGAAGACAGACATTGGGTGAGACAATTCCTTTTAAGTTTAATAGTGATTCATTGGAAGAACATAAAACCCAGGAACATTCGATTTGGCTAATAATTCAAAATTAATATAATTAAAATTTAACAACAATTATTTTTCAAAATTACAATATCTTTTATTAAAAAAAAAAAACCCCAATATTTCTATTTCATTAAGCCAGCACGACCACTCTGCCCTAAAAATTAAGAATTGTATTTAAAAACTAGCTGTTTTCCCGCGGCTTCGCACGCTTTTCGTAAGTTTTGCCCGCGTATGAGCATTTCTGGTTGAAGTAAATTATATTTCCAACCCCGATGTAGATTTTATCTTGATGTCACGATCAAGAAAATATGTCAAAAATGTATTGTACATGCATAATGTATTTTATTACAAAGTGGTCTACCACTCAACCTTTAAGTTCAACCAAAAATTTAGTTTAGACAATTATACATCATAACTTAGCGCCTTCAAATAGTGTTTCACTGTTTAATATACGTATCTATCTCGTAATTGCAGGTTATAATGTGCAGGCGTTTTGAAAACTTTTCTTCATTTTATTCGTTTATATTCACGACATAAGCGAATAATTCAGATAATAACTATCCTATCTTCTAAGTTAGACTAAATTACGGATACATGTGAAATTTGATTGAAATTGGTTCAGTCGTTTTGGAGTTTATTGGCAACATACATCGTGACTCAAGATTTTTATATATATATAAGATTTACCATTATTGTATCCTCCATCTTGTTTCAAAATTCAAACTTCTATGTCAATTAATTTATCATCATTAAAGTTCACATTTATATCATACTGAGTTATTTGTTATTTCTAACTATAATCAGAATACAAATTAAGTTTAACCATTTATTTAAAGTAATAATAGTAGTAGGATATTACAACTTCTTCCACTTCCAGTGCATCGTGAGGTACAATAAAAATGTTTTGATTTACGTGGCTGCGTAAGGATGTTTTTAACTTTAACTGCAATTGATTGTTAGTTGGGAAAATATTTTTTATTTTAACTCCACAACTTTAAAATTCATTCTCTGAAGGCAAAAATTAGAAACTTTGTACAAGTTAAAACATTATTTTAGTACAGCATGTACCTATAATTGGTACAAATCGGATGTAAAAATTTCAAAAGCCTACTTTTATTAGCTTTTGGGAAAAAGTGCACTTGAAAAATGCAAAAATCACAGATGAAATTAGGAGTACAACGTCCCCTTAAGAATAGTTTTTTATTATGTAGGCGTTTTAAATAATTTATCCATTGCTCGGCTAATTTTTTTAATATACTTCGAGTCTTGAAACATAAATATTAGTTGTAATGGCAACTGCAGCTTTTTCCAAGTTATTAATTAATTTGGTTCTTAAATTTTACGGTCTACAATTTACATTTAGTAACTAATATTCTCAAACTTTGGTTTTGTAAATGTTTTAAAGTAATTTCTTAAACACTTAAAAAACCGTTAAAACACTGTCTACTTATTGTATCGAATAACACAAGATATAATGGAATTATGTGTTATTCTCTGATAATCATGTACTGTAACTGGGCGCTCTACAACTACAATCGTATTCATAAATATAATGTAACAGCGCTTGTAGTTCTTGAATTAATGTTGTACTTCTTCAGTTCAATTTGTTTTGTTTCTTGAATTCTGCCGATCTAATTTCAGTATAATTGTTTACCTTTACTTAAAATATACTACTCCAGAGGACTATAATAAGAACTGATGATCTGGATCAGCTATCTTCATATTCAGATCCCTCATGTCCAGTGGCTTTTCTCCTCTTCCACCCACAGACGAGGGTCTGGTGGTATCTGGCTGGTAGTAACGGCCAGCCCTTTCTTTAGCTGCCATATCATTTTACAAACCGGCCAGTAACAAAACACATTGACATGTTTCCACGAATAAACAGATTCAGATACTAAGCTCTCTTATTCGGAAACGATATTTTAATACGTTTTATGTCGTTACGCGGATATGATAAGGAAACTGAAGGTGTTTGTCAATGGGATCAATTTTAATGGAATGCTATTTATAACTGGGCCGCAGATCTGTAATACAACTAATGACTAATGTGAGCCCCAGATATGGGTTAGGCGGCAGTGGCCTGGCCTGATATGGACGTGCGATTAGGCGGTGCCGAGGTGGGCCTAAGCGGAATGTGTTGGAACGTGCGAGCGCGAGGTCGGCGACCTGTCACGTCATGCCGATGTTCCTCCCTCAGGGTCCTAAGAGGATTCGCCGATATTGCGCGATTTGGATGCCCTCTGGGATCCCCAACGATCAGTTTCGTGGTAATTTTTTCTATTTCTTTTAATAAAGCCCCGTTTTCACTATGCAGTAGCCCAAGCTATACCTAATATTTATGACATAGATAGTTTTTTTAGAATGATATGTAGTATTACGGACAATTTCCACTGTGATGGGTTTCGGAAAAAAAAACCTGTAACACGGCGTTTCGAGAACTGGTATCTATGTTCTTCTTCAGGTGCCAAATCCGTAAACGTAAAGTTAGTCCTAAAACGGCTGTCAAGTCAATCGGTTAAACACGTCAGGTCATATTTAATATTAGAAAAGTTATTTTTGAAGGAAACGGGGCTTTTCCTGGCACTTGCCATCGTTCACTGGAAACATCCTGTGTCCTACCATCGTTAAAAACAAACTTCAAACAAAGAACAACATTTATTTATAGTTAAAAATATTAATATTAACTTTAAAAATTGGGATAAAATGAAAAATATCACAGCGATATGCTCGAGTCATAACAGGCGAGTGAGAAGTACCCACTTTTTCGCTGTTGAGCGTCCATAGAATAGTTATGTACTCGAAAATACTTATTCCGACTTAATTTTAAGACATATAGACAAATAGGGCAATTGCAAAATCGATTCCATTGTGATTTTGAATTTAAAATTTCGAATTTTTCCCTTCTTGCGTAGCTTTTTTTTAAGAGGGAGATGTTGGCCGATGGGAATGGCAAATATAGGCATTTGAAACGAAGAGGCAGGTGTATGCCACATTGTTGTCCGAAAACCGCTGTGCTGCGTGGCCATCTAGGGCAACGTGGGCGCTTTGCGTCCGTAGGCGATGAAGTGTTGTAGGCTCAGGCTCACTGGGCTTGCTCCACAGGCTCTGTCATTTGTGTAAAACTCCAAAAAACTATAATCGGTTTCTATGTAAATTCAAACAAAATCAGAGCTTTTAAATTATCGGCACGATAGCTAGACCTGTATTTGGAAGATCAAACTCTGCTCGTGGGTTCGGTTGTGTAGTTTTTGTTCGATCAGCACTGTGACATTTGAATTAGTGTTGTATAATTCAAATGTCATATAGGAGGAAAGTGTCCAAGCAATCACGGATTTTTAGTGACCTATTTGGAAATCTAATTTTTAATCTCTCGGTTATAGCCTCAGACTGACCCTTGATCTACGGAGGACGGCCTATGTGGTGTGTAGACGGCCTGTTGCGATGCGATGTAATAATCGAACTTCCAGAACCGTTGGAGTTTATAGGCAACGTTTTTTTAGACGAAGGCCCATTTAATTTTTGAGTTTAATAGAATGTCGAAGGGGATTTTATACAAGCTGCATTGTCGGATACTACAGTAAATCTTGAATTTTTTAAATTGACAAATTTTGTACATAAAACGACAAATCACAAAAAAATACATTAAAAAAAACAACAAACACACAGATTTTAGAAAAAGCTAACATAACATCAAAACATGCTTGTATATATATAAAAACAACAATAAAACACACACACACACACACACACACACACACACACACACACACACACACACACACACACACACACACACACACACACACACGAAACATCATACATAACTACAAATTCCACTCACACACGTTAGAAATTTTCATTCAGTAGACTTATTAACGATTTAAATACCACGATTGTATAAAACCTAATATTCAAACAAGTTTATATCGTATACAACAAATTTGGATTACAACGTAATTAAGTATTCAATAGAAAACCCTAATTATCCAGTACAAGTTAGTGTTGTTGTGTTCATACACAACATATATACTACTACATTCACAAATTGCAGGGTTGCGGTGAAATTGATGGTAACTGAAACCACACGGTTGACTGCATGGTTCATCGGATAAGCGACAGTCGGATAAACAAAATTTGCGCACAAGAGGAAGTTCGTAATCGTTTCGAAGTTAATATATTAGGTGCATATTTGCCCTCGGAACGTAAACGTATTGTAAGAAGTTAGGCGAGTTTATAAAATTTTTGTCGGATCTCTCAGACGTTTATGGTCACACCACCAAGATTTTTATCTTTTAACTGGTAGTTACTATCTCTAGAGATGATTTTTGGTCATCAGTGAAGATTTAACTGCCCAGATGGCCATAGATACATTAGTGCTAACACGTTTTTAAACTTCTTCAAGAGGTATTTAGAGAAACTTTTTCAATCGTAAATACTTAGTTTGCATTTCCATTTCAGTAGTTGCTAATTTAAATTCATGAAAAGCTCTTTGGAAATAAATAATGGCATTTAGCGATGCATGGCGAATTGTTAGAGATTATGATCTTACAGGTTGGGTAGTGCTAGATAAATTGGACTTTGAAGATAGGATTATTTATTATATGACCAAAGAACCGGATAAGAGACTCTGCCTTTTACAAGAAATGTAAGATATAGTTTATTTATTAACTAGGTATACAGTAAGTGAATCGCGCAATAGGCTGAAAGAACTATGACTTTTGTCACAATTGTTCACATCCTGATATTAGAAGAACCTATACAGTTCATTAACAAATACTTCTTCCATAGGCCAGTGTGTAAGTGTATCGCTGTGACGCACCCTTATCAACTCCACACCAACTCAGTACCAACTTTTCAAGCTTAAGCCAAAGAAATTGAATCTTTGCCAAAAACTAAAGGAACCATTTAAATTATTAGTCGCCTGTCTGTAATAACATCAAAAGATGGTTAGTTTGTTATATTCCTGTATAACTGATGGCAACAGCGACCAAGTATGAGAGGCCCAGAACTGTCTAGTGATCTATTGCTTCATCTGAGGAATTTGCGCCTTTGGTCATATTTGATTGAAATCAGGCCTTGACAAGTAAATCGACCATAAAACCACTGTATCATATGTTTTTTTAAAGATTCCTAGTAAGGCTTTCAAACCAGTGTTGTAGAATGTTTCACCGTTCATTTTTCGAACAAAACGCGTAATAGAATATACATTGCCGAATTTTAGTAGAATATTGAAAGGCTCAGACAGATCGTCGTCTTATTGAATCCTTACATCTTAGATTTCCATTCTGTGGCCAAACTTGATTGGAATACGATCAACCTTAGGAGCAATTTTTGTACTAAATCTAGCGGAAGTCGGACAGAAAGTACGGCCTCTGCAATTTACCGAAACATTGAGTTGCACCGTTAAGTGTTAAAACTGAGTCGAGATGTTATGTTTATACTGATCTCTCGACCACAGTTCTGAGATATATTGTTGTCCTTAAGGAAATGCTGGACATTAGGGCATTTTCATTAACTACTTGTTAGATCTGAAGAAGCGAGGACTCTAAAAATGTATATCTTTATACGGTTTAATGATCAGGCATGTTATGTAAGAGTGAGCTGGATCCTAAGGCAATATTCATCTGATGAATCTCGTCATATACCCCTTACACAACAAAAAAATTACCCCCCTGTACTGACAAAGTTGACGTGACACAGGACTAAACTAAGCTCCCAGTTACCTAATTGTCTAATGGGGGGCCTCATTGTGTCAATTAATCAATGTCCCTCATCTCTGGTCGGCAACAGAGAAAGTACTTTAGCTAACGAATTTTTGGTCAGTAAATATTTTTGTTACCTTAACAAAAATCGAATCTAATTTTTTCACCTAACAAGCAGAATTTTAAAAAAATAAATAAAAGTCGGCCTTAGATCTATCTAGAGTGTGGCCTTTTTTCATGTTCTTTTAGCTAATTGAGTGCTAGAATTCTAAGTAGGTGTCCTTAAGAATATGTATTTTTGTAAAAAATATTAAATCAATCTTACCAGAAAGAAGAAATTTTCTCTATGTCCTCGGCGCTAGCAACAGATAGTACAAACATTTATAATCTTCAAAATTGCTAGCACAAACTCTGTGATTTCTTTAATTTTCTGAAAGTGAATGCAATATTTCTACAATGTTCTATTGTGACCAATACTGGAATTACACGTGGAACTATTTTATTTACACTGCTAATCTTTTAATGTAGCACTCGGCTGTTTTTTTACCTATAATTTAAACCATATCTCAGACAGCTACGACATGCGTAAAACCTACAAAGGTTTTTTTAACCCCATAATCCTTTAAGCGCGCACTTCTACTGCAACACGTTATTAACACGTCCGTGTGGACGTGATCTACGCGATATAATAATAATACTAGAGACGTGCTTGTTTATCTCGATCCTCAATTCGCTAGTAGTTAATGTCACATCGGGCAAATTTCTGAATGAATCTCACCTGATGGGTTTTAAATAGCCGTGGATGTTTACATGTGTAGGTGAGAAAAACGGTGCTCTTTTAAAACACCAAACAACGTGTAAAATAATGAAAGAACATTTTTCCGGTACGAGCCGCCTCGAAATATTGCGTACACAAATACATTTTTGAAATAGTTTTACCTCGCTGTGAAAAACTATCTTCAGTCAAAATATGTTAAACTGAAAGTTCCAATAATGCATATCCACCTATGCAGTCGAGTTGCAGGGAGCGGAGGTGTACTGTCATTGGCTGAAGCCAATGGTCGTCCAATGAACGGTTGGTTGTCACCAATGAACGACCAATATGACAAAAAGTAACCAATATGGGTCTTTTATCGTATGCTGCCCGCTTTTTGACAGTCTAATGCTAACTGCCTTGTTGGTTATTTTCTTTCTTGATTATTCCTGAGATTACCAAGGAATTTTAGCTAGTGTTTCTTTTATTGCGTATTCTTTTTTACAACAAAGGTGAACCCATGAAAAATTTAGTTGTCTGCACAACGCAACGTTTTGGCGCGCTTTGAAACTGGAATAGTTATGACACTGGAAGCGTAATCCTAAGAAAACTACACTAAAATAATTTTTAAAGAACATAAATCAAGGAAGATTCTTGTAATTAATCTATAAAACAGAGGGACGTTTGAGAATTACGTTGTATTTAGTGTGGCACTAATGATTATGTGGTGAATGATGTATTGAATTGTAATCGTTCACTACGAAGAATGTATGCTATTGACAGTTCATTTTTTGACTACTTGATTACAATCTGTACTAGATTGTGAACTCTTGTACCACTGTGGGCTCCAATTATGTGGATTTGTGTGGAAATTCCCAAAAATGACTCCGTATTCCGCTTAATACAGTATTTCATTAATTGGTCTTCACTACAACAATCCTTTATTGAATTTGTTCCCCCGTCTTGTAATATTGAAATTAATGAAAATGGAAAAGGCGAAAATTGAAGCTGTCGGACAGCCAAGTAAACAGTCCAGAATTGTCCTCAAAAACTGAACAATTGTTTACTCAGAAGACTCACTTGACATTCCATCCAGTTTTAGCAAACAGTGACGTCCGACAATTTACATTGCAGATGCGCTCAGGCTTATCTGCAAGTCCACCGTGCTGTGGCAGTGGGGAGGGGGGGGGCAGGTGAGTGATAAGAGAGGTGGCCCCGCGGTCCGGCGGCTGGCTGTGGGACGGCGCGGGGGCGGCAAGGTCGGAGGCGGCAGCCGTGAGTCAGTCAGTTCGCGTATCTCTGTGCGCCGCGCCGCGAGGCTGCTCCGTCAGCTGTCCTCACAACAACAGGTGATGTCCTAGTCTTCGGTCATGTCAGTGCGTTTACGTGTCGCGCGTCCTCTTGTACTAGGGTTGTGCCTTTTTCATTTTTCTAGTCTATCCATTTCATCCTAAATTTAATTTCAAAATTCACTATCAATAAAATTATTTAATGTTTTGTCCCATTCCGAGTGTCGAATTGTCAAGTAAACACAATTTTTCTCATAACTTTGTCTGGCCATCGTCAATTCTTACTGCATAATATATAGAATTTTTTGGAATCACAGTGTAAAGGTTGAATGAATCTATCAACTCTATTCGTATATTTTTAATACGAGTGAACGGCAACTGTGTTAGTTTTATAAACCAAAGTCCGGAGAGATTGCGCGCTCGCGCGCGCGTGGTATTCATTTAAAACCAGACCCAACTCCGACCAATAGACACGTAACTAGGCGTGATTATCAAATAAGCGCCGAATTAGTGGAATTACCGCCAATTAGGTCCGATGAATGTTTGTTTCGCCGGTATTTCGAGCGGCGTTTCAGAGAAGTTGCCAGTTCTGGACGGCGGCCACGACCACAGTGTCGCAACGCCACGGGTGCGGGCGGGTGCCAAAAACTTTCAATCTTCGGTTTTGACATTTCGGTCGGCCTCCGGTTGTTGCGGTACGATTTCCCCGTGAAATATCGGAACCGAGCTTCGATCCTGACGATAAACCGCAGTGAGATCCTGCTCGGATTTACCCGCGGTGGTGTGGCGCCACGCCAGTGCGGCGGGGAGGGGGTGATGCCCCACGGGGCGCCAAAGCCAAGCTCCCGGCCCCAGTTATGACGTATTGTGACTCACCGCCACAACCCGTCCTTTGGCTGCCGTCCACCAGCAACGTGTTCCAAACAACTAAAATAAACAAACTATTTTAAACAAACTAATCATACGGACCGAGCGGGCGACCCCCCTATAACATGGAGTGACGCCGTTTGACATTTGCGTAAATTTAATCGTAACCATATTGGCTCGGAGAGAATACAATTTAGCGTACTTAAGGCAGTGTCGGCTCTAGTAAAGTGAAATTGAGTTTTTCCCCACAAGAACTACGTGCAGTGTTACGCCCTTTATTCTATCGCAGTTATGAAATACGTCTCATTTTAAAGTTATATTTAAAACGCATTCAAACGCTTTTTAGGTTTTTTATAAAGTCTATACTTTTTAAATATATGATGAATTACAAACGTGTTTGAGATTTTTCCAAGTAATTTATAAAAAATCGAAAAATAAAAAAAATGTTTTGGTTGTGTATTAATGTTATCTTTCAAATGAACTACCTCCCATAATTATTCTGCGAAAAATAAGCTAGTAAAAGTGAACAAGGTTTAACATTGGTATTATAAGACTACAACCAATATGGCAGTCGGCTCTTAAAGTATCTAAATGGACCAATGCATCGACAATTTCTAGCAATACATATTGTTATTAAATGTTCAAATTTCACACGTTTCTTTAGCTCTCTGTGAAGCTTAATGTAACACTTCAATCACGCATACCGGTCAGCATCAGTGATAGCCCAGCGTCGTATGCGATTTTTTGGAAACATGTAAATAATGTTCACAGACATTTGATAGTAATTGGCACTCTCTTGTACTTAATTGTTGTAATTTACTTCCATTGATTCTTCAGTGGTATTTGTTTAGCGTGACTGTGTCATTACGGTCACGAATTAGGTTTTACCCTGATTGATGCAGTAAAGGGCCAGATTTTAGGAAAGAACAGAGAAATGAACCAATAAATATTCTTACGGTTCCAGCTCGGCGGTGTCGCTGCCGTTACATTATAAAAGGCACAGCCCTAACCTCGCCAAGACCCGGGACCCATTGTTTTCTCGGCTCAGCTGATTGACATCGCTGTATTTGGCCGATCGCGAGTGTGCGCGTGTGGGCGTGATGACGTCACGGTACTCCCCCTCCCCGCCGCCAAGGTCCAACAGCCGCGCCAGGATGAGGCTGCGAGAGTGGGACACCCACTTCAGTAAGTAGAAAAGGTGTTCAGCTGATGGGCGCGACGTCACGGTCAGCTGATTTTTCTTGGCGCGCCCCGCGCGGGAAACAGCTGATCGATCGGCTCCCGATCCCAGCTGATTTTGACGTTTGGTGTGTGTTGAAAAATAGATGTTATGAAAGTGAAGTGAAATAAACATCTTCATTGACCACATTGGACTCAGCCAAACTTCCTGTTCACATAATACTGTTAGCACACATAGTATTTAGCAGTATATTTCACTAAGTACGATGAGGTAGACACTTTATTTTATACTAAGTACGGTGAGTTAGACACTTTTGAAAATTAAAAGGTGGCTGAGAAAGTCTTTTGGCAGTTGAATTATAATCATACGAGTTGTTAAAATTACATTCTAATACAAAAATCAAATCCAATATACAGTACCTGTTTGATCAGCAATTTTATTGGATATGCTCGTTCATGATTGGTGTTTTTTTTTTGAACAGCTGCTTCTCTGTATCCTTTTTGTTTGTGAGGGATTGTAGAACAACTTTTTTACAGATAGCAAAGGTACCGAACAGTTTTGGCCTCAGGTGTAAAATTAAGTTTTCACACACTAAAAGGATGCGCCTATAAATACTACTATTGCATTTTTATATACCTGACCTTTTTAATTCGTATAATGTAAATTAACCTTGTAGACTGTCGCCAGTAGCACTGAATACTGTGATGTGCCCGATAATATTTTCTTTATTGTAAAACACTTCTTTGGTTGTACTCAATCTACAAAATTTAAAGTAAAAAAGAACGCCGTACTTATTATTATGTATTTGTTTTCTTAAATTCGTGGATTTTTATTTGCGCGGCCGTTGACCAACTATCGTGTTTTCCAAGTACATTTACAATCTTAAATTGTAATTATTTTGTTGGCAGTGTCTGACGCGGTGCGAACCACAAACAGACGATACAGTGAGTGAATTTATAAATAGCGTACTTAAGCTGAATCGAAGAGTAATGTTACACACAAATACAATTTTTGAAAACAGTTTTACAATTTTACCACATTGGAGCAAGAATAATTCCGTATCTAACTGCTTATCAAAACGAAACTTTCATCCTCAAGGAGAAAATATTATTTATTAATAAAATGTCGCCGTCACTATTAAAATGTATTAATAAGCCCACGATACGTTCTTGAAATTTAGTGCAGGGTTCGCTAAAAACCGCAATTTACTTATTTATTAATGTGACATACGTGACAAATTCACTATATTCAATTTTAAGGGGGCACTCCACCCAAAATTGTTTTTATTTTATTTTTATAGCAAAATTAATTATTTCATTTTTATATATTAGTGTTAGTTATGGGTAACTTTATCCATAATTTTTGGTCCCTCACCCCCTCCCCACTGGGGGTAACTTTTTACGGATAAAACTAGGATTTACTGTGGCAAACATAACTTAAGTTGTATTTCAGATAGCCTCATAATTTATTTTTTATGTTGAATAGGATATTTCATTGTGCTTCCTCCAGTATGGATACTAAATTATATAAAATATTTCTGTAAAAAAAGTTATTTACTTTTTGTTCAAAATATTTTTACAAAATTATTTTTGTAACTTTAAAAAAAATGTTTGTTGAAGAAACTAATGTAAATCCATACTACAGGTTACAGAATGAAATGTCCTCTTTCAAATAAAAAAAAATTATAAGGCTATCTCAAATACAACTTAAGTTATGTCTGCCACAACAAATGAAAACGCGTGAAAACCAAACTTTCGGAAAACAGCCTAGAAAGGCGATGGCTACTAGCCTGAAGTAAGTGTTAGCGTTTCATTTATAGATAAAATAAACAAGTTATAAGCATTTGAACTGTACTTGTTATGTATATCAAATTGTTCAGAAAAGTACAAGGGACAAAACTAGACAAAAAAATTGTTGTTCATTTTTGGCATTTTCATCGATTCTAGGGTGGAGTGCCCCCTTAAGAGTCCCAGTAAGCCGGATGTTTGAAGAACGAACTTATCTATTTTATTGTGATGACGCCGCGGCAGCCGTATTAAAAAGTAATAAACCAAGGAATGACAGATGAATGGAGGACTAGTGACCGTGACATCTACACGCTTATGTAACCGTACGATGTGAGACCAGGTGTTGACACCAGCAGAAGCTAAACGTATGGGACACACTGCCCAGGTGGGGTAATGAGCTACACTCGATGACAGATGAATGGATGACTAGCGACAGTGAGATATACACGCTTATGTACGGTAACCGTACGATGTGAGACCAGGTGTTGACACCAGCAGAAGCTAAACGTATGGGACACACTGCCCAGGTGGGGTAATGAGCTACACTCGATGACAGATGAATGGAGGACTAGCGACTGTGAGATCTACACGCTTATGTACGGTAACCGTACGATGTGAGACCAGGTGTTGACACCAGCAGAAGCTAAACGTATGGGACACACTGCCCAGGTGGGGTAATGAGCTACACTCGATGACAGATGAATGGATGACTAGCGACTGTGAGATCTACACGCTTATGTAACCGTACGATGTGAGACCAGGTGTTGACACCAGGCAATAAGCTAAACGTATGGGACACACTGCCCTGAGCTACACTCGATGACAGGTGAATGGGACTAATGTGACCTACACTTATGTAACCGACGATGTGAGACTAGGTGTTGGACAGCAAAAGCTAAACGTATGGGACACACTGCCCAGTAATGAGCTACACTCCGACTATAGCGACTGTGGGATCTACACGCTTGTGTAACCGTACGATGTGAGACCAGGTGTTGACACCAGGCAAAAGCTAAAAACGTATGGGACAACTGCCCATATCAGGTAATGAGCTACACTCGACGACAGATGAATGGAGGACTAGCGACTGTGAGATCTACACCCTTATGTAACCGTACGATGTGAGACCAGGTGTTGACACCAGGATAACCTGAACCATACGTAGGACAATCTGCCCATATCGAGTAATGAGCTACACTCGACGACAGATGAATGGAGGACTAGCGACAGTGATACCTACACGCTTATGTGTTATGAGATACCTGGACTGGTTGAAATAGAGTTATAGGCTTATTAACTATTATTTGTTAGTTGTTGGTACAGTGTAATGAATATTAGTTTACCTACTTTACAACTATTCCCTTATCCGGACAGGTTAAGCTACTATAGTAGCTATCTATTGTTACTACAGTAGTTTATTTACTTCATCGTTATTACGTTGTATTCATGTGTGTCCATACTATATTTATCCAGTGCACTCATTAGATTGTATTATTCAGTATGTTGATCAGTTTGTATAGTTCTATTCATTCACTCATCAAATAGTATATATTGTTTTTATTTGACAAGTCATCAGTTCGTTTTATCCAGTGATAAACTGATAAATGATAACTGATAATGATAAACACTTATCACAAAGTATTTATTCATTTCAAGCAGACATAAGGTAGCGTACACTTGCCTGCCCAGTTATCAATAGTTCTGTTAAATCAAAGGTGGTGCTGTTGGAATAAACTGTTTGTATACTCGACTTTTAAACCTAATTTCAAACTATATAAGACAGCCCAATAATGATGGTTTGCTGTATAATTAAACATTTATAGTTTCGTGTAAGAATCAAATTGTTTGGACATTAATACTGACTAAAATTATATAGCTTATTCATTGTTCATTGACGTCTTACAATGTTTATAACATGGTCATATAGATAGCATTACTGAAATACTTTTTTATAGCATGTATTATAGTTATTCTTAAACAAACAATAATGTACTACAACTGAAACAATTTATTTAAGAACTGGTATAAAAAATATAAAGAGTATAAAGTAAACTAAGGAGGAAAATATAAATACTTCTTAATCTGAAGTTGATAAAGGTTGGGCAATAAAGCTAACAAATTTTAAACTTCTTTATAAAACATGAGTCATAATTCAATCTATTATGTCAATGACAAAATACCATGTGCAAGTTAAAATTATTAAATCTTAATTTCAAAAAAATATTGAATCAAAAAAGTACTTGCTCCGTCAAGACTCGATCTCCCTCATCCACTACTTTTTTATTCAGTCTTGAATTAGGCTATTGCCGTTTATAATGGATGGTAATAAATTTTCAAAAAGATCTTAACTGGTTACACATTTCTGCACACGATAATATCAATGAAACAGTGAGGCACTTTTGTGCTTCTGTGCTATGAGTGCTTCGTTTAAATCTACCCATCATTCGAATTTATAGAAACATTTATTCACTGTGTTGAATGAAAGAACGTTGTTGGACATGACGTACTGACGTAAACTGTAGCTTTAAAAGATTGGTTAGTTGTTGACTGACGTGAATAATCAACTACGAAGAGGAAAGATTCCTTTCATATGATGTTGTCCAATGAACTCCTTCATTTACGTTACGCAACTGTTAGTAAATTCTATTTTTGACATTCAAGTATTCGTGGTTTTTAAAATGTTGTATGCACAAACAATGTAATACGAAGTCTCGAAAATATGAAAAAGGGTTGTTTCTCAATAAGATTTTTGTATAATATAAAATATTTTATACAAAGTCCTTGGAAACCTGTTAAGCAGGAGTAGGGGAGCACAGTAGCAAACAACTGGTTACTAAGATGCTGTTTACATATTAACGTTTCAGTAATTCCGCCTTCGGTAACAGCCTTCGCTGAGTTCGATTGCGAAATTTCATAGCTACGAAAAGAACTCATATCATTGTCGAAAAGTCCTGATAGACAGACAGACAAGAAATTTTTACGTTTCTCCGCAGAAAAAGGAGAAATTAAGTCAGCTTACCGAAAGGCTTCGATGATGTTCCGCCAAATTCCGTGGAAGGACGTACCAAATCTTAGACGTCAATTGTCCATGCAGAAATTAAGTTTCATGCACATTTTAAAATCTACAGATAAAATCTCTCTTGAGATATATTGCTAATTATGCATTCACATTTGTGTTCATAAAATTTCATAGCGGTGTAAAAAGAATAAATGTTCCTCTGAGCTAGGGAGAGTACTTGTACTCAAGGGTGCGCTGAAATAATATCTTGTCACTACCTTATAACATTGACTCTCCAGTCTGTTATCTTTTTGTCATAAAAATGTCACATGTTAAAATCTCATATGGCTTCTATCTGTATTTAAAATTGTACTTATTCTGCAATTTTCTGATTGCCATCATGGTTACCCATAAGACCGATATAAGAATATTCGTTAATTCTCAGCTAAATCCCATTGAGTGATGCACAATCTTCACTCAGTGTAGCCTACACAGAAATGAAGATCCATGCAAACCTCTAAGTCTATAGGTCCGTTGTTTCGAGATACCATGCAAACATACATACAGACAGACATATGTGAAATGTTTAAGACCCCTAAGTGATAGGCTGAAACGAAGTATAACGCCAAATTAAATATAATTAAAATTCTCTGCTTCTGCATTTCTTGGAGTTTGTTTCATCATAGTGATGCCTATATAAAGTAAATGAACAACGATGGAATTATTGATAATTTAAAGAGTAACAGATTTCGGACATTTGTCACCGTTATGTGTTACAAAAATAGAACACTCCGTTTCAAGGATTGGAAGCCTCTTCTTAAGGAGTAAAACGCCTAAAAGGCATAAGGTTTAGCTTACACAAAATTTAATACGTTATCAGTAAATGGCGATGAACACGTCCAAGTGAGAAATTGATAACACACAAGTGGCACGTCCACAGACTCAAGCGATAACTCCCGTGTCCAGTGTGTCGAGAAAGTGTCGACCATGTCACTGAACAGCACACACTAAAGAAGGTGAGATACGGAGAGTACATTCTCAAAAAGCGATGTTCTACTTTACAGTCGGTATGAAGTAACCTGTCTCCTGTCTACCTGGGACTTGCACTCTGTGACGCCCACTAGCTTAACTAACTTTTTTACCCGCTGAAACTGAAAATTTTTACTGTTATGAAAATCTTGGTTTGAATTTTATTTTTTGACGATGGAAGGATTGCGAAGGAAACAGGAATTTTTCAGACATTTGCCATCGTTCAGTGCAACAAAAAATCATTAACACTACATTTCGAGATCTGCAATCTGATCTCTTCTTCAGGTAAATAACTAACCTAATACATAATTACAAACTAAGTTAAAATAAACAAATCATACCAAAGCGTTGTGGCACGCCTCAGTCAGGAATCACAACCACCATGTGGTGTGTCAACTTCACTAACTCTAAAACATGCACTTAATAAAAAACTATACACAACACTAACCATTAAAACATAACATGTTGGTTGTGATTCCTGACTTAGGCGTCCACAACGCTTTAGTATGATTTGTTTATTATAACCTAGTTTGTAATTATGTATTAGGTTAGTTATTTACCTGAAGAAGAGATCAGATTGCAGATCTCTAAACGTAATGTTAATTATTTTTTTGTTTCACTGAACAATGGCAAATGTCTGGAAAAAATACTGTTACGAAATATTCGAGAAGGATATAAAAAAATAAGATCAACTTTACTAAACGAGGGCAAATTTAATAAAAACTAACAATATAGAGAAAATAAGAAATATAGAGGTAGTCTGTTTTAAAGCTTGTAACAATAAAGTTGGTTTTTGTAACAATATGGCAATGAAATTAAATTATATATTACAAAAATAATATTTCTATATAGTTTATAAGTCACGTGGTTTTCGTGTAACGAGTGTCACAAGGGAAAGTTGTGTTTTGCGTCATAACAGGGCCGTCACTTGGAACACTGGGCTTCCGCAGAGTGGCTGTAAGTACTGTAGGTAATATGCTTCCAAGAAATGAGTAATCAACATTGAACTTCCGCAACCGAAAAATATGAATTATAAAATTTAATTTCCATGTCATTTAGACTTTGTTTACTTGCAAATTCATGGTACAAGATGGTCCCTCGCTGGAAAGAACAAACTACACTAATGAAAACTCCACTGGGCCCATATTCATCTAAAATAAAAATAATGTATAGTGTAGAATACATTTGTAACAGTATGTAAAATTGTTACAAGTAACTAAATTGTTAACAATTTTATTGTTGAAAGCTTTAAACTGACTGACTTCCTGTATATTGTTCGATTTTATCAAAATATCCCTGGTTTAGTATCTTTCAACTTACTTTTTACGTAATTCTCAAACATTTGATAAAATTGTGGAAATTATGATTCGGGTAAAAATGCTACTTAAGCTAGTGAGGAATCAAATGTGCCTAAATTAGGATAACATCTGCAGGCGACACGTGACAGAGTGCCGGTGAATGTCCTAGGTAGACGGAGACTCAGGGGACAGGTTACTTCACACTGGCTGTAGTAACATAGTGTTGGGACTGGAAGGGATAGTAACAGAGTGGTATCCCCCTACTTCCTGGATAGTTTTCCTTATAAAATCAACAACGTCCTTTTATGCAGGTTATTTTATAGCAACAATATTTTTATAGGATTGTTAATTTTTACTTGATTAAATAACACTCTTTTAGTGCATACTATCACCTTAGCTAACAAGTATTCTGACAGAACCATATGGCAGTATGTTTATTCCTCACAATGTAAGGAAACTATTATTTTGCTTCTTAATATCTGGGTTTTTGATATAAGTATAACGATACTATATCGTCGCCCGGTTTATAGCAAGACGAGCTCTGAAATTATGTAAATATAATTTTGTATTTGTATTCAACATTTTGTGTGTTAACCGCCGTACTTATCTTCAAGCTTAATCTTATGTTTTGGGATTTTCCACTTTAGGGGGCCAATACAGTTAGTCGCATTTATTTTGAAATACACAGTAAAATATTTTACTTTAACCCCATATAAAGACCAAATTCAATGAAACTATGAAGTTATGCTCAATATAGATCCTAGTTATTTAAAAACATATTTTGAAAGAAATCAATGTTTAATTTATTAAAATAGTTCTGGTTTTCTTAAACCCTTGTGCTAAATGAAATATCTAATTATATTCTTGTTCCTGGGTACTCATAGTACAATATGGCCTATTTTTAGTATTTTTTAATTATAAATCAATGAAAAAATATTGTACTTTACTATTTATTGTACTTTATTTTGATGTTATATCCGTCAGGGTGGGTGTACCCCAAGGTCCGATTCTTGGTCCGGTAATGTTTTTTACTGTCCATAAATAATCTATAAAGTTATAGCACAGCTTGCTTTTGTTTTTGTACAGTAAACTCTAATGCATTTCAATAGGTAGACAACGTTAAGGAGTTGTGGTGATCAGCACTTATGTGGAATTTTATATCCTTGTCTATTTATGGTTTCTGGAAAACGGTTTGTTATCAGTGTTGGTAATACAAGGTTTGTTATCAGTGTTGGTAATACAAGGTTGGTTATTCCACTGTTGAATCTATCGCACGTTGTTGATGACGTTGTGGTCTCTATTGCGCACGCCGACATACATTTATGGATATTTCCATCGAAAGACACGTGCTTGTTCTCATTGGTCTGCCTATGTCAGCACGATATTACGAAATCGAACTGATCTATATACTTCAAGTTTTGCATGAAGCTTTATTTCTACACAGGTAACATCGATTTCGATGATGATACATGTCCATCAACGGAATTTACCTAGCGTCGTTGAAGTCTTTATCATTCAATAGGCAGACCCAAATTCTTTTCCGTCTGTCGGAGAATGTAAAACGTTCTTTTTTGTATCATTGTCTGTCTGTCTGTCCGCACTAATATTTTTCATGCAACCTCAGCGAAGCCTGTTCCGGAACACGTGGTGTGTCGTACTTCTATATGGTACGTTAAGAACTAGGTAGAAGTATGTAATAGGCTTCGTTTAGGTTGAATGCAACATTTCAAATCTATAGCTCATTTCTTTCTCGAAAGGTCATGTGGACAGATATACAGACAGGAACTCATATACAAAAAATAAAGTTGACACGATAATTACGCACCATAAGAATTTATTGGTGTAGAAATGAAAATTCATGCAGAAATTAATGTCTACATATGAAATCTTTCTCGAAATATCTTGCCACACGATGCATTCATTTTTTTCATTAAATTGGGTTTTAATTATAAAAGTCTTAACACAAGTCACTATATAATAATTTATGTGTTGGGATGGTTAAGCTACATGTTTAAATACGGCTCAAAATCATTCATGGGTGTATTCCGTTTGTTAACACCTTTATTTATTTTGCTATTTCTCGTTGTCATAATAGTTACACGTAAGGCGCTAAAATTAACGTTGAGTCAAGTCCTCCTCCGTAGACTAGTGGATATAGTAACGGCTCTCTGACTGAGAGATCACCGGTTCAAATCCTGGGGAGGTCCTATCATACAGGAATTCCAGCTACAGTGTATAAACAAGCTAGCGTAGCCGAGAGCTGAGGCTTTAAAGAGATTAAAAAAAAAACAGTTGAGCCAAATCTAATGGAGTGACACGCACCATAATCGAACTCAGTGTTCCCCATACAGAAATGAAGGTTCTTGCAAAATTTCAAATCTGTTGGTCAGTTCGTTACCGAGATACCGTGCGGACAGACAAATTAAATTTTCTCAGACCCACGACTGATAGGCTTCGCTAACGCTCAGTTTAAGTCATATAGTTTCAGTTTAAGTTAACTTTAAGACACAGCCCCTTCATACGAGAATCGATATACCAATAGCGTGGAATACAAGAGCAGACGACTCCTCTTCAACCGAAATGAAGTAACCGGGGTGCCGGGCGCCGCTCGTGTTTGCCAACAGTTGGCGTCCTCCTTGACCCGGTCAGGCGTCCAACAATGCCCAACAGATTCGTCGTTGGCCCCGAGTATCGAGTGCCGGCCAGCGGCCAACCCGACACACCCCATTGACGCTGCCGGCCCATCGCTGGCCTGTTTATTCACACCGTCACACCATGTAAATCACGGCAGAATCCGTCAGAACACTTTTATGGCCTCTGTTAGTGCTGTTAGTTATTAGAGACGCTTTGAAGTTCGGTACATTTGTGAGCAACCGTTATAGGCAGCGTTCAATTGCGTAACGTCATCTGGAAATAGATTATAGAAAAAAAGTACCCGCGTACTTTAGTAATTTCATCTCGTACTTGGGTGGCTCATCACTCCGAAAATTGCACTAGTGGACAACGCTGAAGAAATAGATTCACAATAAAGAACGCGGTTTACAATTTTTTGAAACTGCGATTTAGTAGAGCTTTGCAAACTTGTCAGTGACTTTGGTCGATTTAAATTCAATACATCTAATAGTAATCACAGTTTCCTAATGTAAAAATGAAGATTTCATCTTCGGGCAACTCCTAAAAATGTCCTGCAGATGATTTTTTTTACTTTGAATGGCTTTGCACAAATTACAAATTTACGTTGGGGAACTGCGATTATTATTAGTGGCATTGCATTTAAAATTGGTCCAATTTCTTCAAGAATCTTCATTTAACTTCAGTATTATTACATTATTGGAACGTAAGAAATTTTCTTTTTTATGATGGTAAGCTTCGTGATGCTGGAGATTTGGAGCCCCAAATCCGGGACGGACACGACTAATGTCGTATTGGCACATCAAATCAGATCAAATTCTATTTAGCACAGTGTGGCAACCTTAGGAACTTGATATCACTGCCAGTTCTTGCGAGAAAGTAATAACCTCTTATATTAAGGAGCTCCATCATCAACAATGTGTTCTAAATTTTGTACTGCTAATGTCACAATGTCTGGGTTAAATTCACATTTTACATTGGAAGTGCAGGAAAAAAAGTTCTTTTAATGTTGAGTTCATCAAATGAAGGTGTGTTTATTCTTTAAATCTCTCCTTGTGCGAAATGTTGTTGGCTTGGCATTTTTGTCAACATATGAGACCGAAGAAATTGGGTGAGTCATGTTAAGTATTTATAATTTTACTGGATGATGGATTTCTGTGAAATCAAATCGGTTGGTCGGTTGACACGTACCGCACAGCTGTTTCTCTGTTCTGTCACAAATGTTTGCTTGCCATAGTAACGCAAGGAATGTTTAGTTCACTTGGTTGCTCTCACACGTTCCTATAGCTGGTGATGTCAGTGGTTGGTTACTCAGGATGTTTCAACACGCTGTCATGCGCGATGGTAGACTGGCGTCTACTCTGTGACTTTGCCGTTCCTGATTTGACGTTTAGCCCTGTTTAAACGCCTAGATAAGTCATCTGTCGCGACCTTAGTGTAGCAGTTACCTTGTTTAAAGTGGATTGAGAAGCGAATAGCCCAGTCTTAAGGCGCCTTTAATATTTCTGTGTGAAGAGTTCTGTTCTGTTGGCTTCAGGACAATGAGCACAGGAGACCTTTACACTATTTTTAGGTGACAGGATATTCAGGATGGGTGAGGTTGGGGATAGGAGCCACCTCCTGTTGAGATCCCATGGTAAGGACATCCACATGAAGAGGGATAGCGGACACTACATCTCAGTGAAGTCACAGTGGAAGGAGGGGAGGCCAGCTGTATTCTAGCCTCTTCAAGTCAAAGCAGCCAGAGGACTGTACTTCCTCATACTTAGGCTTGCAAAACAATCTTTAACACTAAGGGAGCCTATGCAGAACTACAAGAGCTATTGATCAACCATTTGAATCATATTGATTTTTTTAAAAATTAATTTATTTATTTTTATTTTATCCCTATATCTCGACATTTGCAGTTAGTGCTGCTTCCGGACATTCGTAGAGTTGTCCTGATTTAAGTGACAATTTTTGCTGTACCTGGTGTAGGGTCAACTAGAAGTTACAGATCAGCCAGAAGTGAATCCTTTCGGGGCGTTTGAAGCGAGGTATTAACAATATTGACATTGAGGTTGTTTTTGTTTGATTTATGTAATGATTTATTTATTTATAATATCTCAAAAATTTGAAAGACGTTATTTATTTAAATTTTAGTCCACCCTCTTCCAAAAAATGACTGGATAGGCTTTGAATATGCTTTGCCAACTGTAGTATATAATGATAACATAAAAAAAGGAAATTGTTTTTTTTTTTTGTATTTTTTTTGTGAACTGTGAATATTCAGTTGATGACAAACTATGTAGGGTTAAACTAGTCTTCTCATAAGGCTTTCTTTTCTCCATCTAAGGGTTTGTCAGTCTACCTAATAACATGATTTGTTCATTTACTGATTTAATTAAGCGATTTACGATCGCTTCAATCGTCAAATTGTGCCAGGGATTTAATTACAGGCAACATTACGTTCTACCACGCATAAGGAACTAGATAACTTCGATGTGCAGTCTTGGTTATAGCCTGTCCAAAATACACTTTGATGAATAGAGACGCTATAAAGGTTATTCTGTGAGTAAGATAACGATTGTTGATGATGCTATGAGCACAGTGCTAAGTGTGCCATATCATGTGACGTATGCGGTTGTCTAGATCAGCTGATTACAGTTTACCAACACAGTCAGTCAGCTGTTCGGCCAGTGTTGGTTCCGCACGCTTCTGGTTCGTGTGCTCCAAATACTGTATTATCATGGATATGTGTATCGGCGACCATATGACTTTTGCTGACATCGGTGCGTTTTTCACTTGTTTGCTTTTTTATTTTTAATTATTGGACTCTGATTTCGAATCTCGCTTATTTATTACGAATATTTGCTTTCGTCACTGTTTTTAGAAAAAGGTTTGAATTGTAACACAACATATTTAAAACAAATATTGGGAACTAATCATTAATGAATTATTTACAATAATGGTATACAAATCTTTTGAAAATATTGTTTTCCCTGTGCTTAGATAGTTTGCTTTGGTTTGGAATATTGTTGTTCTGAAATAACAATAGCTTATTATGAAAGAAGGTTATTATGAATATTGGATACACATTTAAAAACTTCAACGCTTTAGTGAAACAACCTTGAGTATTCCCCCTTAATAACAATGGCATAATAGAGATCGTAGGGTTATGATAGGTTTCTCATTTTAATAATCTCAAAAACGCATCCAAATGCTTTTTAGTTTTTCTTGTAAAGTGTATACTTTTGGATATTTAAACGATGAATTTAAAAAAATGTTAAGATTTGTTTCAGTATAACGAATAAAAAAAAATATCGAAAAGACTAAAAGCCATGGGTGCGTATTAATTATTTCTTCAAGATGAGACATCTTTCATGGTTTTAGTTTAAAATAAAGGGTGTAAAAGTAGTGCATTATTTTTTACATTATGCAGTTAAATCAAGACGGTCGCCAATACAGTCGACTCAACTCTTACGAGAAGGTGTGCGCCTATTTTCGCAAAAAATTATTTTTTTAAACAACGTTTCATAGTTTTTTTTTTTAATTGCGAGTGCAGTGATGTGACATACAGGTATATTCAACTTTTATTAAATTAATTTTGTATCGCGCCTGCACAGATATCATACATGTGTATTCGAATTTTTATTGAATTTGTAATTAATTTTTCATTAATACGCCTCCACAGAAATCATACATGTGTATTCAACTTTTTTATTGAATGTGTAATACATTTTTATTAATAAGCCTCCACAGAAATCATTCACGTGTATTCAACTTTTTATTGCATTTGTAATTAATATTTTTTAATACGCCTCCATAGAAATCATACATGTGTATTCAACTTTTTATTGAATGTGTAATACATTTTTATTAATAAGCCTCCACAGAAATCATTCACGTGTATTCAACTTTTTATTGAATGTGTAATACATTTTTATTAATAAGCCTCCACAGAAATCATTCACGTGTATTCAACTTTTTATTGCATTTGTAATTAATTTTCATTAATACGCCTCCACAGAAATCATACATGTGTATTCAAATTTTTATTGAATGTGTAATACATTTTTATTAATACGCCTCCACAGAAATCATTCACGTGTATTCAACTTTTTATTGCATTTGTAATTAATTTTCATTAATACGCCTCCACAGAAATCATACATGTGTATTCAACTTTTTATTGAATGTGTAATACATTTTTATTAATAAGCCTCCACAGAAATCATTCACGTGTATTCAACTTTTTATTGCATTTGTAATTAATTTTCATTAATACGCCTCCACAGAAATCATACATGTGTATTCAACTTTTTATTGAATGTGTAATACATTTTTATTAATAAGCCTCCACAGAAATCATTCACGTGTATTCAACTTTTTATTGCATTTGTAATTAATTTTCATTAATACGCCTCCACAGAAATCATACATGTGTATTCAACTTTTTATTGAATGTGTAATACATTTTTATTAATAAGCCTCCACAGAAATCATTCACGTGTATTCAACTTTTTATTGCATTTGTAATTAATATTTTTTAATACGCCTCCACAGAAATCATACATGTGTATTCAACTTTTTATTGAATTTGTAATTAATATTTTTTTAATACGCTTCCAGTGAAGTCATACACGTGTATTTAACTTTCTATTGAATGTATAATTAATTGTTTATTACGCCTGCACAGAAATGTGAACTCGAAATCGACTTCTAGAATGGCAATTACGGTTACACTGTTATGCGTACAGAGATTACTTTTTATGTTTTGGATGTTGGCTAACCTGAACATTCTATTTCTTATGTTTTTATTGTTCTGCTGCTGCCTGTGTCATTTGGAATTGTATTCTGTTTTGTTTAAACAACTACATTGCTAAAACGCTGTGGAAAATACAAAATGTTATTTTTTTTTTTAGTTCGAATATGTAGACATGATTAGAAATAACCCTAGTAGGTGAGCAAAGAAAAGGAATTTGAGAGGAATTTAATACACATCACGTACAGAATGTGAAATTGATGTTGAGAGTGGGCCAAGAAGTGAAGGTTTGGTTAATCCTGAGATGGAGGTTAGGGATAGGCTGCATCAGAACTGAAGCATTGTTAGAACAGATAAATGCTCTAGATCAGGCCGGTACTCTAAAACCGGTACTGTAAACCCCATATTCAAAGACCTAGCTCATCCAGAACTTCTAAAAAAATGCTTACATAGACGTCAGTTTAAATACCGTATTGTGGTGCCAGATACCAAAAGTGAATGTTGTTAGAATTCAACTTTGAATGATGGGGAAGTGATACGTACCACAATTCATTGAACTTTGAAACTTTGAATTGTGGTACGTATGATGCTATGATCAGTTTCAATGAACGGAATAAGGGTAAAATGAAAGTGTTAAAAGGTCTTGGAGTTGGGGAAAATAATGTTTGCAAATTCTAAGCGAAATTAACCGCAACCGAATACAAAAGCTGATATAGCATGTTAATTGGTGGCAAAACAGAATTAGTATTAACACGTGGCTCACCATAGCATATTAGTAATTAATCCCGCAGTGATAGCAAGCACACATTTAGTATTAGCACATCGCAGACGCTGTTTCGCTTGCCATTAGACATCACTAATTGTTCTCGCAACGCTCATTAAACACGCCATTAGTATTAACACATCGCAGACGCTGTTTCGCTTGCCATTAGACATCACTAATTGTTCTCGCAATGCTCATCAAACACGTCATTAGTATTTACACATCGCAGACGCTGTTTCGCTTGCCATTAGACATCACTAATTGTTCTCGCAATGCTCATCAAACACGCCTTTAGTATTTACACGTTGCAGACGCTGTTTCGCTTGCCATTAGACATCACTAATTGTTCTCGCAACGCTCATTAAACACGCCATTAGTATTTACACATCGCAGACGCTGTTTCGCTTGCCATTAGACATCACTAATTGTTCTCGCAACGCTCATTAAACACGCCATTAGTATTAACACATCGCAGACGCTGTTTCGCTTGCCATTAGACATCACTAATTGTTCTCGCAACGCTCATTAAACACGCCATTAGTATTTAACACATCGCAGACGCTGTTTCGCTTGCCATTAGACATCACTAATTGTTCTCGCAACGCTCATTAAACACGCCATTAGTATTAACACGTTGCAGACGCTGTTTCGCTTGCCATTATACATCACTAATTGTTCTCGCAATGCTCATTAAACACGCCTTTAGTATTAACACATCGCAGACGCTGTTTCGCTTGCCATTAGACATCACTAATTGTTCTCGCAACGCTCATTAAACACGCCATTAGTATTAACACATCGCAGACGCTGTTTCGCTTGCCATTAGACATCACTAATTGTTCTCGCAACGCTCATTAAACACGCCATTAGTATTTACACATCGCAGACGCTGTTTCGCTTGCCATTAGACATCACTAATTGTTCTCGCAACGCTCATTAAACACGCCATTAGTATTAACACATCGCAGACGCTGTTTCGCTTGCCATTATACATCACTAATTGTTCTGGCAATGCTCATTAAACACGCCTTTAGTATTTACACATCGCAGACGCTGTTTCGCTTGCCATTATACATCACTAATTGTTCTCGCAATGCTCATTAAACACGCCTTTAGTATTTACACGTTGCAGACGCTGTTTCGCTCACCATAGACATCACTAATTATTCTTGCATTGCTCATCAAACACCTTTAGTATTCACACGTTGAAGATGCCGTTAAGCTCACCAATAGTTATCACTAATTATTGTTCTCGCAATTGTTGGAACAATCACCCGATTTGCTGAAGGCGTCATGGCGGCCAAATGGAGGGACCAGATAGTCGTGTCATAGATCTCAACGGAACATGACAACAACATGGTCCTTACGACAACCATGTTTTAATTTTTCGAGAGAGAAGCCTTTGACTATTGTGCAATACAACGCCAACATGACAGGGATAGATAAGGGTGATCAGTAGCTTCCCTACTACCCCAGTGACAACAAATCTGAACTTTTCTTAGTCATCTTTTTCATACGATTATGGCAAATTCTCTTTATATACTGATAAAAAGAAAGAGAAAAATGACTGTATGTGAGTGTACTAAATGTGATGTAGAACCGCCATTGTGTGCTTTGGGTTGCTTCGAAAAGCACCTTGCAGAACTTCAAGGATATGTGCCACGGAAAAGGAAGTCCGGCAGTGTATTAAATATGTGCATAGCCTACTGTAGGCGAATAAAATAATTTTTATAACTTTACAAAACTTCTGCGGCAGTCGATATGAGAATCGGCTGTACTGGCGTATTAGTTTATCCCTATCTTGATCTTAGCCCCAATGCAATGTCTTCTTTTACGAGGTTACTTTTGACCGTAGAATTATGGAAGATGCTTTATTAAAACACTACAACTTTATAAGCATCCAAATGACCTTTTTTCGATATTTTTTATAGATATTCGGATTTAAAAAATCTTAACCTTTGTTGTACTTTATTGTTCAAATACTCTAAAAGTATTTTTATCTCTTTTTATATATCTCTTTTATACATCTGTTTATATATTTCTTTTTTATGTATCTCTTTTTATATCTTTAAAAAGAAGCAACTCACGTAAATCTACGAATTAAAAGTAACTGCGTGAGGTTTAACATTGTTTTTATGGAGAAAAGTCAACATCGTTACACTACAGATTGCTCTCACTCAGCTTCTTCTCCTCCCATATGTATCAACTTATCTTTGGTTCATGAACCAGATCAGGGTGACTTGTGTGACGTGCCGGATGAGGTTTCGTGGTTACGGTTGCGTATTTCTATGGTATAAGCCGAGTGTTAGTCAGTTGCTATGGTTCGGTGCCGCAAGGAACGTTCCGTTCTTCCCAGCTAAATCATGATACTGTGAATTTGTGAGTGAAACACTAAAACTGACGTCATTTCTTTTTTCGCTTTGAACCTCCTAAGTACTCGTTCACAAAATGTTAGAAACGGGTAAGAAAATAATTGAGTTTTTTTTTTCAAAATATTATAGATTGCTTTCACATTTCGTTTTCAAATCACTGGACTTCCGTTCGTAAATGCGTACGTGCATTTTCAGATTACTGAGTGACCGGCTTTAACGACATGCGACATCATAGAATTCCATTCGTATCTTTGTAGAAATGATGTTTCATGCCAAATTTAAAGCCTACTGATGAATTGATGACTCCAGATATCACACACATGATACATTCACATATTTGTTCATCAAATTGGGGTTCATACCATTGTTTAAGTGATAAAAGTCTACTCACCAAGTCATCATGAAATGGTGTTGGGTATGTTGAGATAGTGTTAGGCTGCATGTGTTAATATTAACCCTCCATCAGGCGCTTAAAATTAGAAACACCATCAGGCGCTCACGGAGGTTTCCTCCAGGTTAGCGAATAATGGATATCATAGTCGTTTAAACTGTTTTTATTTGTTTAAAAATTCATACTGATTTAATTACAATGTAATATATTCATTTTTAGAAATTAAATAAAAATTACTCTCTTATGTAATGAATTTTCCAAATAAGAAATTCAAAATCTTAAAAAATGTTATTGTATAGTAACAACATGATTTATTTTAAGGAATAATGCAATTAATTGTAAAAATGTTTAACCTAGTGTAATAATATATGGAAATTAACTTAGTTTTTAACTTCTTACAAAAACAACTTACTTCAATTCTTCAGATATTATACAATTGTAATGTCAATTATTACTCTGAAATAAAAATGTATTCTTTACTAAAATTTTTTTACACTACACAAAGTTTCAAAACATTTTCCTTCTGTTTCTTATAACGACAATGTTCACTCCATAAACAGTACTGAAATGTTCCCTAGCACACGGGTACTGTACTGACAAGTCTCTCGTCTTCATTCTCCATTTCACAAAATTCAAATAAAATATATTGTAAAACTTAAAAAGAAACCATCACAGGTCACACGGATTATTACTCCATAAAAACTAAACATAATAAGGCGCTCACGGAGATTTCGTCCAAGCACTACAAACACAACATCGGGCGCTCACGGAGGAATCGTCCAGTCTCGCACGGAAGTAGACCTCACACTGACAGATTTTGACAAAGATAAGCGGGAGGCTATTGTTTCGCTTCCCCGAACGATGCTCGTGAATTACACTGCGGGAAACGACTGCCAACATCAGAAAAGTAGTTCTATTTTTAATAATAAAAAATACACGGAGGAAAACTCAGTTTAGCGCCCGATTACGTAAACGTTGATATAAGTAAGTTTTCTGAGTTTGTTTATAAATTTGATTTATTCTGCTATTTTCTCATTGTCTTACTTATTGTTGTAAAAGTATTCACTATCGATCATCCGAATTCCAAGAATCATCATCGAAATCGGTGTTTCTCATATAGAAACGAATCTTCACGCACAATTTCAAGTTTATAATTCAGTTCGTATTCGAGGTATCTTGGGATAGAAATACAGAAAATAGGAAACTTACAGCCCCTTCGCTAACGCTCAGCCAATTATTATTATCGGTTTACTGCTACTAATATAGTTTTCGTGGTTGAACTCTTCAGCTATAGAGAACAAGCATGTGCCTCACATAGTATAACCCGATTAGAGCCCAGTAATTGTGTTATCTCTACAAGCTATTTGCGTAATGTTGACAAAGGATTGAAGTCGCTACGCAAATATACGCTACTAACGCAACATCCGACAAGAGACTTTTTAATTTTAGTCTTACATGCCTACTGTGTTGTACCAAGTTTAAGAGTATAATTCTCGTTTTTAGTATAAATTAATGTACCGTAAAACAGGGGTAACTTTGGGACGGGTCTCACAGTTTTCTGCAGCCAAATACAATACTTTTTGAAATACTTTTCCTGATTTCACTGTTACCTAATAATCTCGTATTTCTCTTTTGGAATGTGTGGTCAGTTTGACTCTGTCGTCTTAGATTACCTTATCACTACCCTCCGAATTCGTTCCAGTTTTACGCTACAAAGTGGGGTAACTTTGGTATACAGCAGTGTTTTGCAATGAGAACATAGAAAAAAATTAAATATATCCCAATGTTAGCCAAATGCAAATTTTTATGTAGGACATCTGGTACAAGAACTAATGTAAATTTACTTCTAGAAATGTTAACAGATAAGAAATATTATTAGGCTATAAAACGTTACAAAACTAAATATTAGGTTATTAAACAGTACCAGACTTAAAATTAGGTTTATTATTTTCATATCTGTTGTACCTGTGCATGGATGTACAATTGTTACATACTGTAACTAACTTGTTTACTGTATGGCTGATTCAAACAGCCCCGATTATACCCAAGCCCTTTAAAGATCTCTCTAGGACCAATTTGACCAACTTGCTCCGGAGGGTTGATTTGCTGTACTACTTCATTCAATGTGTACGTTATTCAATAGGCTTTTGATGGGGATTTCCAATTAACCCCGAACTTTGTCATTGCAGATATAACAACAGCATCTTTATTGTTTATCTCAGCAATTTTTTCCGGGACATAATTCTCCTTCATATCGTACTAAAACAAAGTCTCCCTTCTGTAGGCGATTGAGAAAATCTGAAGGTGGCACAGTTGGAGAAGGCTGTTCAAGATCACTCATGGTCTCAATGTCTGGGGAATCTTGTAAGGAAAGTCGACTCTTGGTACTTCCTTCATCATTACTACAACTACTGTCTTTTCTTTTTCTTTTCTTGTTTTTCCCCACCTTTTTTTCTCCACCAGCTTTTGGCTTCCTAAAGTATTGGGCTAACAATTAGGTTCAGTTTCCTTTTCAGTTTGGTACTGGGGCTACCTTTAACTGAGCTTCAATGTCCTCTGCTGAAATGCTTTTACCAGCAGGGACATTTAACTTCATAATTTTTGACGGGGTTTAGTAATGGCTTCTGGCTTCTTTGAAATGTGTCCCAAGAAACTTTCTCCAACGATGGAAGAATCTGTGTTATCCAGGCTTCCAGGACAGTCCCAATCTTACCTCACAAAGTGGAAAAAATATATGATTGAGGTTAAAACTAAAATAAAATAAATTAAAAATTACAAAGCAACAGGACAGATTTGTCAAAACGAATGGTTAGCAAGATACTTACCTGTTACCAGAGTAACTATCGTAGTTTTGGACGGTCTGGGGAAAGTTTCCAGCGAGTTTGCAATTGTACAAAATATGAGTTGTCAATAAAACAAAATAGCTTCACAATTCATCACAGTGCTGTCACAACTTTCAACCAACGCCCCTAGGTAGCATCACCTATCGTACAGTACAGCAATGGTGTTTAAAAGCAAATTCGAAGCGTGTGTGGTCTGAGAGGAAATTCAAAAGCCAATAAAAGTACCTGTTCCCAAAGTTGCACCACATGTCCTAAAGTTACCCCTGTTTACATTAAATGAATTGATGTCTCACACATTTTATACTTAGGGTCACCCAAAGATGGCTCATAATCCTGTAACGAAATTAATAGATATATTAAGTATGATTGGTCACCAACTTATTTATTATTTAATATTTTTATGGGGACTAACCATATCTGTGACTACAATTTGTGATTACAAAGAATTACTTTTTAAACCACCAGAAATTTAAAAGTTGTCATGTTCAACATCATTACGTCGATCCTTTTTTTCTGTCTACTGTCTGCTTTAGCCAATTCACAAACCGTAAGAAGGCCTAGCTACTGTATGTTTGGAGCATCCAGTGGATAACAAAATGTTCCCAAGAGTTTATAATTTTAAAAATTGAATTTTTTATTTCTATTTCAGAACCAAGTAATATTTCTTAACAAACAACCTGTTGTCCTGTAGTTTATCTTCTTGGAAATCAAATTTTGAGGCTGGATTGAAATTGGACTGCATTGAAACTGGGGTTCCCTGACATGACTGGAGTTTAACTGTCCAGGTTAACAAGGAACTGGTAAAGGATTGGAATTTAGCATTGCAGTCAGTTTTAGAATATCCATGCATACATTAGTAGCTAAATAAAAGCAATACAATTGACCAATTTCTGCATTCCCCATTGTGTCAAGTCGATTGAATGTAACTTTAGGAGGAATGATTAGAAAACTATCTATCTAGATTTCTTCCAGAAGAGGTAAATATTATTATTCTCCAATCAGCTATACAGCAGATGGCTAAAAAGCTAGGGCCATCTTCTTGGGTCTTGCATTATTTGATTTTGAAATCCAGAAGTTACACATCAGTTGTGATAGTTTACCTTCAACTTAAAAGTACTACTTCAAATTAGATTGTACTGGTCAATCTCAGATGGGATGGTATTATTGCCCTGAAGATCCCCTGATAAAAACAAGAAAACAAGTCAAGCATTGTTGGTAAACAACTGGCCCTTGTTGGTAAACTGAATCTGCTGAACTGATGTTTATGTCTAGTGTTAGGACACACATCAGCTGATACAGCATTCCCAACTGTTGGTAAGAGTATGATTTCACCTTCAAACTGGTTCAACTTATTCTCATTGGGCTAATTGGTTCTTGAGAAATTATAGGAACTCTAGAACTAAAATGAACACATTTATATTTATAATGTGTTTAAAAAATGTTTACTTCTCGAAATGCAAGGTCTGTATCATACGAATTATAAATGAGGTACTCGTAGTACGGGTGCCTCAAACTACAATATTTTAGTTTATATATTACTCATTAAATATTCCCGCAAACAGTCAAAGTATGTATTTAAACCTAATTTACCATATACATATATAATTTCAATAAACATTGAATCACAAAAAGTACTTACTCCACCGGGACTTGAACTCGGATCTCTCACTTGCCGGGTAAATGTGGTACCATATTACACCACACAGCCCTTACTTTTTATGATTTAATTATTTTGTATTTGGCCATATCTGTCACATATGCGATTTAATTTTATTGCTATGATTTAAAATTGAGTAGTCTGGCTCATTTACTGGCGACTCTGATTTAGTAACGTCCTTTTGCCTTTAAGTTAAATACTTAACTTGTGTCGGCTTTCAGTTATGAACACAAGGAAAATTTGTACATGGGTCAATTTTTGTTTGAACATTTATTAGGTTACCAGTGTACTTTTTATAAGTAGACAATAATGTACTTTTTGTGAAAAATACTAATTTTTACAAATATTTTGATAGCCGTAAGTATTATAGGCGTAACAAACCGGCACTGCATGCTTTTTATTTGGATTTACAACTCAAAAATTGGACGAGGAAAAATATTGATAAAATGACAAAACGATGATATTGAACAAGTAAGTTTCTCAATTGAGTTTACTTGTATTTTTTTTTAACAGAGTATGACGTAGGTACGTTATTATTAGTACAATACTCCAAACTTGTGTTTTAATGTGTAATTCAGTAATCCCCCATATAGAACAAATCGAGATAGATATAAACAACTGAGCATTGTTGGTCAGCTGAGCGTATGTTGGCAGAATCGAGATTAGATATATAAAAAGCTGAGCGTTGTTGGACAGCTGAGTGTACAGGTATGTTGGGAGAATGGAGATAGATATTATAAACAGCTGAGCATTGTTGGACAGCTGAGTGTATGTTGGAATAATAGAGATAGATACATAAACAGCTGAGCATTGTTGGTTAGCTGAGCGTATGTTGACAGAATCGAGATTAGATATATAAAAAGCTGAGCATTGTTGGACAGCTGAGCGTATGTTGGCAGAATCGAGATTAGATATATAAAAAGCTGAGCGTTGTTGGACAGCTGAGTGTACAGGTATGTTGGGAGAATGGAGATAGATATTATAAACAGCTGAGCATTGTTGGACAGCTGAGTGTATGTTGGAATAATAGAGATAGATACATAAACAGCTGAGCATTGTTGGTTAGCTGAGCGTATGTTGACAGAATCGAGATTAGATATATAAAAAGCTGAGCATTGTTGGACAGCTGAGCGTATGTTGGGAGAATGGAGATTAGATATATAAAAAGCTGAGCGTTGTTGGACAGCTGAGTGTACAGATATGTTGGGTGAATGGAGATAGATATTATAAACAGCTGAGCATTGTTGGACAGCTGAGCGTATGTTGGGAGAATGGAGATAGATATTATAAACAGCTGAGCATTGTTGGACAGCTGAGCGTATGTTGGAAGAATCGAGATTAGATATTATAAACAGCTGAACATTGTTGGACAGCTGAGCGTATGTTGGAAGAATCGAGATTAGATATTATAAACAGCTGAGCATTGTTGGTCAGCTGAGCGTATGTTGGAAGAATCAAGATTAGATATATATAACAGCTGAACATTGGTTGGACAGACCTGAGGTATGTTGCGGGAGAATAGACAATAGACAATAGACTTTATTTACTATAATCTTGGAGATTAGCATTTGCGTCAAGTTACAAATCATTAAAAAATGTTACAAGATTTTTCTGAAAGTTAATCAGTTTTGAGGATTCGACGGTTTTATTCAGATATTTTCTAGTGAGTAGAAAGGATTCTTAGTTAGCAGTTTGTTAATTGTTTCTTTAGCTTCTGGGGTGGCCACATTCTTCAGGTTCTCTGGTAGAGATTAAAAAGCTTTTGCACCAATGTATGATGGTTTCTTGCTGTATAGAGTGCAGTGGTGAGGAGGTAGGGCAAAGTTTGACGGCATGCCTGGTGTAGTGATGGTGGATATCTCGGTGTCTTTGTTGTTCTGTTGAGACTGTGTGCAGGATGTACCTCTTGTATGTTATAGTGACACCACTGTGAGAATGTTTTGCTCGACTAAATGCCGTCGGCAGCTTCCTTTTGCTCGTGCCCTGCAGTCCGCATCTTAATTGCTTTCTTTTGTTGTAATTGAGACTCTATCAGGTTTGTTGCAGTCGTTCCTCCCCAGGTTGATATGCGACCTTAAATGGGTTTAGGAAGGCATAGTAGGTGGTCTGTGCTTGCCTCGGCGTGTTATTTGACGGTGTCTACGGATCAGAAAAGCTCATGAGCTGATCTTCCTTCATAGTAGATCTATGTGTGTCTCTTCCATGAGCCGGGTCGGATGTCGTTTGTGTGCCCAGGTACTTTGTGTTGGTTTTATACTCATGTAATCTGCCTACTGATTCGTTGTCTGTAAGTGTTAATCTAGTGTTAAAAATTATTTGTACAGTTTTTAATCAACATTAAGGACTAGCGTTGTTTGGTGGACGCAGTACTATTTTGGTCCGGTTAAGAGCTCTTTCGGTCTTTGTGCGTAGTGTCTCACTGTCGTTTTCTGCGAAGTGTGATAACTGTGTCATATGCGTACATTACAAGTGTGACAGGGCCCTTGTAGGTACGTTGGTAGGTCATTTGTCAATAGGATGAATAGTATTGGCCCCAGGACCAGATCCTGAATGGTACTCCTCGTTTTACTTCCAGCAGAGCTAGATTTGGGACCCTTTCTGATGAGTTATTAACAGTATTGTCGCAAGCCTCTACGAGTTGTTTTCTATCACTCAGATAACTAAGAAACCATTTTGCTGATTGTCCATTTATTCCCAGTGCTTTTTAAATTGTCTTTCAGGCAGGTATGGGATTATTGCAGTCGAACGCCTTGCTGAAATCTAGGAAAAAGACTGCGTGACCATATGGCTTCCTCTAACATGGTCTATAATGTGACTCGACAAGTTGTATTATGGCCGTGGCTGTTTGATTTGCCCTTTAGGAAGCCATGTGCTGGTTTGTGAGTAGTTTATTTTGGTTCAGATAGTTGTAGAAGAGGTTGTTCCAGTACAATTTTTCTATGCCTCTTTAGAAAAGTTGGTATGAGAGAGTTAGGGCGGTAGCTATTAGTTTCTGTATCTTGGTCCTTTTTTGTACTTGGGTATATCTTGGTTGGATTTTAATTTGTCTGGAAAAAAATGCCTTGCTGTAGGGATTTATTTATAATGTTGGTTAGCGGCATGGTTAGTTCGTTTTTGCAGTCTATTCGGTCCAGCTTGGCAGAGATTTTTTTTTTTTTTTTTTTTTTAATATCATTCAATGCGGCGGATGGTTTTTGGCTTAAGGGTATCTATAGTTTTCTGACCTGTGTTTTCTGTTATTTGTTGAATTTGAAAACTATTGTTCGTTTTATTGGGGTTTTGTAGTTGGTAGTACTATTTGGGTTGATGTTGTTGTTTTCGAGCTGTCTTCTCTGCTATGGTTGTGAGTAGTTGTATAAAACAGGTTTGGCCACGTCCAATGTGTCCTTATGATATTTCGTTGAACTTGTAGTTCAATGTGATTTTTTGTTTTTCGTGCTGGAGGCTTTCTGTGCCTGCATTTTTACTTGCACACAAGGGCTTTTGATTTGTTGTGGGACCTTGCCTATGTGTGTTAGAATTTTTGTAGCTTCCATAATGTCTTTAGCTTGAGGTCATATTCTTTTTCTTTGCGCTTGGATCTTTTATCTTCCTCTTTCCCTGTGCAGAGTTCATGTTCCAGTGCTTTTATATACTCTCCTTTCCAATTCTGTTAATTCACCATCCCTGTATGGTCTTGTTGAGCCGGCGTTTCTATATGATTTGGTTGTGTGGACAGGCTGTGTTGAGGTGGGTTTGGATTGCATTTTGAAAAAGGTTGTGTAGGTTGAATTGATGTCCTTTGGCCAGGAGAACTTTTTCCCAGTCTTGACTGGCTAACAATGATTTGAAGAGTTCAGTGGGTAGTTGGATTGAATATTCTCTTTGTTTCTTTTTGGTCTTTTTAATGAGCTTTTATTTTATGTTAATTTCTGCCTGCTGTGCGGTATGGTCCAGAGAGCCCAGTTGTGACTGATTGGTATGTTTGCCTGTTTTTTTCCATGTTCTTACATATTCCAATCTATTGATGTTGATGTTAGGTGCGTTACTCGGGTTGGTGGGAAGTTGTTGCCCTTGGTTATATTGAAGTATGAGAGGGAACTCTAGCAGTTTGTTATTCTCGTTGTTGGTTGGAGGTTATCAACTTTATTCACCCATATAGTAGTATGTGGTTTATTTGTTTGGTGGAGGTTGGTTCGAATAATATCTGCAAGGCTTGTCAATTGCAATGTCCAGATTTGGCATGAGGTGGTCTGTAAACACCCAGAAAAAGCAGACAAGTCTTCCGTTTTAATTTTTATTTCAGTTAGAACTGCTTCACAGACAAGTTCAGAGGTGTCATAACTTTGTGCGTAGGAGTCTTTACAGATTTTTGGAGGTGTAGTTTACATAAGCCGCCACTCTCCTTTTTTGTTAGTTTTCTGAAAAAACCGCAATATCGGAGTAGCCAGGTATGCAGGTGTTGTTTTCCAGGTTTTTCTTTGGAAAGTAACATGTTCAGTTATTATTATTTTGTCTGGGTTTTGTTGTTCAAAAGGAAGTGGGGAAAGCATTTCTATTTTATTTTGCAGGCCATTTATATTTTGATGGGCAATTTTCAGCGGAGATAGTACCTGTTTGGTGTTAGTTTTAATGTTTCTAGAGTTTTAGGATGGTCAAGTTGCTGGAAAAATTTCTTCTAATGAGTTGGTAATAAAAAATGTTGATTTCTTGAGTGCTGGGTAATTGACTAGTTTTTTCTTGAACTGGCTGTGTGGGAGTTGAGGCTTTGTGTTGTGTGTGCGTATTGTCATGAGGCCATTTTATTTTCTGGGTGATTTAGGGCTAGTGGGCGTTTAGCTTCATTTTGGGGTTTAATACGTTTGTTGTTGTTTCTGTTGTGTATGTCTTCGAGTGTATGTCTTTTGGTTTTAGTGTTGTTGTGCTGTGTTGGGTATGGTTGCCGTGTTGTGGTGTATTTTCTCAGTGTGTAGGTTTCTGTTGTTAATGTTGGCATGGGGGGGGGGGCGGAGGTGTTGAGTGGGGGTGGGCTGGGGGTTGGGGGGGGGGGGGGAGGGGGGGGGGTGGGTGGGGGGGGGGGGGGAGAGAGGGGGAGGTTGGGTTGGGGCGGGGTGGGGAGGGTGGGGGGTGGGGAGGGAGAGGGCGGGGGGGTGTTGGTAGGAGGGGGGGATGTGGGGGGGGGGGGCGTGTGGGAGGCAATGGGGGGAGGGGGAGTGGGTGGGGGGGCGATGGGGGGAGGGGGGGGGGTGGGGGGAGGGGGGGGTCGGGTGGGGGGGGGGGTGTGGGGGGGGGGGGTGGGGTGGGGGCGGGGGGTGGGGGGGGGTGCTTTTTTGGGGGGTGGGCGGGGGGGGTGAGGGGGGCATATTTACTGGGGGGGTGGGGGAGGGGGGGTTTTTTTGGAGGTGGGGGGAGTGTGGGTGGTTGGGGGCTGGGGGGGTGGGGGGTGGGGGGGGTGGGGGGTGGGGGGGGGGGGGGGGGGGGGTTGGGTGGTTGGGGGAGTGTGTGGTGGGGGACGTGGGGGGGGGGGGTTGGGTTGTGGGGTGGGTGTGTTTGGGGGGTTGGTGGGGTTGGGGATGGGTTGTATCGGTGGTTTGTTTTGTGTGGTGGTGGTGGGTTCGTGTGGGTGTATTTTGTTTTTTTTTTTATTTTGTTGGTTATATTTTTTAGTTGATATTATGTGGTTTTTAGATTTTTTTTTTTATATATTTTGTTTTTTCTTGAGGGGGGTGGGGGGGTGGGTGGAGGGGTGGGGGTTTGGGTGGTGTGTGGGTTGGGTGCCGGGAGGGGGTGGGGGGGGGGGGGGGGGGGGGGGGGGTGGGGTTGATGGCAGTGGTTGGCGGGTTCCCCCTCCCCCCACACCCGAGTTTGGGGTGGGGGATGTGGGGGGGGGGGGGGTGGGGTAAGTATTGGGTGGGGGGAGGGGGTGGGGGGGGCGTGGGGTGGTGGGGGTAGGAGAGGGGGGTAGGGGGGTGGTGTCGTAGGGGGGGGGGGGTGTGGGGGAGTGAGGGGGGAGGGGAGGGGAGGAGGGGGGGTGAGGGGGGGGGGGTGCGGGAGGGGGGGGGGGGGGGGAGAGGGGAGTGGGGAGGGCGGGTAGGTGTAGGTAGTGGAGGGGGGTGGGTTCTTGGGGGGGCGGGGAGGGGGAGGGTAGGGGGGGGGGGGGGAGGGGGGTGTGGGGGGGGGGGTGGGGGGGGGGGGAGTGGAGGGGGTGGGGTGGGGTGGGGGGGTTGGGGGGTAGGGGGGGGGGGGGGGGGGTGGTGGGGGGGGTAGGGGGGGGTGTGGGCTTGAGTGGGGGGGGGGGGTTGGGGGATGGGGGGGTTGGGAGGGGGGGGAGTGGGGGTGGGGGGGGAGGGGGGGTGGAGGGAGGGGGGATGAGGGTGGAGGGGGGGCGGGGGAGGTGTGGGGGTGGGGTCCGGGGGGGGGGGAGGGGGGGGGGGGTGGTGGGGCCTTGGGTGGGGGGGGAGGTGGGGGGGGGGTGGGGGGGGGGGGGGGGGTAGGCGGGGGGGGGGGGGGGGGGGTTGGTGGGGGTGCGGGGGGTTTAGACGTGGGGGGGAGGGGGGCAGGGGGGATGGGGGGGGAGCGGGGGGGGTGGGGGAGAGGGGGGCTGCGGGTAGGTGTGCGGAGGGGTAGGGAAGAGGGGGGGGGGATGGGGGGGGGTGAGGGGAGGGGGGGGGGGGCGGGGGTGGGTAGGGGGGGGGGGGGGGGGGGAGGAAGGGGGGGTGAATGGGGGGGGGGGAGGTGTGGGTGTGTGAGGCATCGGGGCGGTGCAGTAGGGTGTGGGGGTGGGGGCGGGGGGGAAGGGGGGGGGGGGGAGGGGGGAGGGAGGGGGGGGGGGGGGAGGGGGGGAGAGGTTGTAGGGGGGGGAGGGGGGGTGAGGGGGGGGGGGGGGGGGGGGTGAGGGTGATGGGGGTGTGGGAGGTGGGGGTGGGGAGGGTACGGGGGGGGGCGGTTGGGGGGGGTGGGGAGGGGAATCGGGTGTGGGGGGGGCAGGGGGGTGGAGTGGTGGGGGTGGGGGAGGGGGGGAATGGGAGGGGCTGGGGCGGGGGGGGGGGGGGGCGGGGGGTTGGGGGGGGGGGGTGGGGTGTGGGGGTGAGGACGGATGGCGGGAGGGGGGGCGGAGGGGTGGGGGAGGGATGTGGGAGGCCGGGGGGGGGTTAGTGGGGAGGTGGTTCTGTGGGGCGTGGGATGGAGGGGGGACGGTGTGGGGGGAAGTGAGCGGGGTGGAGGGGCCGGGGTGGGGCGGTTTAAGGGGGGGCGACTGGGGTTACAGTTGTTTTATTATTTTTTTTTATTTTCTTTGTTTTTTGTCTTGGTTGTTTTTGTTTTATTTTTTGTATTATTACCACTGTCTGGTTTAACCTTATAATTGGCTACTTGCAGTGACACACTAATTATATTTTTTTTCTATTATTCTGTTTTATGTTTGGTTTGGTGCTTTATTGGAGTGTTTTTATTTTATTTTGTTTTTTTCCTTGGAACATGGCACTCTGCTTGTTGAGCATGTCGGTGCAGCTATGCTAAAAGTTTTCCGTTAAGTTTGTGGATCCGTCTTGGTTTTGGTGTTGTATGGTTTCCAATCGCGTTTCCATTTTTTTCTTGGCGTACTTTCAGTTCTTGTTTGCTGTGTGAGAAGGTAAGAGTTTGTGTTCCATAGCATATGGCTCACTTGTGCACGGTTGAGTTTCAGAGTTTTTTTTAGTATTGTTTCATTCTTCTTCGAGGGGGTTGCTTGGGGTATTTTATCCACAATACCGTGACCATGGAACAAAAAGGACTTTTTTTTCATTGGTTTGGGCATTTATAGCCAAGTATTATTATCACAGGTGCATATAAACTGGGGAGAAAGTTATATTGTTATTATATTTTTTTCTAAAAGAGCAAAGGCAGTGCGCAAGGCACTGCGCAGCGGGGCAAGGCATCGTTGACAGAATTAACGTACTTTGTCAGAATCCATTTCCAGCTAAAATTGCAGACCGATACTGTCCAAAAAACAGAGTTTTCAAAAAATCGTAATCCTTTTGATTTTTCGTTGCCGACGAATTTTTTCTTCACATTGTTTTCAGGAAAAATTGTAGTTTTCAGCGGGAAAAAAAAATGAACATACCTTTCCATGGTCACGTTTATTGTAAATTAGATACCGTTTGCTTGCAGTTTAATAGCCTTGGATTTAGTTATCGTTGACAGTAGGTTTTTAATCTTTTTTTCAAGTGACCTAATTATACTCTTCTTTTTCTTTGTCTTTGTTCTTCAAAAGCCCTAGTTAGTTGTTCTTGCCATTTCTTTTTTTTTTCCTATTTGCTTCTCCATCTCGTGGAAACATGTTTTGTAGTGGTTTCATTTCTTTGTAGAATATGCTCCTTTTCGTTCTCTAGATTTGCTATTTGTTTCGTCATAGGCTGGTTGAATTTTCTTTTCCAAGTCAAAAAATCCTTGCTCTAAGCTTCGGTGTTCTCCATGTTTCTTCTTGAAAGATCCTGCTTAAGAGTGTAGTTTTTTTTTTAAGAATGGAGATAGATATTATAAACAGCTGAGCATTGTTGGACAGCTGAGCTTATGTTGGAAGAATGGAGATAGATATTATAAACAGCTGAGCATTGTTGGACAGCTGAGCGTATGTTGGAAGAATGAAGATAGATACATAAACAGCTGAACATTGTTGGACAGCTGAGCGCATGTTGGGAGAATGGAGATAGATATTATAAACAGCTGAGCATTGTTGGACAGCTGAGCGTATGTTGGGAGAATGGAGATAGATATTATAAACAGCTGAGCATTGTTGGACAGCTGAGCGTATGTTGGGAGAATGGAGATAGATATTATAAACAGCTGAGCATTGTTGGTCAGCTGAGTGTATGTTGGGAGAATGGAGATTAGATATATAAAAAGCTGAGCATTATTGGACAGTTGAGTGTATGTTGGGAGAATGGAGATTAGATATATAAAAAGCTGAGCATTGTTGGACAGTTGAGCGTATGTTGGCAGAATCGAGATTAGATATATAAAAAGCTGAGCATTGTTGGACAGTTGAGTGTATGTTGGGAGAATGGAGATTAGATATATAAAAAGCTGAGCATTGTTGGACAGTTGAGTGTATGTTGGGAGAATGGAGATTAGATATATAAAAAGCTGAGCATTGTTGGACAGTTGAGCGTATGTTGGCAGAATCGAGATTAGATATATAAAAAGCTGAGCATTGTTGGACAGTTGAGTGTATGTTGGGAGAATGGAGATTAGATACATAAACAGCTGAGCATTGTTGGTCAGCTGAGTGTAGTTTGCGCTTTGTTCAGTTGCAATCTTTTATAGTGTTGTGATGTATTTCGAAGTTTTATTGAATAAATGTAGTTACCAATAGATATTCTGGTTTATTGAAGTCTTAGTTTAGAACGACGATAAGTAGTGCATACACTTTTAGTAAAAAAACATTTCTAAATGTCAGGAACATGTTTGACTGTATTACTGGATGGTCCACGGAGAGCAATTTGAACACTTAATTTGAGATATGGAAGTGATAATCTATTAATTAATTTTATATTTACTAAAAATATTCAGTATACAGTACTCATAACTAATTTGAATACAAATTTAACTTTTTTATAGTTTTATTTTCATTTTAATAAATTTAAAAATAATAAATGTAAAAGATATAACAAAATAAATGGGTTGGAAAAGTATCTTCTTCAAGAAAGTTCCCTCTGTGGTTAAGAAATTCTTCTTCTTGACTTGTAGACTTTCACATCATATTCTGAAAGATTGCAGCAAGGTACGCAATTAATGCAAACTACTTTTCAACATTATACTTTGGGGATGCCATTTCATGTAGAGTATACTCAAATATTACAACAATATTTTATTATATATAGTGCAGTAAAGAATGTAAAACAGTTGCAGATTAAAGAGAAATATGTTTCACCAATGGATTTAAACCAATTCCTAATAAATACAAGACCTTAAATAGGCATTTTAAGTTTCTACAGTTCAGTTGCTGGAAGGAGAAACAGGACAATGGAGAGAGAGAATAGCTAATATGAGAACTGGTAGAATTTAAGAAGGTGGGCGACTGGCTGTGGGCAGGATAACAGGATACTCCTGCCTCCTGCTTACATCACTTAGCTGCTGGTGATACCATCAGGATGTTGTAACAAATGTTAATAAATTGCTTAAAATGAGCAAATTAACATAATTATGTGTTTTAATATTCAATCTCAGAACAGGTAAAGCGTTGAACCAACAAGATGTAGGATGAAAATTAACGTTCATTTTTGATTGAGTTTGAAACAACATCATATTATTATGATGTAAAAAAATAAAACAAGGGTTATCCGTACTCTCAGGAGATTATGTGTTAATTATCTATGGTTAATTTGGAAATATTTCATATGCTCATGCAAGTACTGATTTTTACAAATATTAAATTATTTTATTTTGTAATTTCGTACATAATGAATGTAATTTTTATCCTTTTCCTAACATGTTGTTGTATAGGGAGAATTTATTCAAATTTAAAAAAATTAAAATTTTCAGTAATTATCTTTGTGATAGTTGAATTTGAATATCCATTTTAGGATCCAACCTTAATAGAAAATGTTTTATGTGGATGTTTAAGAATGTGTTTATTAGATTTTGTGCTTAAATTTTAAGGTTGTTAACAATATATATCCTTTTTGTTAGTTTGTATATAAAGCAGCCATTAACAAAATGAGAAATATTCAGGTTCAGCCAGGGGCTCAAAATAAGGGGGGAGCTCAGAGACCTTAAACCCCCCTCCTGTAAAGACAAAATTAAAATTTTATTTATTAGCAAGGACAGTGTTTGCTTTGCTTATTATGATGATTAATAATAAACATAATAAACAGACATTTTCTTTGTCATAAATCAACGTGACAACTAAAGCTTTACTTTAATGTACTGTCCGTATAAAAGTCCAGAATGTTTTACAGATACATGTACACACAGCTCTAAAACATAAGTTTATGAGGTCTTAAACATCAACATTTTTTTGGGAACAAGGACACTCAGACTCTCCTCTGTTTTAGGGGGAGGGTGTGTTCATATCCGTCTATAGTAATTTTCTATGTACAGTAGTGTTTTCAACATACCAAGTTTTTAAAATTCCCGTAAAAACGTTAGAAAAATGTGGGAATCTTCCCTCATGGGCTGGTTGAAAAATATCACTTTGTCATCTGATCGGGGGGAAGATTTAAGAGCTCACTATAGTGAAATATCTAAAGTTTACATTAAAAGAACAGTGTAAACATAAAACACTTTTGTTCTTACACCCTTTTGTTGTCATAGAATTATGGGGTGTCTCATTTCAATTATGTCATTAACACGGAAAACGCTTTTAAGATTTTTATTGTTTTTTTATTAGAGTATTCTTTAAGGTACACAAAATGTTTAATATTTTACTCAAATAAACAATGAAAATAAAAACTGAAAAGTGATTGGATACATAGAAATCAAGTTTTTAAAATTAGGCATATCCTATAACTCTGGGATTATAAAGGCAATAAGGGAATTCTGGGAAATAAGGTCATCGAAGTGTTTGAGGTTTATTATGTGGCTAAATTCAAGATGGATGCCAGTACAGCTGACTCTTAAGGTATGATAAATGCAGTGGCAAGAATAGCGTGTCTGAGTAGCTTTGTACTTTGCTAATATAGGTCTTTATTACACAGTCTCTATTTCTGGTTATTAATGTTTAGACACCGTGCCACCTGGCAGCCAAACAATTAAATTAAATGGTAGTTATGATCTAACAAAAATGTTGTGTGGTAAATATGAATAAAATATATAATTGTTACATTTGTGATCGCTAATTATATTTAAAATATGTTTACTTTTGTTTCTGAATCTGAAATAAGGAGGTATTGTTATTGGCTTGATATTTAAAAATACTTTGTATATTGTTCTATTTATTCATGAACATTCAGTATTGTTAAGTCCACTTCTTTGGTTGAAAATGTTTTTGTTTACTATTGTCAACTTTAAAATATGTTTACTTTTGTTTCTGAGTCTGAAATAAGGAGGTATTATTATTGTCTTGATATTTTAAAAATACTTTGTATTTTGTACTATTTATTCATGAACATTCAGTGTTGTTAAGTCCACTTCTTTGGTTGAAAATGTTTTTGTTTACTATTGTCAACTTTAAAATGTGTTTACTTTTGTTTCTGAGTCTGAAATAAGGAGGTATTATTATTGGCTTGATATTTTAAAAATACTTTGTATTTTGTATTATTTTATTTATTCATGAACATTCAGTATTGTTAAGTCCACTTCTTTGGTTGAAAATGTTTTTATTTACTATTGTCAACTTGTGTAGAAGGTGTAAAAATAAATATTTGTAATTTCCTAACTTTAGACTTATGAGGAAAGAACTTTTAATAGTTTTGCTTCACTGTCACAGAAGATACTAATTTGGTGCATTCAGTAAAATGATTGTTGAAAACCTGATTTGAAAGTTCAGAATCAATCAAACCTATCTCATTATTATGTCATACAATATATTTTCTATTGATGATTTGTGATAGTATATTTATGTTATAGAGTTCTGATAGTGCGATATGGCCTGAACCATATTTTCAGATCAGGTTTCCACATGATGGAGTTTTCATATTTATGTAGATTATGACCTGCTTCATATCGTCGTCATTCATTATGTTTGTTTGTTAAAGAAAATCTTGAAACACTTAGTCTTATAAACTCTAGTCATGATTATTCTACCAGATATCGAGATCTTATTGACTTAGAATATGCTAGGGTAACTAAGACCCAGCACACATACTTTTATGTTGGTGTAAAATTATTTAATAAGCTACCTTTAACGGCCAAAGATGTTTCTTGCACAAAATTTAAAAATGCTTTGCTCAAATGGTTAAAACAAAAAGCTTTTTATACAGTAGACGAAATGCTTTCTTGTAATGTAGACAATTTATTCTTTTAGTTTTTATGCTTTGTGACTTGTACTATTTACCATAAGTATGTAGTATGTATTATTTTATTCTTTAATGTTGGTGTTATACTGTGTATATGTATAAACCATCTGATGACATTGTCAATGCAGTTATTGTGGGCAGACAATAAAGATTCTTGATTCTAAAAAATTTTTAAGAATTATTTCAAAACATTTATTAATATTTTATTAAAGGAACTGAAATTTGTTCGGTACAAAAGTGACAAATTAAAACAGCTGGCAATAACACGTGAAAAAGTTTCACAATAGAAATATAAACTACACATGCTTTCATCATGATTTGCATGAATGGGACTTTTAAAAATGGCAAAGTGCTTTAAGATGCGGGAGCTGTGCTGGACGGTTTATTTAGCCCGTGGCGGTGTCAGTTGAATTATTTATGATTGACGGGTCGGTTGGCAGAATCTGTTTTGCATTTAAATGCTCACCAGCTGATTATTTCAATCTATATGTTTGTCCAACTGACAGGAAGTAATAAATACAGCATTTCATTGACCTCGGTATATTTGAACCCCCAGCTCCAGCTGTTTCCACATTGTAATCAGCTCTTTGTAGGTACAGTATTTGATAATGTGAGGAGTTGTCCAAAGCTAAAATCCATTGCTGCTGTGGTACTGCTGTATGTAAACTGTCCAGTAACAAATAACTAGGACAGTACTACCGCACAATAATATTATATTTTTGGTAATACAAAACTGACAATAAAAACAAATTATTCTCATGCATGAAAATGAGAATAATTTCAAAAAGGATTTCGAAGTCTTAAGCAAAAAATTGAGCACAGTATTGCTGTTCTCCATATTATATTTGAAGCCATGGAAATGATTATTTATACTCTATTATATTGCGATAAAGTTATTATTTATTTATATATTAGTTTTGTAAAATAAGTTTTGATTATGATTTTGGAGCTTCTCACACAATCGTCATATTAATGCTAGGTCTATTTTCTTGGATAGTCAATCGTACTATTTAGTTTTCATTATAGTAGCTCGAAATAATTTTTTACAAGTTCTTAAACAGAATCTCTAAATTGTATGTACATACACCATTCTCTTTAACCTTCTTCATCTTTATGGATTAATATTTAAAGTAATTTAAATTAACTAAGCTTATTAATAACTATTTAAAGGCTCTCAATTTCATTTCTTCCTTTAATATCCAATTGAAGTATGGAAAACTAGTTTATTATTTATGGTTTTAAAAAGTTTCATATTCTTGTAAAGTATTATTTGGAAATGAAGAAAACAATAATAAAATTGTCAGAGCATAAATCATTCAAGTTTAGTTATAAAATAACAGTATGATTTTAATTGGGAGTGCATATGGCGGTCTAAGACAATGGATTTGAGTGACAGTTAGTGCAGGTTCAGATCCTATCTATGACTATCACTTTTTATCACTACCATCACCCTTATATTATATCGACTCTCCTTCTTATTCTGTTTGGTGAGATCCTTGCACAGGCCAGTGGTCCATAATGACGGGTAGAAGAAGGCTTAAAATGGGATCGGCCTCTCCTTAAAAAAAATTGTTCCTCATGGTTTAACGAATTTTCAGATTACACAAGTTTATGCTAAATACTGATATTATAACCAAATCAATGAACAATCAAATCTCTGTACATAAATCAGGCTTCCCTCTACTAATACAACTTATTGAAATCAACTTTGTTTGTCAGTAATAATAACATTTTTTTACCCAGATTAATGCACTAGCGTCGTTACTTAATAACAGCATTGTATTCAGAGTAGATATGTTTTAGCGAGTAGGAACTCCTCAATCAAACCACCTAAGAATAATAGTCCAGACCTTAAACAGGCATGTACTTTTGATACTTTTTAGTATCAAATCAAAATTCACAAATTATTATTTTTAGACAGAAAGTGCTGAGAGAGGGTTCCTCAGTAAGAGTTCGATAGGGCTTTTTAGCCGTAACTTCTAGTAAATTAAAACATCCTTTACTTTACTTTTTTTAATTTTAAAAGTTTAAATGAGCATATAAATATTCATTTGGAAGTGATGAGTTTGCATAGGTTAATTCCACCAAACCCCTAGACCGGGACGAAATATTTGTTCAGAGCCACAGTGGTCAGTGGAGAAAATGTAATATTTATAAAATGAAAATACCAACTTTTACAAGAAACAAAACCAGTATTGATTTTGGTTTTTGCAGTTATGGTTTTTTATTAAGTTGTATATAGTTATGTTATTAAAGTGTCAACATTACTGTAACGTGTCTATAGTAAGGTTATCTACTATAAACCAATTACAACTATTTTTGGTTTAGTATAAGAGCGATCAATTGTGTTCTGAACTAATAATCCTTTATTTTAAGAATGCACAAGTTCCAATGGAATTCAATAATCAAACTCAGTATAAATTAATATTAATTTTAATGAAATTTTAAAATCAATAATACAGCAACGCCAAGCTATCTTTTTTACTTTTTAATTTATTCTCAATTATTTCATTTTTTTAACTCATCAAAGGTTCACAAGTCCAGTCTTAAAATTAACAATCAATCAATCATTCAGTAATTGTGTCCTTCAAGTTCTCAGTGCTAATGTATTCAACACAAACTCAAAATAAAAATCTTCATTAAACTTCAAAATAAAATAATCTTCTTCAAATATAAAATGAAACAAATAATAAAATAAGACTTCTTCTCAAAATAAAAATCAAACAAATTAAGGTAATATTAATATTTAATTTATGAACAAACACAATGTCCAACCAGTTAAACTCAAAATTGTATCAATTTCAAACTACTTATTTTCTGTAAATTTCCAATTTGCAAATTATTGAATTATCTAGAATTATCCGCTTGGCTTTGAATGTTAAATTTAGGAACTTGTTAAAATATATATAGAATCTCAGAAGATTAAATAAATTTTCTTTTTCAGTAGATTATTCCTGATTAAACCAAATTGAACAGGAAAATATCATCAAGTAATTTTCTATTTCAATATTAAATTCTAACTTTCACAGTACCTCACACATCTGCTGAAGACTTCACCAAGTAACCAAAATGACTATTTAAGATTAGTTAATTTAAACTTGAGACTTTAAATTTTGAAAAGAAATTTTAATCTTACAACTCAACCTTCTTGCCGAAAAATCAATACAGCAAGAGTAGGCTAACACTTTATACAACTTCTCTCTCTGAGCACACAGCAAAGAATCTCCTGAAAACGTGGTTGAAGCCACCGGAGGATCTAGAAGTCCCTCCCACCATCTAATCAACCTAACATTGGCCAATCACATTTGAGCAAACACAATGTCTGAATTGGATGGTACCTATCCAACCCAGACCTGTAACCTATGCTCAATACCTAGATACAAAAGGAAGCTTCTAGCATTCCTCGAACCCGAATTGACAAGAAATTCAGCACTGCTGGAAGGCTCACAATCTTACAATTCACTTATTATATTAATTTACAATTCTCTTAATAAAAATATAAAGATTCCTATAAATAATTAAATAATATAGGAAGCATCCTATAATTACTAAAAGATGAAATTTAAATTAAATAATTTATGGAAATCCAATCCACCCAAAATGGACTTTACTAATAATTACAGAAATTTCATTAAAAATCAACATTGTTCACTCACTTTGATCTAATATCCATACAAAATCTCAGGAAACAATGTAAGATTTAAAATATAATTTTAGTTGCTGCAAATTTGGACTGTAACTGCTATTTAAAACAAAGTTGTGTGAATAGAAATTTGGAGAGTCTACTTTTTAGATTTTATTGGCTGAGCTTTATCAAAGCTATTTCAGGGTCTAGAAAAATTTCATTTCTTTCTTTCTGTCCCCTTTGTATCTCTAAAACTAACTGGCCTATTGACTTGAAAGTATGCATGAAGGTACATCTCTATACAGCCAACTCTGAGTTAGATGATGGTACATGTCTCCCTATGGGATTTAGCTGAGTGTTAGTAAATATTTTTAAATTTGTCTTTGGAGTAACCCTAATGGCAATAAAAAAGTAGCAGAATATAAATTTTGTAAACAAACTAAGAAAAATCATATCTAGGATTAAAGTATGACATTAAAACAGTAAAAATAGAGTGGAAAGTGAATGTAAAAAGACAGTGAAAAGATTTGATTCCAGTATACGCTTTTATTATAGTACTCTTCCTACGATCTTTTATTAGTTGAATACTGCTATAAAATTTAATTTAATGTTGTGAATGTATCATGTGGCAAGTTATCCTGACAAACATTTCATTTGTAGATGGTAAATTTTGCATGAAATTTCATACTCACATAGACAAAATACAGTTCTATAATCCTGCATGTCCAACCATGGAGTTTAACTGAGTATCATTAAAGCCAGTTGACTAAAACAATTTTTCCTCTGCCTGCAGGGAAACGTAGTAATTTTTATTTCTGTATGATTGTTTGTCGGTTTATCTTTAGACAAGACATTTTTAAAATGACAGGAGCTATAGATTTGAGATTTCACAAGTAAGTGAAGGCTGTTACACAACGCTTTGTTCAGTGTACTCTTACCGTGTTTAGTAAATGTTCATATAAAATTAATATATTGTACCTGAACAAAATAATTGTATTATGCATTTCCAAAATATACATACATTTAAAGGGTTGAGGTTGACCGAAAATATTCAAATTACTTACTGTAAAAACTTTCTTAAAGTAATTTTTACATAGTTTTTATTCATTTTACTATTCATCCAATGATAGAAAGACATTTACAGACAATATTATAATGTATATTAAATGATAGCGAATGATTCACAGTTGAAGGAGGTTCTATCGCATGATTATTGACAAGCCAAACTTCAATTTTCAAATTTAGGTATAGTACAAGCACAGTTATGCCTTCAGTCTTTGAAATCATATTTTAGACTCTTAGCAAGGATGGTAGAGGTGAGTTTATGTGTATTCATCTTATGTTCACAACACTTATTATTCTCATCACCATTGTTCCTTTATTTGCTCTTATTACTTTCTCTGGTAAAAATTTGAGAAGATTAGGACTCTACGAAAAATTAGCAATAATTTTTTTAATTTGCTGAACTGTCAAAATCCATAGGAAGTGCCGATTACATGATTTTATCTTCTTTTGGATCCATGTTGCGATCCTGAATTTGGAATTTTAATATGTAATCTTACAATTTGCTGAACTGTCAAAATCCATAGGAAGTGCCGATTACATGATTTTATCTTCTTTTGGATCCACGTTGCGATCCTGAATTTGGAATTTTAATATGTAATCTTACAAATTGTCTCCATAATCAGTAATTTCGGGTTGTGATTATGTAAACTTCCGCTGTGATAACACACTGATGGATAGGCAATTAATGCATGCATTAGTGAAATGGTCACAGTGAAAGTGAGCTGGTAATGGCAGGTCAGTTCAGGTACGACCACGCAGATATTTATGGTAATGCCATAGTCCGCTGTGATATAGCCACACCTCAGTGTAGTTTACACTCCCCATCAGATATTTTACAGCCACGATTAGAGTGTCTCCACTGATAAAACTGGACTTATGTTCCTCGGAAGTGCAGCGGGATCTGCAAGTCGGAGAAGGGTTCGAGCACGCTAACCACTGCCTTGAGATGGATTAACGCAGTTCTGAGTGGAGGTGTTTAAGCTAGGTTAATCTGATGAAGATGTTATGTTGATAGGGTTATGAGTGTTACCAGCTTGAGCATTAAGTGAAGAATAATAGGGGTCTTACAGTTTGTTTTTTTTTTATGCACTTCAAACTTCAGCGATCATGGTTCTCAGGCACCCTGACACCCTGTACATGTGATGTCCCTGTACAAAAATGTTTATGTTGTCTAAACATACAGGTTATTTCTCCTCCGTAGACTAATGGTTATAGTCTCGGCTCTCTAACCGAGAGATCACGGGTTCAAATCGCGGGGAGATCCAATCATGTACTTTGTACTTAAAAAAAAAAACATCCAGTGCACTTCGAAGCTGGCATAGCTGACACTGAGACTTAAATGAGAAAAAAAACGTACAGGTCTATGGAATATAACAATATATTGTTTTATATATATATATATATATATATATATATATATATATATATATATATATATATATATATATATATATATACATTTGTGAAAAATGTTTTTCTCTGTTCTATCTTATTGAGGACCTAACCAGTTAAAACGTTTAAAATCAGGACTTTCCACAACCATACTATTTTTTATCCAGATTATGATTCCATTAGAAAATGAAATAAAGATATCTTTTGTAAACATGTTTTCAACTTTTATGAAAATAGTGGATTATAAGCCTGTCTAATTGGGAGTTGTGATATCAATGCTGTCTAATTATTCATGTTCTCGTATTATATAAAACTAAATATTTTTTTTAATTGGATTTTTTTATGATTATGTCATTTATTTATAATGTTGTGAAATTTGTAAATCTTTTTTAATTTATCAACATCACTCATAAAAATAACTTTTAATAGGAGAGTTCGTACATTGATATGAAATGAATGAACATGTAACGAGTGTGGCAATTAAACATTTTAACTGTTGTAAATTTGTATATTTTTGATGTATTAATGGTAATAAAGAAAAATTTGCGTCTTTATACACAAAGAAATGCCATACACTCTCATAATACACAAAACCAAGAAAGAATTGAGCTGCCTAGATTAAGACTTACAAAATCAATGAATTACCATAAAAACATGGGAATAAGGCTTTTCAATAAGTTACCAGTGTCTTGGAAAAATTTAAACCATCGTAAATTTTCAGAGAGATTACGTGAATGGCTTGTAAATAATCCACTGTACAACCTAGAAGAATATTTTAAATTTAATTTTAACACTTAGTCTAGATTGTGTATAGGCTAGTGAGTACTATTGCTTAATAGAATTAAGTTTTTAAAACACTCTTGTGACAAATTAGTCAACTAATAGTTTCTAGTATTGACGATGTCTATTGCTTGTTATGTGACTTGCCGAAGGATAAATAAATGTCTTTAATGTGAATGCACTGAGTAATGTTGTTTGCAAAGTCAATTGTCTGGTCTTTCAATATGAATAAGTACCAGCTATACTGGCAGCAATCTTGATTGTAATTCTATAAGAACAATGTCAAACCTCATGCATCTTTACCAACTTATTTTTAGTCATATAGTTATGAGAAATGTCTCATTTTAAAAATATAATTAATACGCATTCAAAGCCCTTTTTAGTTTTCTCCATATTTTTTATTAGTTATTCTGAAAGAATCTCAAAATTGTATAGCTTAATATCCAAAAAGTATCTTTAAAATAAGACATCTCCTATTCTACAATTAAACATAAAGGTATAAAGGTTCATGAGGTTTAACCTCATTCTTGTGGGGGAAAATTCGAAGTCTTTGTACCGACTTTGCTGACTCTTGTTACCGATCACGGTAGTGTCTAAAGTGTGCACACACCACACGATGCTTCTGGCCCGGTCGAAAGGAAAATTAAGAACCTACAGTTTAATTTAGGCTCCAAATCTAATTAATTTGTTGATTTTAAGGTTGATTTTTATAATTTCCAAATAAGTCGGTCGAGTTTTGAATAAGGGGTATTTTGGAGATATCGTTGTTACAAATCAGTTGTGGTGAGAATAATATAATGATGAATGGAGAGTTAAGAATTTACAAGACTGTTATCAGTTTTTCTTATGGATTTTATATGTTCTTTATTCTTTTACAGATACTTAGTACAATATTACAGTTCAATCATTATTGTTATTAGTATTTTCTTTTGTGGAACTTTGTTAATTTCAATTTGATTATATCTTAGCTACGACATTTTGTTATGTTACTTATGATGTCACATATTTTTTTTATTAGAAGTGAAGCTTTGCTTTTGTCTAATTATGTTCTGACTATTGTTTTTTGTATGTTGTTTTATTGATTTAGGTAGTGTACATACTGTGTTGGTTAAGATGTTGCACGAGCTCGTCGCACTATTTATTTTGTAAAGGTAGACTCTAAGTTATGTTTTTTATGTATTGCTAAACCATCGCAACTGGTTAAAGATGGTTTAGTATTTTCAAATGAGTAATTTATGATTAAATTGTAAATATTTATCGAAAATAAATCATTATCTCATTATCTCATGTTGGTGTCAGTGACTGACGATAGTTGTGTGTTGCAGATGCACTGTTGGCTGACCTGCAGAACACCATCTCACCTAGTGGGTCGGGGTACGGTTCGCTTAACGGCTCACACCACCCCCGCACCGAGTACGTCAACAGTCGCACCACACACACACCCACCAGCACCAGACCTCTCTCGGTAAGAGTTTGTATATCTTGTACCTCGTAATGCAGTAATACTTTTGACATGTTAAATTTGGCACTGTTAGTGTGAAGTCCGATTTTTTAATCTTTTGTTAGAACTGTTTGTTTTGCAATAACTTTCTTGTCAAGTTTCGCAGAATCAGGGTACAAGAAAATCTGTAAAAGTTACAATTATACTTTTGAATCAATAAATCTAAAACGTCATTTCTGTATACAGTGTTAGTACAATTTCCAGCAGTTGTGCGAAGTTTCAGCAGTAGTTAATTGTAATGGTTTAAGGCAGTACATTATAAGCATGTACAGGGATAGTCATGAACTGAAAATCAATTAAAACCATTAAGTTTTGGAATATGGTGAAGGATACCAGATCTCAAATTAGCTTGCTTGCTATGACCCTAAAAAAATCCAATTTTAGTGTAAGAAATCCATAGAAAAGAACTTTATTTTGAAATTTGGATTCGAAATTAAATTGTACCATACCTAAAATTTAATAACACCTGAAAAGTACTAGTTCAGTTAGGATAATTTGGTATTACTCTGTTATAGAAAAGAAGCAATTACCTACGTGGCATTAACATTTATATAGTATTATCACACAAAAACCAACATCTCCTTTCATTCGTCTCATTTTGCTTGACATGGAAGTCAAAGTATGTAAATACGGTACTCAAAACTTTAAAGTTGAAACTGTTAATATTGTATTATTGTCATTTTGTCACTTGTTACTCAGACAGACCTTGATGATAGGGTTTACCTGTACACCTCCCGTTTTTAAAAATTCTTCAGAGTAAAATACAATCAGTGTTAAGTAGAAGAATCATTTGGTGTTTTTGTCAATAAGCTATGGAATATTTCAACCATTACATAGTCTAAGACAGGTATTTAGTGACTTGAGATAGTTTCTTGTTATCTTTTTGTAACAAAATTTTGAGTTTTAAGTTTGCTAATAAAGGTATAATTTAAAAAATATTATAGCCTTAGTAAGAAAATATATTGAAATGAATGTTGTTATTAAGTGTATATTACAATAATATATGTATTGTCATATTAATATATTACAATCATTGACTAAGTCCAATTATAGCAGTTTGCATAGTCATGCTAAGTCAAAATATAGTCTGTGGTGACAAAATTATTATGAATTAAAGAGCCCAGAAACTGAAATAAATCAATTCATATTCAAACAACGGATATTTGTACTAATACACTTTGTAGAAGGTACTCTTTTCAGCTACAACATACTGAACGTCAACAGGTTAACATCCTAATAAATAAATATAGACTATAAATTAACAAGTATAAAATATATAAATGGAATTCAAAATGCAACAACAATTCAGTCTTCCCAATTAATATATATTAAAAAAAAAACTGAGATATAAATAAATAGGACGATGATTGCCATATTCAATTTAACAATTTTGTATTCGTACTGTAATTATATTTAATTAGATGAAATAGTATTTTCAGTGGTACCAATTTTTCTCTAAGATAGATATGGTGCAATTTTACATTGTGAATAAAACAATTTAAAGTGTAAATAATTATTATAATAATTTGTTGCCAAATTTATGTGATATTTAAATGTGAGAAACATATTTTTCAATCCTGTGATGAATCTAAAATTCCGGAATTACAAAAAACTAAACAATCTAATACATTGCCATACCTTATTATTAATTAATTACTATTTATTAATTAATGCCACTGTAACACCCCAAACAACATATTTCGAATGTGTATCAGTATCAGTCTAAGAACATATAAGTAAAGGTACTGTAAAAGTCAAAACAAGGAAGTTAGTTCCAGAACTGACCACAGCTGAGATAGTTCTCTGAAAGTCCGCTAGATGGCAGGAGCATCCACTCTTGTCAGTCTATATTTGGTAGAGCTATACATCTGATACAGCTGTGCTCACAGTAAACAATTTCTGTTTCAGAGGCCTCTCCCCCAATCTACACGATCAATGCAATTGGCCAGTTATATAAAACCTAAGTAATATACATAAGAGCTTGAAGGAAAATATCCAGAAATAATAAAAACAATTTATTGAAAAATGTGCTATTTTTTCTGCTTCCTTTCTTTTTTTTTTTTTTTTTTTTTTTTTTTTTTTTTCCATTTTAATAACTAGAAACTTTTACTCCTTTTTCTCAATTTATTTGCAATTATGTTTAATAACCAGCCCCTTGAGTGATAAGCTTCACTAATGCTCAGCCAATTAGACAAAAATAATACCAGTAGCACATACTGTTGTATTAATTAATTAAATGAATCTAAATAGTTTGTTAATTAAAGATTCATTATAAAGTTGTTAATACAAATTTGCCTATAGCGTAATGTTTTAATCTACATGTCTGTAGCTATGTACTTAGTTTAATAATTAGCCATACCTTTTTAAATAAAAATGTCCATTTATAGATGTTTTACTTTGTATTATGTTACAATAATTTCAAAATGTCAAGTAGAATTTAAAAACGGGTTAAGATTTGTTGTTATGTATTAACTATTTACTTTATTATTTAATTTTCTATAAAATAAATCTGAATTTATATATTTATAATCTATAAAATAATTTACCTGGAATTTCTAAAGAGATAGTATAAAGATGGCTGAGTTCACCTCTGGAGTTCTTAGTATGTCAGGGAATCCAGAAGCTTAAGGTTTAACTTTAAAAAATCTTAAATCTCATCAAGACAGTTTATAAAATATTTCTTTTCTCCACTATCAGTTATACCTAACAAGGAGAAGAGTAATGAAAAGTTGGTCTATTAACAGTGTTACAAATGTGGCTTGCGTATAATTTCAAATAAAAGTTTGTTATGAGACGTGAATAGTAATCATTAAAATAAAATTTTAAAGATCCTGAAAACATGATGGCCATTAATATTGAATGTGAATTCTAAATAATACTATTTTTTAGTATGCTTCTCATAATGTTTTATGTTAAAATCTATACACATAACAGAACTAAAAGTAATTTGTTACATTATTTTTTAACACAAGATGCCATTTTATACTGTGACAAATAATATCTTTAGCTCATATTATCCTAAACTTGTGTCTGTAATGTACTAACTGTTTGTGCAATATGGTACTGAGAATCCAACATTTTTGTCAAGAGTTGGCCAAAAATCATGTTTGTCCATTTTCACATAAAAACCTTTGAAAGGATAATTGATCACACAAGTAACTACACTTTGTAGATAGAATTGGATACAAAACAACGTACAGTATTCTGTAGCTTGTACATGTGCAGTAGGGTAATTAGTCGAGCAGAGGTGCCAACTATTGAGACAATGTGACCCAGTAACTCAACCCACTGCTGCCAACATTCACTAGGTCAAGATTACTTACATGCTTAACTCATACTTCACTTCACCTGACATCCTGGTTGCTTTTGTAAAACAAGCCAAACTGTTATGAACTATGAACCGGTCTCTAATTAGTTATGCACATTGCTCGTAGTTGAGCGCAGTGATAACACAATAGGGGCCTCTGTTTATTGTTTGTGCATACAGTTAATGATACACATTCAGTGACCACTGTTAAATCAGTTACATAGATGACACATTGAAACAAACGGTTGTAGGCAGATGAGTAAAAGCTAAAACCAGAGGAAAATCCTGACTTAAAATTTTCTCAAGGTAATAATTCTTGCACCTTCATGCCATCCCCAATTTTTCTGTATCCGAAAACCGTGATGTTGTAGGATAGATCACTGAAATCAACTGTGATCCACACCTACCTGAAGAGATCTAATTAGATAGAAACACGGAGTACAAGCGATAAAACAGTCTTGTCCCTACGCACTATTTTCCCATTCCGAGCGGAGTCAATGACGGAATAGAAGGAATGGTTCTTAACCATTATCTATAGCTAGTCAGCGCTCAACGTACTCCCACAACAAAATGAGCATACTTCGGTGACTGCCTTTGTGCAGGTCACGCATATAAGTGCACTGCACTACATGTGTTTAACAATAATCGTCAGAACGAATAGTGTGTGGCTCGTTCTTCTTCTGAAGCGATTTTGTTCAGAACAATTCATTTGATACTTGTCCTCAGCTACCAAAAGCAGAGCCTTCAGTCAATGGAATAGACTTTGCTAGAGGTTCCAAGAGCGAATTGTCTGAACCGACGTGTTGTATCATTTCGACATCAGAGACACCTAGCCTACAATAGCACTCATCTGGTATCTAGTTGATACTCAGAAGCCATTCGTTGTAAATCTAGATGATAGGATGTTCTGTTTGTCTCATTAGGTGCATAATTCAGTGCACTACAATGCTTAGACATGATCTCAATTCTATGGGGCACATCAGTGTTATTTGAAATACGGTGTTGTTTTAGTGACGAATAAGTTATCAAGATAGCACTTTCTTCTTTGTGAAGCTGCAAGAAATTGTTACCTGAATAACTTATCTGCCACTAAAATAAAACTGTATTTAAAATTTCTATGCAACAACAATTTTTGGCACAAGTAATTTTAACAAAATTCAATAAGGACCACTCATCTATGCTAATTTTTAGGATAGACTACAGCCTAACCATTGGCATTATCGTAAAGAAAAACTGCTAATCAGATTGTATGAGGTTTACTTTGCCCTTGTAACAATATCATACAACAAACAACAATGTCCAAATCTATTATTTTTACACTCTTATGGCATTCTTATCTAGGCATGTTATAAATTTTAAAAGTACAAAATGTTTTACTCAAAAAAATTTGGTTACGAATCAATTTTCAAATGACTATCATCCAAGTTTTCCAGTTCATACTGTCAAGAAATTGCCAACAATTTGACAAATTTCCTATCCAATCTAGTCATGACACCAACTGCATAAGCTTAAAGATTAAGATCAATTTTTAAATATTTCACAATCAGCAGTAGTTGAGTGAGAACTCCTTTTCTTACCAGCGCACTCTGTGGATTTCCTTGTTTTCTCTGATTGTCAGGTTTGGACTGGGTTTTTTCTTTTTTTTTTTAATTATCAATTGTTGCAAATGTAAAGAGGGTATTTTGGAAAGTAAAGATTGATGTAAGTGATGTAATTCGCTTTGTAATAAAAATTTCCATTTATATAGTGTAGGACTGAGAGAAACTTTTTTAAAAAATGTCTGAAGAACAGAAATTAAGCCGGCTGTGCCTAGAATTTAAAAGCTCTATAGAAAGTAAAATTACCCCCAAATCAAATGAATCCTTGAATGAATAAGTAAATCCTGAGGGTTTTGGAATATCTGATATTTTGGAAAGTGTCTACAAAAAATTGGAAATTATTCAAAACATGAAAATGTATCTGTCAAATTTAATGAGTTCTACAGATAAAATTAGAATAAGTCAGCAGTTTTAAGTGATGGTATAATAAAATTGAAGAGCAACTGAAAACCTTATCTGTAGTCGAGAACAGTTAAAGAAACTAAGATCAATTATTGTGGATAAGGATAAATAGATTTGTGATCTTACTCAGTGCTTGGAAAGGCTGGAATAGTACGGAAGAAATGCAAATTTTGGAACTGAATGAAGTTATAAAAAAAGGAGAGAAAATGTGGATGATATGGTAATTAAAATCGCAAACAAGTTGGGGGTCGCATTGAAGGAAGAGGAAATTGAAGCAGCTCAGAGACTCCCTCAAAAAGCAGAACTGAAAAATCGCCCGGCTATGATCATTGTACAGCTTGCTAGAAAGAAGTTAAGGGACAGAGTGTTGGAAGCAAGAAAGAAGGTTGTGACCAATGCAGATGTGACAGGGCTTCAGGTATTAGGATCTACATAAGTTGAAATTTGACTTTTTATTTTTTAAACTTGTGAAAGAGTGCAAAATCGAAAGCTAAGATGTTGAACTATCAGTTTGTTTGGTTTTGAAATGGCATTGTGCATTTTAGAAAATCACCTGACAGTGAAATAATAATTGTCGAAAAGAAGGAGGATCTTATAAAGCTTAGTGTACTCACACAACTTGTAATTTAGTACTATAACATTTTCTGTGATAATTTTTCGTATCAAAATTGATTTAATCTTTATATACAACTAGCTGTTCCCCGCGGCTTCACACGCTTTTTTTAAGCTTTGCTCGTGTATGAGCACTTCTGGTTCAAGTGAATTATATTATCAATGCTGATGTAGAGTTTACCTTGTTGACACTATCAAGAAATCTGCCAAAAGTGTATGTTTATAGCCATTGTACACGTACATGTACTTAATAATAAAGTGGTCTAATATTCAAGCTATAAGGCCAAACAAAAATTCATTTGAAAGACAAATATCCATAAAAACTTAGCGCCTTCACATAGTGTGTGGTTATTACACAACTATATTATACACAACTATCTCGTAATTGTAGTTTACAATGTGCAGGCGCTTTGATAACTTATATATTTTGCAGCGCCTCCTGGTGGTGAGTTACATCAATGGGCATAGCATATAAACCTTCTACATGGAAAAATACATATACATACAAATTTTCATAATGATCGGTCAAATAGTTTCTGAGTCTATAAAGGACAAACACACAAACATTCATTTTTATATATATAGATTCCCAATTACACTCAAACCTCATTACCTCGAACCTTAAGTTGAAATCTTCAATAGCTTTTTACAAATCCTCTTCAGAAATCCTTTCAAAATCGAAAAAATTACCATGGATAGCTCAAAATAATATTACGACTAAATTTTACGTCTGTAAGTCGAATTTCAGAGTAATTGTACCTCTATCACTCGAAACAGCTAAGTCGAAATCTCTTTAAATTGACTTCTATAACTCAAATTTATTTCTTGAACTTCGTTACCTTGGTATCCCAGGAATACAATGTAGACTTAAAGAAGCGTGTTGTGACCTGTCAGTAATCATCTGCCTGCTGCCTGCAAGTCACACGCTACGGTACTGTACTTAATCTTTGGTTGTGCTTTTACTTATATGAGTGACAGTGAGTGCTCAAAGAAACTATAATTCTCTGACTATCGGTGAGAAGTGTAAGATAATTAAGTTAGTCGATGAAGAATCATGCAAGAAGAAGGACATAGCTGCTGAATTCAACATCTCGAGTAGTACGGAAGAATTAGGCAAGCTTTGAAGCACGGGCTAAATGTCGTCCAAATGTGACTCTTCTTCAATGGAGTCTAAGGGATGGATTTTATTCATTTTGAGCCTTTTTTATTCAACTTCATCACAGGATTCAGCTTCATGGGAAAGGGGAAGTATAGATATCCAGTTTCTTTTTCATCCATGTACATCACAAAACTTGATGCTGATGTGATATGAAGTCATTGCAGAACACTTGTCTATTATGGAAGGATATTCAGACACTTGGAACTGTAACAAGTGGTTGCATAAGGCATTGTTATGCTATATGTGTCTAAATGGTTTTTTTTATGTATCCTGAATTGTCGCACCACACAAATTGTTCTAAATTTAAAAAGAGTATACCATACACCTAATCAGTTTGAAAAAGAAACATTGATAGGCCTGTACTTAATTTGACACTCGTGTAGTGATGGGATTCCTGCATTAAATGGTTTGTACACCACAAAAGTAGCTCCATATAAGAATTATATGTTGTGGAATCATGGAATTATTTTCTCTTACAGACATAGTTTCAGGCAGTATAATCTTTCTTTCATTTTGCACAGAATCTGGTTGTTTCAGAGTACAACATTTTTGATAACTTTTAGGTCTGTCACTTTGGATACTTAGGAGATTCAGATAGACACTTTGAGTCTTCATTTTGAGAAACCATACGGTAACTGCAAGAGCTGGGCGGGATTAGGTGGTCTGACTACACAAACATCCTGCATGTGGTAGTTAAGTGAATTACTAAGATTGATAATCCTTTTCATTATTATTTTTATTTCTATACTTTTTGTTTCCTTTTATTTTGTTCACAACATATAAAGGAAAGGGGACTTGTAATCCTCATAAATGATGGTGTGTGTCGTGAAGGAGATAGATATGATAAAGAGTACTAGGAGAGAGAATACGGTGGGTAGCCAAAGTAAGGTGTTGGAGAGGACTGAATGTCAAGGTCTGTTGAAGTTTGGTAACCTATAGTAGTTGATGATGGCAATAATTTGGAACTTGCTTGAACGGTCAAGTAAAAGTAGATAGAAAAAGTAATAAATTTCTAGGGTTAGAATAAACATATCGTGGACTGAAGTAAATGGGTGTTTTGTTAAATGAATGGTTCATGAAAAAGGAACATTGTTATGTATATTTTGACAAAACGAGAGTGTTTAAAGTGATTAAGTGTGCGAGCAATAGGGGCAGTAATAATTTAACCTGAGTAGACTGTACATACATGAGTCAGAGCTCCCAAATAGCCTCTCCGGGACTATGGAGAGTCACCAGAATTATCCAGGTCAGGTCAGCGAAGAGCCGGAATCAGGTAAACACCCAGATTTACAGAGAGGCTGCCGTTGACGGTTTGATTATTTTATAACATCAACGGCCTCGGTGATTCGTAAATAACATCTCACTTCTGTAAATTCTGCCTCTGTGACTAATGTGGCAGGTTTATTTTGTTTTTTATTGATTTATGAAGACAAACGATTTGTCTCCAAATTTTGTTGTACATAATTTCTTTAAATCAAAATTGCAGAAAAATTATTTTAGCTCGTTAAGTTTTTATGTACTGAATAACAAGTATACTACTTGTTAAATGTTTTTCTATACCTTTTACCTTTTGTGAAGCGTCACAATTTAATTCAACCAATAGTTAAATACACATTTTAAGTAGAAGAATGCATCAAATATATTACACAACGTCCTATAAAATATTTGTTATTGCAAATTGTTTTTATTCCTGGACTTTTTTTTATTCCTGGACTCACAGTTTCAAAATGTTACTTTATCAATACTTTTCAAACTGGAGACGTTTTCAAAAATTTTATTCAGCCAAACCAGTAGTTTTGGAATGCTTTATTCAAGTGAAAGGCAAGTAGTGTTGCATTTCATTTTTATCATGCGAAAGATTTATAGAGTTTTGATATAGACATTTTTTTATTGTACAGCTTTATATCCAAAAGTATTACTAGTTATACTTCATAACCTTTAGAGCACAATGACATTTACTAAGCTGATGTTGACTGCTATTTAAGTCTACATAATGCATCAGCCATACTCCAAATGGTCGTATTTTATAATGTAAGTATTGATCCAAATAAAGGTTACCTTCCAATTTATAAGCACATTAAGAAAATTAGGTAGTAAATTAAAATCAGGCAACCCAAAATACACCATATGGTAAATGCTCAATATCATAATATTATCTATTATTTAAAACTTGCTAGTTTCTAAACACAACTCCTGGAGACAAAATTAAAACAATAAAAATAAATAATGGAATGGAATGGAAATAAAAATAAAATCTGTATAATACAAAATATTTATTGAAGACATCCATTTCCCAGGATCAACTTCCTTTCAAATATATTTGCCACATACACTTATACTTAGAAACCTCATGTCTGGCATCCCTATGAATAATTTGTCTATTTATTAGTTATTTTAGTTTCAAGTTAATTTGGAAATATGTGAAGGTTTTTTATCACATAAACAGTATTTTGTCAATAGGATTTGTAATTTCGTTTAGCAGTGAAAGTTTTTAACAACAGGGAAATTGTTTATCAACTTCTCTTTGATTGTTTAGTTCAAACTAAATATAATTTTGTGTAGTAGCCATTACAGTAGTTTGTTTTTTATTTTTTAAAGAAGGCGTGTTTAAAAAAACAAATTGACTGTTGCTACTATTTTAAATTTAAGAATTTTTCGTATCAGGTTCGAACTAATACAATATTTGTGTATATAAACACAGTTGTAATAATTTATTCACTACATTGAGAACACCAACCAATACTAATAATTTTTTTATTTTTGTGAGGCCTTTGATAGCCACAAAAGTAAATATAAAAAGTGAATTTGTTTTTAATATTAGTTAGTCATATGTGATTTTAATATTAATTTGTCCTGTGTGTGGCGAAGTGTATAAAATAAAATTAAATCATTACTGGAATTATACTATATAAATTTTGAAAAGGCCTCTCAAAAATAAAAAGTTTTTAGTATTGGTTGGTGTTCTCATTGTAGTGAATAAATTAAGAATAGCCAATACAAGCTCCATCTTCAACAGTTGTAATATATAATTATGAAAGTTAAACGTATTTAATACACAAAGATTTGTCATTTTATGATTAAAATATGAACTAGTAATCTGATTCAATATGTAAAATTGGTACAGAATCATATCAAATCATATCTTAATTATTGCAATGATCTAATGTTATTTGTAAACACATTTCAGTTCTAAATTTTGGAGTATATTTTTTTAATCGATTATTAAATCATTTTTGAAAATAGTAATTCAACAGGTTGTGACAAAATTGTTACTTTAAACTATATGTGACGCCTTCCATAAGTTCAAATCAGCCGGGCATATATTACTTTGATGGAAGTTTTTCCAGCCAACTATAATTGCCCTATCCATCCATCTTCTCCCTGCACACCTGAGTAATCTGCCAACATATGTACACAAATCGTGAATATGTACGCAGAAAATCGTGACAGTCCTACTACTAGCAAAATATGCCAGGGATTTATGAACTGAGAATAACGCAAAAGGAACACTAAACAAACTCTAGCCAGTGACTGCGAAGGCAATTACGATTTCTTCACCGTAACAACTTGTGTTACCAACTCGTTGCTAAGGGAACTTGAGCTTGTACCGCAGTGGTCACAGCCACACACGTTGTGTTGTTTATGGCTGCTGGAATATACGAGGTAAAATAACAGTTTCCTCTGATTCTGGCCCGTAGCCAGGCTCAACGTGGATTTGGGGCAGACACCTTGAATAGCACCTACCCTCCAACGTCCTTGTCTCATCCAGTCGTCCAGACAGATTTAAACTTAATTTATTACTTTTTTTATGATGTAGTTTAAACAAGTTTTACAAAATATATTTAATTTGAGAATTACTCCCTTCATGTTTCATCAGAATGAAGGTTTCTGAAATCGCTTCGTGTGTTACGATTTCAAAGTCACGTAGATTGATTCAAAGACAGAATTTTAAAGGTAATTTTAAATTTCTTGAACTCACCCACCCGCACCTAATTATGTCTAATGTTGGCGAAAATGGTCTTATACATATATTTTCTGGTATATACAGTAGATCAACGTTTTTCTTTATTACCAAATAGTCACCTTTTGGATAGATGTGGTACATATGAACAGGCTAGAGCTTACTATCTTGAGAGCTGAATAGAAATAGATATATCTTTATTGTCATCAAGAATACAAGTATTATCAACAAAGTCAAAAACACAGTCACAAGCCAGGCCACAACATTAGCCTAAACAACTCAAAAATATTTCATCTATTTCAAGCCTATAAAATGGACAGAGAATTTAAATCATTCTATAGAAAAACTGTTAAAAATCTATAAAAAAACCATCTATAGCATAGAAATGATCAAAATGAATAATAATAATGAACAAAAAAATCTTTAAAAAATAATTTGTCATCATACTTATTAATAAGATGTTTCAAATAATTTTAAATCTTTAAACTTAACACAGTGTAACTGTTTAAGGATTTGGTTAATGTGCAATTATAGTTAATTGTAGCATTCCTTTTGTGCCTGGTATTGTAAGAGTGAATATTTTGCACAATATATAAACGGTATATAAAATTTTGAAATTACATATATATATATATATATAATTTTGAATATATTTATATAATTTCAAAATTTTATATATATATATAATTTTGAAATTACATTTATCACTCTTTTTTTAATTGAAAACACATAATGTATTCTTGAAGAGTTTCCCCATAAAATGAGGCCATATTGAAAAACGGATTGTGAAATTATGCAAAATAGGCTGTTTTTACATCTAGCTGGGTGTCACACATGATGTTAAACGCTTCAGCAGAAAAACTACCCTTGATAATCTGTTGTCTATATATATCTACATGACTATACCATTTTAACTACTCATCACTGAAGATGCCTAACAATTTTACGCAAGTAACAAAATCATTAACATTGTCCTTATAAATAAATGCTCTTTCTGATTTTATCAGAATTGAAAAGGAAACCATTAAATTGAAACCAATTTGATGCTGTTACTTACGGAAATAAAAGTTGTACCATCAGCATATAATATATGTAGTTGAGGTTGAAATAGAAAATATTAAGTCATTCACACTTACTAGAAAAAGAATTGGTCCAAGGACAGAGCCCTGTGGAACACCATTTTTGACAGTTACTTTGTCAGATCATAAACCATCAGTGTAAACCTTTTTGCCTTCAGTTCAATAGATATGATTTTTTTTAATTTAAGAAGTTGTCCATTAACACCATTAATGTGATATTTTCAGCAAAATTTCATCATGATTTATACAATCAAATGCCTTACTAAGGTAACAAAAAGTAGCTTGAGCAAAGGTTTTTTTTCAAATTATTGGAGAATCCGTTGGATTAGAGTTTCAATGGCATGACTAGATTTTTTCACTTTCTAAAACCAAATTGTGATGGATTAAAATACATGGTTTTTTTAAAAAATATGGATACATTAAATTTGATCTAATACTAACTAAAATTTCAAATATTTTGGACAATACTGGAATTATTGAGATTGGACGATAAGATAACTAAAAAATGTGGATGAAGGGAACTCAAGATGGGAGACAAGTTGGGGAGGACATTCTACCAAGTAGAGTGAGTGATGATTGGAACTGTTTAAAAAATGATAACGACGATGAATAAGTAGAAATTTTAATAATTACTGTAATATACATTAAATTAGTTAGTACAGTAACTGGTTAAACTAGCTAGTACAATAAATGGTTAACCCTTTACTTAGCATATATATTTATTTAGATATACTATATGTATCATTCTGACTGTTATTATTCTATTGTCACACACTCAGTATATACCACCAAGAAGTGAGTTAAATATTTTACTTGTGGTTCTGAAATTCAAGAAGATGACATATTTTTAACAATACATCATTGTTTCCTTGTTTAAAATTTGTTGTTTACAATGGATTATTTGAAATGGTAATAGGATTTCAGACATTTTATATTACACTTTTAGTAACACATAACGCAATGTCAAAATAACATGTAGGCAAATGTCTGAAATCCTATTATCCTTTCCCCCCTTTTTTTGTTACAATCATTATTTAGAAAAATAGATTCATTTTGACTTTCTCTCCAAATTCTTGTCTTTTTCAGATTAGCAGTGGAATTTATATGTGAAGATCATTGTTACATTATTTTTTATCAGGATGCTTATCCAATTGTAGCAGATGAATGATTGTTAGTTGCCAAGAGTCTGTAGTTTTGGTGTCTGTTGCAGCCCACTTACCAGAACGAGGCGGCGGTGACGAGCAGCAGCAAGATGACCACCTCCCTCAACAACAACTTGTCGGAACTCGACACTCTGCTGCAGGACCTGAGCAACTCGAGATATTCAGAACGCAGAGGTACGTACCTCAAAACGAGACCTTGAAATCAATTCAATTCAATTGTTAGAATAATAAAACCAATCATGCTTTGAATTGCAGACCCCTTATTTGCAAATAGTGACAATAGGCTAAGGCTCAGAAACAAACTTATACAAGCCATTTCTAGCTCTTCGTTACGTTAGTCTGAATTTTTTTTTTTATTATTGCAGTTGTTGTTTTGTGTAAGTCAAATTTCTATTATACTATTACATATAATCCCCAACACTTTTTAAAGCTGCTACTCGTATATTGAAACCCTAAGGGGAAAAGTGAGTCAGCTACCAGTCAGTCGCCCATCTGAGACTCCACTTTTAACATGAGTTTAAAGTTTAAAACTACATTGTGAATAAGAATCTGTCTCAAATCTACAAATGTTTCACTGTCAAATGTTACGTCATGAGAGTGATTTAACATGCCTTCTCTGTGTACTCTTTGTAACATTTTCTAATTTACGGTGGATGTCTAGATAAACTGACATTAAAACGAGTTGTGTGATGTTGCAGTGATGGACATGAATGGAGGAGGCCTCGGAGTCGGTCGACCCTCAGTAGACAGTCTGCTGGACGAGCTCAA